>NC_141829.1:21013181-21361931 GCF_982586985.1 Callionymus lyra
TTTATACTTAGAATTTACTGTATTTATTTTTCCTTTGATTGCATTACCACATTGTTTTAGTATAATTTGGCAATTTTTTTCCGCCTCTCAATACTTTGTCTAAAGGGCTATAGATACCCTCATAATTTGACTTCTTAATGTTCTGCTTAAAATCCATCCTTTAAATATACAGTATCATGTAATGTAATTATTTTAGTTGTAGCAGTACGTTTTTATTCAATATAATGATTACAATAAATGTATTTTCCTTGCATTTTTTCAGAATTCTTTCCTTTCTTTAAACAATAATATCAATATATAGTTCACGGTTAATTAATGATTATAACAGGGAAAAAAGAAGTAATAAGAAATTAACTATCATGACAACTAGCTTCTCTCTATTAACCCATTATTATGTGTAAGTACCATGAGAGAGGTAATTCACCATTAATAGTCTCTTTTGAATGACAAAATAGCAAATATTCAAGTCATAATAGCAACCTTATTACCCAAAATATGTATTATGTATACCCCCACGCCCTCAAACAAGTCTTTGTCCTGCCTCTAACAGGAGTTCCACGTTTTAGCCCCTGGTTTTAATATTTCTATGTGCTGATCTAGATTCTAGACTCTCTGGGTCAGTATCATTGTCTATAGTCTGCACTCTGCTTTGTTTCTGTCAATAGAACCGAGATATGATAGAGATATTTGAAGTCAGAACGATGAATAATACAACACTTCTCTTCATCCTCTTAATGACGGTGCATCATTTGGTTCACATCACCACCAGTAGATGGAGCCGAGCCCCTCTCAAAGCTCCAGGGGTCGCAGCACAGAACACCTAATGATCATAGGTGTATGTACACATGTTTCATGCATGTTGCGTGTGTGAGCTGGAATATCAAATGAGTCCATCTGTTGCCCTCCCTTCGTGAGTTCCTCACTTTGACACAAACACTTTTGTTGGGGGTCGGACCATGATGGAATCTTTCTCCTAGTGTGTCTCCGGGCCCCGGCGGCGGCGCCGAACTCTAGTTCCTGGGCTTATGAGGAAAGTTTGGGGCTAAGGAGTCCATGGTGGGAAGCGTTTTTTGGCATTGGTGGAAGGGTTAGTGTGTTGTCTCATCTTTGTGTCCCCTCTTGTGTTTCCCCCCGCTCAGCCCTGTGGCCCTCAGGAGCATCTGCGCCCCCTCGTCATTCCCATATGCCCCGTGCCTCCGAGCTGAACCCCCCAACGCCGAAGCCGATGACTTATTCATCGGTGACATGAATTAACAATCGCCTCGTTTCCATCCCACCAACAACTTTAGTGCTTCGTTTCACTCCTGACCTGTTTTTGTGTGTGGTGCGCACACGCAGATGGTTGCATGACTCGATGGCGCAGGAAACGATCAACAGGCCGACGCATGTTTAATTCATGAGGCGCATCAAATGCAACATGTGAGGAGACTTAGCAGTCTACAAATCAAACCTTTTCATTTGGTCTCGGCTTAATGGCTGTGATTTCAATAATTGACTGTGGAGGATGGGTTCATAGGAAGACACGTCTGATTTATGTCAGTGGGGGTGTTTGACGGGGGGGTCTGAGATTACATGATATAGGCTTTTTAAACACGGCAGAAGGATCTTGGTTATAGTAATAAGTGAAATAAATCAAATTGATATAGAGTCAGTCATTCAGGAGAGAATGATAAGAAATGCTTAACCCTCGTGTTATCTCTGGGTCAAGATGACCCGGAGGCCCAAAAACGAATGTGTTTGTGGTATCCCTTGTGTTGTCTCTGGTTCGAGGTGACCCGGAGGCCCAGGAAACAAATGTGTTTGTGTTATCCCTCTGGTTGTCTCTGGGTCAAGGTGACCCAAAGGCCCGAAAACAAATGTGTTTGTGATACCCCTTGTGTTATCTCTGGGACAAGGTGACCTTAAGGCCCGAATTTTTTTTTTGTGGTATCCCTTGTGTTATCTCTGGGTCAAGGTGACCTGAAGGCCCGAAAAAAAATGTGTTTGTGGTATCCCTCGTGTTATTTCTGGGTCAAGGTAAACCGTAGGCCCGAAAACAAATGTGTTTGTGGTATCCCTCATGAGGGATCAATAAAGTTTTACCTTACCTTACCTTATCTCTGGGTCAAGGTGACCCGGAGGCCCGAAAACAAATGCGTTTGTGGTATCCCTTGGGTAGTCTCTGGGTCAAGGTGACCCGAAAGCCCGAAGACAAATTAGTCTGTGGTATCCCTTGTGTTGTCTCTGGGTCAAGGTGAATAGCCTCCCTGGCTACAAGAAATACATACACAGTAGTGGAGGTCGTTACATTACATTTGTTTTCGGGGCCTTGACCCTGAGATAACACAAGGGTTAAAGAAATAAAATAAATGTTGCTGGTACCTTGGGTTCATATATCAATCTAAATATTAAGGATGATCAACTTCACATCATCATTCATTGAGGCAATAATCAACATTTTTTTCTTATGTGTCAAACTCTAGGCACAGTGGCAAAATCTGATATTTTAGGTGACCCGCTGGATGGTTGCATAAAACTAAGTAAGTAAGTAAGTAAGTAATATTTATTTATATAGCGCTTTTCGAGACCAGGGTCACAAAGCGCTTAGACAATCAAAACAATACTCAAAAAAGTACATACTTTAAAGATCAAGATAATACTGAGAACAACACAGGAGTTCGAGAAATTCAAGGAAAAGCCTGAACAAATAGAAACGTCTTAAGATGTTTCTTAAAGGAGTCAGTAGACTCCATCAAGCGCAAAGAGAGAGGAAGATCGTTCCAAAGCTTAGGAGCAACAGCCTGAAAAGATTTCTCTCCTCTGGTCCTGAGCCGTGTGCGTGGAACCATAAGTAGATTCTGATCCACAGACCTCAGAGCCAGAGCTGGGGTGTAAGGCTGGATCAGATCAGTGATGTAAGGAGGGGCCTGACCATGAATAGCTCTGAAAGTAAGAACCAGAATTTTAAAGTTGATCCTGAAAGAAACTGGAAGCCACTGAAGAGTTTTAAGGATCAGAGAAATGTGAGTTCTTCTACTAGAGCGGGTCAGAATTCTCGCTGCAGAGTTCTGAATCAACTGCAGACGAGACAGATCCTTCTTGTTAAGACATAAAAAGCAAAAAGCAAAGTAGTTCAATGTTCATGTTGATATGGTGAACTTAAAAGATGCTGGTGTTTGAGATAAGATTAGGAACAAAAGAGTATGGATTCCCAAAAATCATACAGAGACTAAAACTCATAAACTAAAAAAAAAGGGGTTAAAATCATGGTGTTTGTTGAAGTTATTATTAAGATATAGAGATTTAATCTCAAAGAAGGAAAATTAAATATCACAAGTTTGGTCAATTTACATTTTTCTGAAATGCCTTTGGCTCCTCGTATGATTAAATTGAACAAAACTTGCCTTTTTCTTTTAATTCAAAAGACAAATTTAACCATTACAGCCACTACAAGCAACATGTTGGTGGTATCACACCAGTATCACACATTTTCAGTGAAAACACAAAAGTAAGGCCGTCATCAGAATACTTAATAAAGAAGGTATTGAAGAGTTTTTATAATTTTTCATCTTGTTTTATTTGCTTAAGTGCTGAAAAACAATCAGCTCCATCTTATCTGAAACTCATTCGACGTATCGTGATTTTAGTAAAACATCAAAAGGTTCAGCATCTCATGTGTGCAGTTTTCAAAGAGGCATGTTTTTATAATAAGCTGAGTGGCCTTGTATCGGTTGTCCATTTGAATTTATTGACTTAAGTAACCCCGACACATGGAGGAAGGTTTTTCTGCACTTACTTTTTTTTCCGACCACGATCGTTTTTATGAATTCGTTTTAAAAATACAACATAACAACAGCTTAAAGACATTAAAATACATTTTCAAAAGGAAGGTTTTCAGTGTACCAGTTTCAGAGTACACCAACATACAAAGTACTGTAGTATCAAGAACATGTTAGAGGAGCCTTGATTGCGATGAACAAAACATAAACATAAACAAATTAAATAAATGAAGCTTCAACAACAAAAACACATTTTGTGGACTTAATGCTTTTTATTAACCTAAATAAATGTGATTAAATGAAACTAATTATAACTATCTTATTATAAAACTGCTAATAAAGTCCAAAATCATTTGTTTTCATCTTTCATTTACTAAATATAAAAATCTATTTGACTTTTGTCAAGTGTTTCCAACAGGGATCAAACTTTGGATGTAAAGTGAGTAAATGACAAATTCTTCAAAACCATCCCAGATCCAGATGGAACTAAATAACATTACGGAAATGGAAAAAACCATCTGTTCAATCATGTCTCAATAAAATAGATTAAGAACTTTTCAATGAAGACGAAAAGACGGATAAACAACAATTACAAAAATGTATTGGTGTATGTCAAAATAACTAGTGATGGTCTGATGAAGCTTCATGAAGCAGTGTCATGTTGTTTAGAGGTCAGTAGGTGGCGACATCAGCTTAAAAATGATGTTTCATTGGAAATGATGTTCAAAACAAAGGAAAATAGTGCAGAGACCGCCATCTAGTGGACAGAATCAGAATCAGAATCAGAAAACCTTTATTAGTCCCGCGAGGGGAAATTCGGTTTAACAACAGCAAGAGAAATAAAAACACCCAGAAATAAAAACGAGAAAGAAAATCTAAATAGAATAAAAGATAAATCTGCGCTATATAATATATACACAATCATATTTACATAAATAACAAGAGGTGCAGTTAAATAGTTATCTTGGTGTGTTCTTGTTGTGGAGTCTGATGGCAGCAGGGAGGAAAGACCTGCGGTACCTCTCCCTCACACACCGGGGATGGAGCATCCTATCACTGATGGAGCTCCTCAATGCCCTCAGTGTGTGCTGGAGAGGGTGAGACAAGTTCCTCCTCATGGAGCCCAGCTTGCTCCGCATCCTCCCTCCAGTCACTTCCTCCACAGGATCCAGGGGGCGCCCTAGGACGTAACCGGCCTTCTTTATAAGGCTGTCCAGTTTAGCCCTATCCTTTGCTGTCATGCTGCTCCCCCAGCAGACCACACCGTTGAAGATGGCAGAGGCCACTACTGAGTCATAGAATGACTTCAGGAGTTGCCCCCGGACACCAAACGACCTCAACCTCCGGAGCAGGTAGATTCTACTCCGCCCCTTTTTATAAAGAGCAGCAGTGTTATCCACCCAGTCCAGGCGGTTGTTGAGGTGAACACGACTCTGAACATAATGACACTGCTTATTAAGCTTCATCTGACCATTAATAAAAATTACCACTATAATTCTAATACTAATAATATAAAATATAACCAATCAATACATCAATTATCTCCTATAATCTTGAAGAATTTATTTGTGGTTAAAAGAACATTGTCTTGTGTTTATCTGTTCAACTGGGACTTGCTTCTTGTCGTCGAACAATACAAGCAGTTGTCGTTGAATGAAAATAATTTTCTTGTTTGCATTCAAAGATACGACTGATACGAGCACAACTTGTCTGCTACCATCTTTGAAGGCTTCGTGAATTCGGCCGCCCTCATTTGGCCGTCACCTGTTGCGAAGCTTTGGTTTAGGATCTGTTAGGAACACGAACATCTGAGCAGCTGATTATATACTAGCTTGTCTTGTCTTATCAGAGTCCAAAGATTAGGTTCAAAGAGCTGTAAGGTGTCAGTCAAGCTCTTTGAAGCATCATCTCCCATCTCTCTCCGATGGTAGATGGGAGGGAGAGAGGAGCCAGCTATAGAACGTGCGTCTTACTTTGTGATATGCATCAAACACTGTTTGCCTTGCTTGGAGCGGGTCCTTTCAGAACCGGTATTGTGGTTTGCCGAAACATCTACAACCAATCCCTCTTCCTACCAGCTTCCGCACAATACTTCAAACGCTGTCACCGTATTATTTTTAGGGCAGGGAAGTGGCGCAGAGACGACCATTAGCATGGCAAACTCGGTGTGACAGCAGTTGAGCTCCAGTGCTGTTTTGATGGCGTGAAGACGCTCGTCGTCGGGCCGCCCCGCGGGGAAAGTGGCTTCCTCCAAAGTGTGTTATCATGTCGCCCTGAGTGGGGCTGCAGGCGAGGGATGGGGCGAGAGCAAGGGGACAGAACTATGGTCGGGGGGGTGGGGGGGGGGCTAGCGGTGTAGATTGAGCTAAATTCAAGTTCAAAGCCGTGGAACGTGACTGTGAGCCACGAGTGAACTGGGGCAGAGCTGCGATGCACACAGAGCAGAGGGAGTCGGGATGCAGCCTTGTGCTGGAAAAAACGAACGAGCCCTGGCGGCTCGACAGTCACTCCGACGAGAGGCTGAGTGGAAGGGAAAGCGACAATGTTGGGGCGTGTTGAAGGAGACGCCGAGAAACACGAGCAAACATGTCATCCGCTCCTGTTAAGTGGCGGCGCAACATCACATAAAGTAAATAAAGAGTAATGAGGGAAGTGCCACCGTGAGAGATTCAAAACGTCTCGGTGTGATGACGGCGATGATGAAACGATCAGAAATTGTAGTTAAATCAAAATAAACTGTCAGGTTGAAGCCCCGATGCTAAACAAGCACAGGTATACATCACAGCTTCCACTCTGCAACAGTGTTTGGAATCACTTCACTTTCAAATTATAGCTCTGCAAACATCACTCTCTACTTTTCCAAACTTACGAATTATACATCAATAACACAGTACTGATACCGGTGACATACAATTTTGAATCTCTTATTTTTGTTTAGCTTCCCCCTTGCTTAAATCAGACTCAAACTGAACTCGAACTAAGTGATGTTTGTATGTTGAAGTTCACTGCCAAAGCAAATGCTGCATTGATCGTATATTGATGTTTTATTCCAGCCATAGTTTTAAACTGTTTTAACATATCTTTAGTAAGGTTTTTATGGTGAGGTTTTAAATTGTTTAAAAACTGCTTCTTGCACCTATTTTAGTAGACGCAGTAGATAGTATTTGTTTCTAAATCTTTGCACTTTATAAGTTGTCGGAGCCAGTATTGCAAACAAAATGTTGTTACGTGTACACTTTGTGAATCCAGAATGACAATAAAGGATGTCTAAGTCCAAGTCCAAGTCTAAGTCTAAGTCTAAGTCTAAGTCTAAGTCTAAGTCTAAGTCTAAGTCTAAGTCCATGTGTGTTGACTTGAGTCAACAAAGCTTGAAAAGGTTTTAATTTCTTACTTTATAAGTTTCAACCAAACAGTGAGTTATTATTGTTACTACAGGTCGGGGTAAATGTTTACTCTTTTAAAGACCGCACCTGGCACGACCTAATCTCTACTCCTCACATTCTATTTCCAAAACTATTTTTGTGTGACTCTAACATTTAATCAGTCCCCACAGCAGTGGCCCAGACTTTGAATAGTGACATTTTCCATCTGGATCACTGATAGCATTCATTTAGCTTTCACATCACTGTGCTGTGTAATTATTATTTCGATTAAGAGGTGTGCGAGGGAAAAAAAAAAAAAAAAAAAAAAGCAGACAGAAACAGGAAGGCGACACATCCGACGAACTGTCTAATCAATTTTCAGCGATTAAATCAAGCCAGAAGATAAACTTTATCACGCCGGCTGATTCTCTTGATTTGAACAACAAGGTAAAACGTTTTTCTTTTTCATTCTTGCAACACAGAAACAAGGTACAGGGACCACAGAACTCGCCTTATATGTAGGCTGTGTCAGGAAGGATGCCAAGTGAATCAGCTGAATCATTCAACTCGAAAATATGAGGAAAGGGACGGACAAGTTGTTGGAACACAATGTTTTGTGCTGAAAAAGACATTTCATTTAGTGAAAACATCGGTCGACAGTCGTGGAAAACTTCCGTAGGGTGAAAATATTGCTTTCCGCTGACACTCAGACAGATCTCATGCCAGTGGCAGACAGCTTGTTGTGGTTCCCTGCTGACTGGTTAGTGCCTAATACATACATGCAAATACACTTGAGTTGGTTTCAGGGCAACAGCAACCCCTGTTAAGGCGGTGTTACACCATTGAAAACTGGAATAGAATTGTACAGTAGCATATATTAGTTCATGAACTAGGTCAATCACAGGCTGATGGCAAGGTGCTGGTTCAAATCCCATTGAGAAAACTTGCATGGACACTTAGGCCAGATACTTCATGTTGTAAAGAAGACAAGAGGTCACGTACACACCAAAAAAAAAAGAAAAACACTTTTATTTACATTTGAAAATGTGCTTAAACCTCGCGCACTGAAAAAAAAAAGTTTTTCTGGAGATTAAATATTGTTTACCGTAACCACACCCACACTAATGTGATGGTCTGGCATCGAGGTTTGTCATGTAGTGTCATTAATCCCAGAAGTCTCCACCTGCAATGGATTTGTTGTATAAACAAAGCAGGTCATGATTACAGCTTGCTGGAGGAGAAGCGAAGACATTATTACGTCATAACGTAATCTCTTGTTCGCTGAGATTTCAGACAGGAGAGAACTTTATAAAGTAAAAAGTTCAAAACATGGTCATGATGAGGGACTTACTGTTGCCTTTAATGCACAACAAAATGTTTTGATGTCAAGACCCCCCCAAAGAGCAGTATTTGAGTTTCTTTTTTCCAACAAGATGCCAAATTTGTAGATGTAGATGGAAGAGAAAAGAGGCGAAAGTAAATGTATATTTGTGCTTCTGTGTATTTTGTCAATCCTTTGTGAACCACAAGCATTTTAATGATAACATTAGCCCACAAAAACAAACAAACATATATTAATTCTGCTACTCAAAGATATGTGCAAAAAGTATAAAATATAATGTGTTTTCTAAGTGGTCCGTTTGAAGTTTAGTATTACAATTATGGTGCAATGTTATGTTTTAAGGTTGACTCAAATGTCCACTTCCTTGTCGTGTTTGTAGAAATGTAATAAAGCAAAATAATTCTCATGGTTCAGTGTTACTATGAAAATTTGAGTATAAAACAAATGCCTTTTTCCCTTTTTTTCCCTGCCAAAATCCCAAATACCACTTCATTCATTCCAGAGTAATTATCAATTCGATCAGGAGATGAGAGAAAAAAACCGAGCTCCAGCTGTGGTTTTAAATGAAAAAGGGTTGATAATTATTTAGGAGTAGGTGATTCATGCACAGTTGGTGAGTGGGTGTGACCTGCTGGATCAGCACAACAGCTACAAAATACACCACTGGTATTAAAATGACAGTGACTCAGAAGATGACAAAGGTACATTTTCTTCTCCCTAGATATGTCCTTATTTGAATCGATTTTTCAGGGGGGAAAAAAGATTTTTCTACTTGTGGTCTGGTTTATTTAAATGTTGATGAGAAAAAATAGATACAGTTGAAATTGAATACAACCCCACAACAGACTTAAAGGTAATAAAATATCTTTGAATTGAAATGTTTTGGAAATTTTAATACAATTTGAAAAAAAAACAACAAAAGAACAAATGAAAAGAAAACAACATACTTGTTTTGATTTATTTTCCTGTGTTACAGGGTAGAACGGTCATGCTTACATGACCTTTTCTATCCACCAAAAAAGCTAAAAAATAATGTGAAATTTTGTAGAAACTTGCCTGAAGAAGGCCTTGGCTCCTTGTGTGTTTCAGTGATGTAACCTGCTCCCCTTAAAAACAGGTGTCTTTGATAAAAAACAAAATATGCAAGCGCTTCAGGGCAGTAAGACTTACTGAATCAGAATTTTAATGAAGCAAATAATAAGAAATAAAGAAGAAAATAAAATATATTATAGTATCGAGAGCATCATTTTATATTAAAAATTACATTTGATGGCCTACAATTCAAACACTAAAAGTGTATTGAAATATGTATCGTATATATTTACATTTTATACAACTTGTGTAACTTAACTTAAATCTCAACTCAAAAGATTTCTCTTAAAAAGAACTAACTTTTTTAACTTTAGTAACCCACATAACTTTTAAAATACCCGTCTTTCTGTTTCTTTTAATCTGTCTGTAAAGTGTCATTGTGTGCTTTGAAAAATGTTCCCTCTAAATAAAAATGAAAATTATTATTATTTTTTAGATCTCATAAAACAGAATATAGAAAGACTCGTGGATTCAACATCCACAGCGAACCAACAAGCCATTGAGTAAAAAAGTGGGAGGATATTTTTAAGTCCTCCGTTTTAATGAAGCTTTCTCAGAGGAGAATAAGCAGTGAGACAATCTTTATTATAGCGCAGTCGCTAAGGGTCCCCCACAGACCCACATAACAAAGTGTGCCATTAAAAATTAACTTTGGGTTGAAGAGCGTCGCACACCAAACGAGGCGTGGAACCTTTGAGACGCTACAGCGAAGGTATTTTTTAATCAAGAAACCGAGAGTGCTTTATAAAATTCATGAACTCGCCAAGTTTAGCACTGAGATGTTTGTCTGACTCAGGTTTTATTATGTCTGTCAACCTTGTTCAAGTTTCTCTTCTGTGAGTCCTGCTTTTTAAATAATGAATCACATCAGCTCAACTCAATTAACTCCAGTAGTACGGAGGCTTGTCAGGGTCAAATGTCGTCCTCAGATATGGTTTTTAGCGTGGACTGGGCTGATTTTTAAAGTCTTCCTGTGACGTCTGTTGCTCAATTATGCAGTCGGTTTCCATTCGGTGAGAGCAGAAGCAGCATGAACAAAGCAGACTTCTGCTTCACCAACAACACAGGCTGTCATTAAGTTTTAAACACGCGGCCGACTCTGAAGTTTGTATTACACCAGAGATAGATGTAGATTTCAAGACCAGAGATTTTACTCTCCACTCATCCGTCTTCAGCTGCAGTCGACGGCAGTGAACAGGAGTTAAACAAACATTGCAAGGTCAACAATAACCTGCCCATCCACCAGGCCTGTGAGGCTTTTTTTAACGTATTTTATTATTCATTATTACTTTTTAAAAAGTGTTTATTTTGAAAAAAGACTGGTTCTTTTTCAAAAAAACATTAGTTACTGTTGCGAGTGAGGACACTTGTAAGAGAAAATGAGTAAAACACTTTATATAGAACATCTTTTGCTGTTTTTATCAACTAGTCCACAAACAGTAAATCTGGTGTATAGGGTCGAAGAATCAGAATCAGAATTATTTTTTTATGTCCACTAATCAGGTTTTTGGTACATTGTGCAACAAACCAACATTATAAAATAATATGTTAGATAAATAAAAGTACAGTTTAAGGACTTTGAAACTATAGTTTTCCGTCACTAGAAATTCTTTCAACCTGTACTCAGGGTGGGTTGTTAAGAATTTTCATTTTCTTACACCAGAATGAATCACATTTTTACTAAAATATTACTCAATTGAGATCCCGAGGATAGAGTGGTTGTCAATAGATGTCAGAATAGATTGACAGGGGCTGGGCTTGTTTTACACGTTTTACTTAGTTCAAGCGGAAAACGTAACGGTGTGATTTCTAATTTCGTTATAAAATTCCTACACCCTTGAATGCATCATTCATGTATGACTGTCATGGAGCAAAGGTTGAGGAGTGTTTCTTTCAGTTTCATATCCATACATCTTGATTTATTGCAGTTTTTAAATTAGAAAGAGTGAGTTTAATGTTGTTTTATGGATTCATTGAATTCACAATGATGACAAAACTTAATGTTTACGGTTAAGTAGCACTATAAACTAATTTACTAATCTATGCAAATGTTAAAGTCTTCCTCTCCAAGATGCAGTAAGTCTGTAAGATGTTTTGAAGTTATTACTTCATAAAGTTCTCCTCCTTCTGAAATCTAGGCGAACAAGAGGTTATGAGAGTGGAGTCCGTTATGATATAATAATAGTCTTCACTCCTCTTCCAGCCAGCTGTAATCACACATCGTTTTGTTTATACAATGAGTCAATTGGAGGTTGGGACTTCCAGGGACAATCATCCGAGTGGGCGTGGCTATGGTAAACCAAGCTTTTTCAGTGGGCGGGGCTTAAATACAATCTCTACGGTAAATATTTAAATGAAAAGAGAGTTTTGTACAAATAGAGACATACTGATGAGTACAATAGAGGTCCAAGATCTATTTAAGACACACCTAAATCAACACATTAGTTACCCTTTAAGAGTGCTTCTAAGAAGATTGAACTTAAAGGCTTCCTAACAAATATGGGAAACCCGACACAGGTCAGTTGCAGGCGATCAGAAGAGCAGATATGGAACAGAAAAAAAAGGCTGTTTGAAAATGAATGCTGGTTAGGCTAGCAGCTAGCTTGAAGCTAAGGGAGGAGAGTGAGTGTGGATGGTTTGACACCAACACAGCCTTTGAATTACCTCCGTATGTGAATCGTATCTGAGCATTGAGTTACCTATGAAACACCCAATATCTAACATTAAAATGGGGAGGGTGAAAATATTGTGTCGAATGAGAGAGGATTGACAGTACCGGTGAAGAATGAGTAAAATGGTGTATAAAATATAGGCAGGGGCAGGACAAGGGCAGGCACATATCATACACAACATCATGGTTCATGAGCGAGCGCGATACTGAGGGAGCAGGGAAAATTACCACACAGCAAATTAACGCTGTTGAGTGTAATTACATTTTTTTTTGTGTGAAACTAATTTGCACTTACTGTTGCATAAAATTGAGGTTGCATTTAAACGGTTGGTTCAATATTCAGAGGACCATCAGGTCTTTTGAAAATTTAATGAGCATCCAATCGCCTCTTTTTTTTCCCCTGCTGTCGACATTATTCATTTGTTTGTGTGTCTGACGGTGGAGAGATGCTTTTACAGCGTAATTACACACTGTTTCATACCACAAAGGTGTGTTTGTTTGGCGGCGATATCAGAGCGCAGCATTTTCCACTCAGCTCCCTTTCATCTTACTTCATCTTTCAATAGGGTTATTTGAGAAAGGAGAATCAAAATCCGTTCGAAATGGAATGTAGTGTTAATGAATGTGGATGTAATTTGCCATGAAAAATCGCCTTTGGTGGTCCCAGACAGTTTTGGAGGTAAAATCCCAATTAACTGATGGCACAGCGCTGGAGCTCTCTTCGTCTCCTGTGTGGCCCAGATACTTGAATAGGAGTTAGCACATCCTAATGAGCTGCTTGTGATACAGCAGGGAGACCTTAAGAGTAGCTGGTGTTTCTTCTCATCGCTAGAGTGTGAGAATATAATACTCTTCTCACTGGTTACTGTCCAGCAGGAATGACCCCCCTTACGAACGTGTCCACACCTTCTTAGCTCGCGAGGTACTTTTTCAAGTTCTCTACCCACAAGTATCCTCAGATGTTTTCAAGTCTGAGTTGGATGTGACTTGCTACTTTCACAAGTAGTGAATAATTATTAGAATCAAGGAGGTTATGTACCGTATTTTCCACACTATAAACCGCACTTTAAACTTTTAATTTTCTCAAAAAAACGACAGTGCAATATGAATATTACCTGGTGGGTGACTTGTTAACATACACTTTCATGACTCTGCGCCGACACGCCTCAATGGGCGGGATTAGGTCATTGTATCATCACGGGGTGGGATTAACGACGCACGTCACATCATGGCTGACATCTATGGAGTGTGATTACTGCCACCGGTTTGAGCGAGTGTGTCTTGGTTGTTGTACACTCAAAACATTTTTTTTGGTGCAAAATCGCTCTGTTGCGCGCTCAACAAGTCATACAATCACTGTAGCTGCCATACACATGCTCAACTTCACTGCTGCGCGATAAACATTTGTCTGCTCACAACATTTGTCTGCTCACAACACCAGTCTCGCGCTTGACATAGATAGATAAAACTTAAATGCAAGTTAGATGCTGCTTGAAGCTTTTTGAACATCATTTGAACATTGTTACAATGGGAGTGAACAGAGTTTGACTTTATCTGACTGTTCTGTTGACATTCCCTTTAGCACAGCTAATTTTGGGGGTTGCATAACGCAACCCCAGTCAAACGTTTGACTGCAGTATCGTCTATTCTATGCGCTTTATAATCCAGTGCGCCCTATTTATGAAAACAGTTCTAAAATAGGCCATTCATTGAAGGTCCGCCTTATAATCCGGTGTGCTTTATAGTGCGGAAAATACGGTAACAGATTGCGTTTGACAACGAGTAAAAAAATAACATAAATTCAGCTCAGCGCCGTGCAAGATGCAGAGAAAATAGAGCATCTTCATACAATAAATGCACAGGTTTACCTTGTAAATTCATTCATTCATTTTCTATGCTGCTTAATCTCTTATGGGGTTCGCAGGAAGGGCTGAAGCCTATCCCAGTCTCTTTGGTGAGAGGCAGGGGACACCCTGGACAGGATGCCAGTCTGTTCTAGGGTTCACATCCAACCATTCATACACACACCTACTGACATTTTCCCCAAGTTCCCAATCAACCTCTTTATGTTTTTGGATTCAAATGTACTGAATACATTAACAACCGTGTGAATCTTTATTTTTTTCTATTAAAGATTTTGCATTTAGCATGAACACTTTGAAGAGTTTATGTTCACAATTAAAAGGACCACCACCCTCAGATCCATTGGTATAGAGCGGGGCTATTCAGATCTGGCCCTTCAAGCAATTTGGACTGGCTCATGACCCATTTAACCATGAATAATGAATCAAAAAGCAGTTAAAAGGTTCACGATCTATGGCAAGGACTGCGTTTTACGGTAAGATGAGGAAGTTCAGTTTGTGTAACATGGCCCTCTCAAAGCAAGGTAAAGTCACACAGAAAGCAAAAGATTTACGTGAAGAGACACAACAGAGATGTTGCTATTTAATTAGGTGTTTAATGATTTATAACATTGTGTATATATTTTTTAATCATTTTGCCAAATATTTAACAGGAAATAGAAATCAAGGGGTTGACCTGCCCACAGGCATTACATGAATCAAAATCCATGTTTTATTCAGCTTAAAAAAGAATGAAAAGCTCCAAAAAGTAGAAAAAGGTCTTGTTTCTGAACATCGTGGAGCCCAGGCATACATCGTCAGAGGTGGCAAAACAATAAAAGGAGGCTTTTTTTTTTTACAAAACATTGTTCCGTGACCAAAGAAAAAACAGGTTCCTTGGGGCTGGGATTTATCCGTCGGCATTTCCTGAGAGAAAAGAAGGAACGGACGAAGAGTACCTCCATCTGTCCACGGATCTGGAGGGCTCACCCGCCGTTGCATGTCCCCCTGGAACAGATCTGACTGGCCAGCTATCAGTGAGCTCCGGCTTCCGAGCCTCGTTGTCTGGGACTGACGCACTACAGCCAATGTTCCACACTTGAGTGCATTGGAAACGCACGAGTGACTGCTTGTTTTTGTGAGGATTTGCACCATCAATTTTGCATCATTTACAGAAAAAAATACAGTGAAATGATTGCAGTTTGACTAGGAAAAAATAGGAAGTATTTGTCAGACAGTGGCCATCTGGCTGAGGGGTTTGGAAACAGACACTGTCTGTTGAGCACCATAACCCTTATCCCCTTATGTCATGTCTCATAAGCCGACACACTCGCTCCAGTCTCCTGGAAGTGATGCCTGCGATGGATGGTACTAAAGAGGTAGCAGCAAAAACCACTATCTGTTGTCAGTCGTCCAAGGCATGCTGACACTTCCCATCATTCCTTTAGGCGAGGATCCAAGTCAATATCTTGCTTCTGATGAAGCTGCTAAGACGCGATGAATACTGTCACTCTGTCCTCAGGTTGATGATACATCACTCGTGATCAAGGTAACGCTCATATTGAAGGTGGCTTATGTCGTACCGTGTGTAGTTTAGATGCCTTTAGCCATAAACTGTATCCTGTTATTGATGAATTTCTGTTTATGTTAGAGGCTACGTAACACTAGGCTTCTTTCTGGACACAAGACAAATAAAAGTCACTAGTAAAACATCTTATTTAATCCGATTAGTTTATGCCTATGGTTGTAGGCATTGACCATTATTGCAGCATTAACAAAAATAAATTCAATATAATGTTTTAACTTTTGTGTTATCTCAGGCTTCCAAAGATAAATATTCAGTGGTGGAGGTCGGTCACCTTGACCCAGAGACAACACAAGGGATACCACAAACACATTTGTTTTTAAGCGTCCGGGTCACCTTGACCCTGAGATAACACAAGGGTTAAGGGAGTATTACAAATCAATGTAGAATTGGTGTATTTGTACCTTTTGTAAGCTGTACATACAGTTGTTATGTTATCTCAATTCCTCCATTGACAGGTTTTGTTCTTCTTCAATCTTTTATCATTCTAAAATAATTTTGACTAGAACTATACAACAAAATTATTACTATCGTTATCCAGAAACTGTTCAAGATAATTATGAACATACACTCTAAGATAAGGACGTATTTTCATGATGCCACAGATCTAATTTGCTGATTTGGCCAACAAAATATAAAATAACTTTTTATGTAGATGTGTTTACTTAGTTTACTGCTTGTGACTATACTTGGAACTTGCGGAGCTGCGTTGCGGCCTACTCCCATCAGTGTGTGATTGTCTTTGTGAATTGATTAATGGATGACCTAGTGTAAAGTACATTGAATGCTGAAAAGAAGAGAATATAAGGTTATAAGTAAGTATATAATGAGAACCATTTACCAATTTATCATCAGCCCCTCTCTTTTGTCAGCCAGCCTCAAGTGGACACTCGATGAACTTCAACTTTTTTTTTGTAGTTTTCAAAACAGGATGTTGCCGCTCATTTGTATATTTAAAATCTGATATCCATCGAAAACAAAACTCATCATAAAATAGACACATACATTTGACTATCATAAGAAGTATTCTGTAGGCTAGCAGCTAGCTTGAAACTGAGGCAGAGCATCTCTGAAGAGCTACAACAAATCACTCTTAAAACGTTGATAGTAAATAACAATAATAATATAAGGATAGTTGTTAGCTCCTGAATATCACGTGACTAAAATGTGACCGAACATGCAAGAAAAGGGTCGGAAAGGAAACTTCACTCAAGAAAAGGAATGATGCAAACAAGCTGGTGTAAAGTGTCATTTGTCTCACCGGCATATAGAGGAAACTTGTTCTCCACACACCAGCTGGTGAATCTCTCCACAGCCTCACTTGTGCATCGCCAATATGTTCCATATTAATTGGCTGAGTGCAGCGTCTGAAAGTGAGGTATTGGTCTGTGACAATAAAGTCACCTGGTCAGGTTGTTTTTTAAATGTCAAAAAACAAAAAAAAACATTAAATAAATCAGAAGAAGTTCACGGTGTGATGCAAAAATTGCCTCAGGTATTGATGAACATTCATTGTTGAGGCTTAGCGACTCAATTCCAACACAAACACTAACTCTGGCATTTAAGAAAAATATAATCACTAGGTTTTGTTTATAAATATGATTGTTTGTTGTTGTTGTACCTCTTTTGTTACTTGTATTTACTAAATCAATCATACTCATTAATGTTATATACAGTAGATATTCATGTAATGTATAAATCTATCCATTGTGTTACCTCAGGGTCTCAGAAAACAAATGTGTTTCTGGTATCCCTTGTGTTGTCTTGGGGTCAAGGTGAACGACCTCCACAAATTCACATGCAGTGGTGGAGGTCGTTCACGTTGACCCAGAGACAACAGGAAGGATGAAACATACAGGTTTGTTTTCCAGTCTTTGGGTCACCTTGACCCTGAGATGACACAAGAGTTAAATATACATTTAAAGAAAACAATATTGAATTAAAATGAGATTTAAAACAATTTAAAAATGTGATTAAAGACATACGGGCTGAGTGAATATAACATATATTCTTGATTTTTTATTCAGCCTTAGTTTCAAGAGTTGAGAAGTTCAAGAAATCAACCTCTTTTTTTTTTCTATCTCACATTTCCTCAGGTCCAGACTTCACCTTCTGGCACAAGCCTTGACTTCTCCCTCAGGTGTCATAAAACGCAACAGAATTATTGACTTATATTATAGTTTGATCAAAGATGACCTCAGGGCTGAAGCTCATCTTTCCTCTGAAAGGGCAGAAAGAAAAGTCCGTGTGGTAAAAACTCAACTTCTTGTATATTTTAAAATAGTAAACCGATCATTAAGCAGACGTGTATGTCTCCCGACTTCGGAATATTTGAGTGAACATGGATTCGGAGGCTAAATAAAAAGCAGCCGAGACGTATTTGAGTGAATTCTTGATGACTTAGAGAATAATAGGGTTGTCATCTGGCTTCCTCTTGAATCATGCATTTCGTCCGTGCAGCATGTGGAACGTGATGTTTCAGCCCGGGCTGTGACAGAACCGATAAACCTCAGCCTCCTCCTGCACTTGTGGCTTGGACATCTCCCGGAATATGACGCAGCACAGCTGCACTGTCAGCAGACAAAAGCCAAGTGCATGAGCGTCACCCAGGTAATAATAACTCACTGACACAAACGTCATAGCAAGAGAGACACAAGAAGTTTTATTTTTTTGTCACACATAGGACACTTGTTTCATGCAAAACCTATTAAATTAAAACATAAATAAATACAGGGTATAGAAAGTTGTTTTTTTTTACTCAAAATGTGTTTCTCAAAATTGAGAATTACATTAGATTATAAAATATTTTTTGTAAGTCATTATAAATAAAATTGCCAACGAAACACGTCTATAGTTTTATTATAACCTGGGCCACATAGCAACAGTCAAAGGGCCACACGTGGCCCCGTGCACGGCACAGCAAGTTGTCTGAGCACATCTCCTGCCCTACTCTTGAGAACAAGGGACCTAAACCTTTTTTGCACCACAGCATTATTTTCACGGACAAAAACGTCAAAAATTATATCACACAACCTCCAAAAGACAAAATGATAATATGACTATATTTGAGAAAATCGGGTATTTTCTTCCAAATTAAAGTACATTTCAGACAGTAATAATCAACACAGATGAACAAAATGAAATAATTTATTTTCTTTTTATCTGCAGCCCGGCAACAAATGCCACACAGACTGGATCCTGTCCCTGGCCCGATGGTTGAGGACCGCTGCTTTAAAAGAAAGGATTTTTTTCTCTCACTTTATCCTCCCTCTCTCTTTTCCCCACCCCTCTGCGGCCAAAGCAGGGGGCCGTCAACGTGGAATCTGGTTCTGCTTAGAGGTTTCTGCCTTCTTAAAGGAAGTTCTTCCTCGCCACTGTCTCACTGTGATTCACTCATTGTGGATTCGCTATGATCTGTTTTTCTCTTCTCAGAAAATCAGGGAAAAACCTGCACAAATAAAAATGTCTTAAGATGTTTCTTGAAGGAATCAGTAGATCATCAAACACAGAGGGAGAGGAAGATCGTTCCAAAGCTTAGGAGCAACAGCCTGGAAGGATTTCTCTCCTCTGGTCCGGAAGTGTGTTCAGGAACCATCAGTGAATCTGATCCACAGACCTCAGAGTCCAAGCTGGGGTGTTAGGCTGGATCAGATCACTGATGTAAGGAGGAGCCTGACCATGAATAGATCTGAAAGTAAGAACCAGAATTTTAAAATTTATCCTGAAAGAAACTGGCAGCCAGTGAAGAGTTTTAACGATCGAGGAAATGTGAGTTCTTCTACTAGAGCAGTCAGAATTCTCGCTGCAGAGTTTTGTATTAACTGCAGGCGAGACAGCTCCTTCTTGTTAAGACACGAAAATAAACTGTTACAATAGTCTAAACGAGAAGACAAAAAGGCGTAGATTACAAGCTCCAGATCGTGTTGTGACATAATTTTCCTGCTTGTCTGTAGGTGGCGCCATCAGTCTAAAAATAATGTGATGTTTCATTAGAACAGTTGTCAAAACAAAGTAAAATAGTTCAGAGACCGCCATCTGGTGGACTCTGAAAAGAATGACACTGCTTCATGAAGCTTCATCCTTCACCTTAAAACAACTAAGAAAAAAAAAAAGAAAGAATATATGAGCACAGGAACAAGATAAAAAACCTTTTTTTTGTTTAGAGTTAATTTTAAGATCATAGGTTTTGATGGAACGTTTTAATTAAACAACCTTTTCTTTTAATTCAACTTATCGCAGAACTTCATCCATAATTTTTCATCTTTTAGTTTTCCCCTCTACATACAACCAAGTAAAATCTCTGTGTACGTTGAATTCTGAAGTAAGAAACGTTGAATTCCGGTGTTATTTATCATCGTTGCCATTGTTGAAACGTCCTTGCAGGAGCTCATGAAATATTTTGACGCTCTTAAAGGATTAGAAGCTGTTGCAGAGCATCTGAGGTGTGAAGCTGCACTGCAGTGGAGACTTCTTTTTTTTTTCTTCTCCATCCTAGTTAATTATTACTGGGTCCTGTGGGCAAACAACACTATCAATACTGCATCTAGTTGCCCGCGATCGATGAACAAGTTATTCAGGGAATTGGACACCACCTACTCACAGCCCTAATGCTCCTATATTGCTGTATATAAGTCTCTCTATGTTGTGCTTGGTCCGAGATTTATAGAATAGTATATTTCTGACCTTCGCCAGTGGCTCTGGTCTCTCTCCTCTCTGAACAGACCATTAGCAGATGCCAATAAGTCCTCCGGTGCGTGACAGCGTGTTCTCAAACAAATTAGAGCCTTAAAGACAACTGCGATATTATTATTTTCAATCCGCCATCATATGTTCATTAATCTTCATTTGGACTTGATAAGTGTGACAATTAAATGGAATCATATCCCCCTTTTCTGCCTCTGGTGAATACACCCGCCCAGGCAGTGGCGTCTTAATGCCATCCTCCGAGCCAACGGTACCGCTCCGAAATTTCCAAATGACTTTAGATTAATTTTGTCTGATTAGCTGCTAAATATATCAGCCAACTCCTTCAAAGCCATTAACTGTGATTACAATAGAAAGCAAACACAGACGCGTCGGAGCATAATCCAGAGTTTCAAATATTGAAAGATACACATCGTGTTGGATGTGCACAGAATCCATTGTCCTCCTGGAAAATTTCAAGTCTTGCCGTGCAATTAGAAGGTGTGCGATCTGGACCTGACTCCTTCGTGTTAAATCACTGTAATTGCCTGTGATCTCGGCTTAAAGCGTCCCTATTCATTCCCCTATAATTACCGGCACATCTGCTGGAGCACATGTCTCTGACACCATGAAGTCGGATCTCTGGTCAGTCGCCCACTGTATGAGGGTGAAACAGTATTTCAGGCCGTAACATGTGTACGAGTGGAAGCATCATGTTTATCATGGCAACAGTAGCTACACACCATCGGAGACTAATAATAAACAGGACTTCAAGGTATAGTTAAAATTCCCTCATATTGTTCTCACCCTCATGTTGACTAAGGTTGGGATTATTTTTAGAGTAATCTGTTCCTTTTTAGAGTTATAGAGAAAAAAATGTGTTCATGAAGTGACTAGAGCTCACTTTACTTTATCCAAAAAGACACACCAAAAAACATTCCAAATACCTTAGCATTAAGCTACAATCAACTTTAAAATATGTACCCGTTTCCTTTTTTCAGGAACAATTCCTCTTGTCGAGGCTTCACTACAAGATGGATGTTACAGACAAGTTGTATGGAGGTATTTAGATGTTTTTAAGTGCATCTTTTTGGATGACGATGAAGCTGGCCTAGCAGCTAACCTAGCAACATCCGCTAAAACAAGGTTAAAATATAGACTTGTTTATTTTTGTCCGGAACAATTCAATATCAATTAATATTTCAATGTTTGTTTTTAACTCCAAAAAGGACAAGATTACTCTGAAATTTTCCCAACCTTTAGTCGACATGAGGGTGCCACAGCTACTTGAATGAAGATGCTTAAGGGCACCGTGGACATGTTCCTAGTTTTTCACTGGACCAATAGGAAATACATGCAGTAAAAAACAACAACATTAAGTTTGACAAGTAGCTTAAAAGTAATGGCAGCACAATATGTAATTCCGTAATATAACTTAATTTTCTACCTTCTGTTACCTTATTGGAATCATGGTTGTCTGTAGTCTAGACACAAAGATACACACAGAGAAACTGTTACGCACACACTCACACCTACAGACGATTGAGAGTTCTCAATCCACCATCCGTATGTTTTTGGAATGTAGCAATCAAACGTAAATGATCCACAGAGAGCGATGATCCATAAGAAAAGCTAAAAGGCAGGAAATATCATCAGTTGTTGGATTCATGAACTGGCGCACATCGTTGCAACTGAAGGATTTTTGAAGCTCTGCAGATTCCAACGACAACTGCTTCCATCCAACAATGAACATTCTGGCTCGAGAATGAGGACACAAAACAATAAACCAAAAAATGAGAGCAAGTTCCAACACAAATATTGTTGTAACAAACAAATAACATTTTATTATTATTATTATTATTCTTTAGTTATCAATGCTTGTGAGCCACAAAAACATGATGAAAGCAGAGGGCCGTGCAACCTTTATTGAGGGCCACAAATGAAACTAGGGACAAACTTCAGAATTAGAAAGTATATATTGTGAGAGATGAAGCCAATGTGTAAGTGTTTTGTCCACTTAAGGTGCTGCAGTACAACTGGAATTACGGCATTAAAAATATTTACAACTTGGTTCAAAAACAGCTTCCATCCTAAAAACTTATTTCATTAACATTTTAATTTTTATAAACATTTTCCTTTCTGACTATTTTCCTATATATTGGTTGTTTACTGGGTGTAGTCTACTTGACTGCTACATAAGTGCGTATTAACCACTTCATCCGCACCTAAAAGGACCTGACCTGAAACTCCGCCTCTTGACTTGAACTTTGCTAGACTGGAATATTGAATTTACAAGAGGGTAGCGAATTTATGTTGGCAACTTCACAGATACTGCATGCATATTCCTCTACAGTATATGTATCCGAGTAAGGCAGTCATTGGTCCAAAATGTGACAAATGCTTGCTTGGTTCTCTCCAATAGTTCATTATTATTTCAGCATTTAAAGAAACTAATACAAAGAATCCAACTATAAGAAGATGCAGGAATTTTAGAAACATCTAAATATAGGGGATGAAAAATGATTGGCCGAATCCAATTACCAAATATCAGGTAACCTAAATTATTACGTTAATTATTGTAAATAAAATAAAAATACAAATAAAATGTTTTGTTGTTAAACTAAACAACACTCATGACTGGTATACAGTAGTGATGGTCTGATGAAGCTTCATGAAACAGTTTCATGTTGTTTAGAGGCCAGTAGGTGGTGCCATAAGTTTAATAATGATTTGATGTTTCATTAGAACAGTTGTTAAAAACAAAAGAAAATAGTGCAGAGATCGCCATCTAGTGGACTCTGAAAATAATGTCACTGCTTCATGAAGCTTCATCAGACCAACACTAGTATCCAGGCCTGGTGAAACATCTGCAACATTTTCAACTACAACAAGGTGCAATTGTTGAAGGATAAGCTGAGCAGTTCAGCTTGTCTTCTGTCGCGAGAGTTTTGAGGGATTTTATTATCAAAAGGACAGTGCATTATAGTGATTTGCATTTCATTACAATATGTCAAACGCTCTTGAAGGCCCCCATAGCAATCCCAACGTTATTGAATGCATCATTAGCGTATGCAGCTAAATTAAACATACATCATGTGTATTCAAGTTTTTTTCCCTATTATTAAAGTGTAAAGTGTTGATTTATTAATGTGTGTAAAGGCAAGAAGATGAATCAAGTCAAATTTTGATGAAGTGAAAAGGATCCGATTAAATTTGGGTAAAGCGTGTGAAGACAGACGATGTTAGCTTGTCCGATTTTGCGTCATCCCAACATCCTGTCTCAGCCGTGTTCTTTCGGTGATAAAACTATCTCAGAAAGCTTCATGAAGGAGTGTCATTGCTTTCAGAGTCCACTAAATGGTGGTCTCTGCACTATTTTCCTTTGTTTTAAACAACTCTTCTGATGAAACATAACATCATTTTTAAGCTGATGGCGCCACCTACTGACCTCTAAACAACATTGCACTGCTTAATGAAGCTTCATCAGCCCATCACTACTGAAAATGCACTTTAAGGCCATTTTTGGTTGAAAATAAAATAAAATAAATGATTAAATCGTACAGACAGCTTTGACCAGTTGCACGCGTGTCTAACCGACATGGAGATTTGCACACAGAAGCAGTGCCGTGTAAGCATGTTTTGATGCATGTCTTGACTCTGCAGAAACATTTCCAAACACTGATGTCTCTATTCAGCATGACTGAAGGATTGAGTCACTCAAACAAAAAGGTATTCACTTAAAAAGATCTAACTGCATTAGTTCTACAAGCATATCACAAGGTTATTACCGGAAAGACAATTTAATCAAACGCATCATATGCTGCATTCACTCATTTATCTTTTTCAGCTCCTACTGGGGAGCTTGTGAAGAGCGGGTATCATAAAGTTAATGAAATTCTTATTCTATTGTACCACTACACATTTCTAAAGAAGCAAGTGAAGCTCTAATGAAGCTTTGATGAGTCATTGGTGGAGGGGAAAAAAAAGCAATATCATCTGTAAAATCACCTTTTATAATTTTGGAACTCCTGCAGCTTTCATATCTGCGGGTAAATTCCCAAAGACTTTCATATATAAAAGGAACATTAAATCGGGCTGAGAGGTAATGTATGTTTTTTATTATCATTTAATCGTATACATTTAAGGAAAAATCACAGACTAACTAAAGAAAGCCTGGAATGTTAGTCTTAGAGGGCCTGCGTCAGTCGGGGTGAGTTCAATGAGAACAATAAGATGTCAAGTGAGTCATGTGGGTTGAGGTTCATCACCTCTGGCATCTTGGTCTTATTAGTTGTGAGAAGTAGACCCAGAAATACATGAGATGCGAGGCAGGGGCTCGAGGAAGCAGGCCCCTTAATGTGTGTCAATGTCCTTCTTGACCTTGTTACGGACACTTGTTACAAACCGCTACGTCAATCCTCTACACGTCATCCATGCACGTCATTTGTCGTCTTCCTGCTATCTTTATCTCCTACATTCTTTGTCCTACTTTCAATGAAATAAACCACATATTCCTCTGCATTTTTTGTTAAATACTTTGATTTTTTTTTTTTTTCAAGTTTTATATGTTTTGATCTCACTTTGTTTTGGTTTTAACTGACCGACTTGCTCCTTTGATATCTAATCCATAAGTTTTGTTTTGTAGTGAAGCTTTTACTTTTGGGTGTTTTATTTATCTTCGTTTTTTGACGAATGAATCAAAGTCTTGTTGCAGCTTTAACCTCGTGACAGTCGCCAGATTGTCCTTTCACTTGACGCTGTACCGACCAAAGTTTTGCCTCCTAGTAAAGTTCTACCATTATAGAGCTTTGTCTCCAACCATCGCCCACCTTTTTACAGATTTTGGATTCAGAACTTTTTAGTTTTTAGTTCATTGGTTTAACTGAAGATTGATTTCGAACTGTTAATTTTGATCGAATGGCTTAGATTAAATTTTTATCCAATAGACCTTTGTTAAAAATGATAAAAAACTCTTAAACTTTAAAAAAATAAACTTTTGCAGACTGCTCTTGCCTTGAGAATCTCTCATGAGTTTTGTTCGACTACAGGTGAGCTTGAGTATTAGCTGACAAGTTTTCAATTTATCTTTCATTTTTTTTTGCTATGGATTGAGTCAGAAATTGATTAATGGTGAGAACTTCTTCAGATCTTCTGAATTGCAAACATGTAGTGACGTGCAGAGAGGTTAACAGTTGGTGAGTCACAAACTCCTCTAAAGTCAGGTTTGTAAAAATAAAAAAAGGACCCCAAAATAATATTTGTTTAATCATTTTCAACAGACAATCAGTCACGTTGTGTATCTTATATAAGCATTGTTAACGTGAAACTAAAATCTCGGCAAACAAGAAGTTATGAGACCGAACACCATTATCACATAATAATGGCTTCACTTTTCCTCCAGCCAGCTGTAATCATTCCCGCTTTGTTTATACAACCAGTCACTTGGAGTAGGAAACATACAGTATGCGCAGTGACAAATACCGATATTTGACCGATCACAGCAGAGTCGGGGTGATTATGGAAAACAAGATTTTATCTTCAGAAAAAAGGGTTTTCAGTGGGTGGGACATATCATATAGAATCAGAATACATTTTTCTAGGGCGCTATACAGCGACACACTATTTGTGTTTACCTCCTATATTCTCCAATGGGTGATGCACTGCACCTGTGTTGCCACTGGTAACCAGATGCTGTAGACAGGCAGCTACTGTAAATCACTGCAATCCTCTCTGAAGCTGGCCCTCTGCCATGGTATTGATTTTTATAGATGGAAAGTGCAGACTTTCATTCAGAACAGCTGTCTTTGATTGTGGCCTCACCTTGACATTTGGCTGCTGTGCTTAGTTTACACCGACATGTTGTTCCTCTTCAAGTCTATATGCATCAGGCTTGTGTTCTAAAGGGCCCGTTTCAATGAATCCATTGTGTTCTCTGATGTGAAAATGTGAACAAATATATGCTATTAATTCAAACAAAAAAAAAGTGTAAAACAATTCAAACAGATACACAGGTGAGCATCAAACAGATATTTTAATTAATAGCTGTTGATATTGTATTGTTTTGTATTCATTCATTCATTTTAATTATTATTCAATTATTTTATTCTTTAATGGCACCACTAACAATCCTCTGTTCAAAAAACATTACTGATTATCATGGTAAATAAGTAAGTAAGTAAGTAAGTATATTATTTGTACTATTAATGTTAATATTTTCACATTTCCAAGCATTAGGAATATTTAGCCAAATGCCATTTAAATTCTGATAAACGTATAGCTTATATTAAGATGATATTCTGGCAGGACAATGAACGCAGAGACAGGTAAAGGTCAATATATAACAGTGCGCCAAATGCTCTACACATATAATATATAAAATCGGGTGACACACCTCTTCCCATAATCCACTGGATGAGAGAACCCAACCCTCAGTGCCCGCTACTTCATGCTCTGCCCTCTGACCAGACTATAAAAATGTCCATGTCGAAAATGGACAGTAGAAAGAACATTCTGTATTAGTTCTTCTTTTTTTCCACCAAGCCTGGGCATGATGGGAAGCAAAGAAGGCATACAGTATATTTTTTACTAGCAGCAGAGCAGTATACTCTTTAAAAGTTTTGAGGCCATGGAGCAGCACACGAATATCCTTCGCATTCCTCTTAAAGGTCAACTAATGAGTTGATTTAAGTGTGTTTTAAATATATGTGGGACTCTATTGTACTCATCAGTATGTGTTTGTTTGTACAAAACTCCCTTTTCATTGAAATATTTACATTAGAAAATGTGCTTGAGCCCCGCCCACTGAAAACACGATTTTCTGGAGAGGAAATCTTGTTTATCAAAACCACACCCACTATTCTGATATTGGTCAGTCACCAGACGTCATTAATTCCAGTAGTTTCCACCTCCAAGAGACTCGTTGTATAAACAAAGCAGGGCATGATTACAGCTGGCAGGAGGAGGAGTGAAGCCCATTATTACGTCATAATGATAACCTTGTCTACTTCGTTCTTGTAACCTCTCATTCGCTAACATTTCAGACGGGGGAGAACATTATAAAGTAATAACTTAAAAGCGTGGTCATGATATTACTTACTATACAGTGTACAAAAACCATGCTCTAAGATACGTCTACATCTACTGGCCAATCAGACGCTAGTGACGACAGCCCACTTAAAGAAACGGCTAAATCCCTTGACCAATCAGATGTCAGAGGGATATTGGCCTTTTACAACCAGTCACAATCCGTAACTGCCTGGCATTTAAAACATGTAATGGAAAAGAGAACAGAACCAGGTTTGTTCAGTGTTTAACCAGTGCAATGAAAAAATAAGTAAATAGTTCAAATTCCTTGAATACTTTTGAACTCCTGACTCGTAAGTGAACACAATTAATTAACTGAGAAATATGTGTTTTGTTTTCTCACACCAATTCTAACTTCCAAGTTTCATCTCTTTTTCCCTGTGCAACTGTGCAGAATTTATAATTCTAACCAGCTGCACCTGTCAATCACACTGACTCTGACGAGAGACGCTTTCTCCCACTATTTTTGACATTGTTGCTTAGCAACCACATAGACCTCCACAACCATTGAAGATACAATTAAGCCAGCATAATGGTTATCTTTACACGCATATTAAGGTTTTTTTTTTTACTTCAATTATCAGTTCATGTTATTTAAGCTGTATGAAACAACCAGTTGAGAACAATAGATGTATTTGTATCACGCTCATGGTGTTTTTTATGAAGTGAATTTCACATCAAATCAAAAGACAAAGGAAATGGATTTCATGCGGGTTGCCAAAGCTTTCCTGGTTTAAAATGTAAATTAATTCTGATATAAACCTTCTCAAAATCCAGATCAACTACCAAAAACAGAAAAGAAAATGTGTAGAATCTTCGGTATGCTAAATGTAGCACTGCATAACCAAAAGGCAGATATATTGAGTATTTTCAAGTGTTTTATTCTCTCCTCCTCCTTCAAGTTCATTTCTGACCAATGCTGAACAAACATGACTGCAAGTGACGCGGAGCTGCTGTTGACCAATGATACGTGTGTCTTTTGGTCATGTGATGTTGGACTTGAACGGGAGACTAGAATAACATTTTGAGACTTTATTGACAGCGACTACTCACAAGTTTTATGATGATTGTTGTTAAGATCAACAAGTGTAACAAGTCTTTATTTTGCTTATACAGCGTTAAAATTAAAAAAACAATAATTTAGTGAGAATTTGCAGCATTACTGCAAAAATGTAATAATACTACAGTGACTTGCGGTGCAGCTTTGTAGTTTACAAACATTTTGTACCACATAAAGTTGATTAGACTCTCAATTTTTGAGAATATTAAAATACTTTAAGTGTGCCTTATAGTACCAAAAATATGGTAAATAAACTCCTTTAATTTATCTTTTATGTTTGCTATGATTTAGTGCCTCTTTGAAGTGGGTGTACCGTAAAACTATTGGAAGGGCTTTGCTGTAATGGGATTAGGTCTGAGGTGGTTAAATTGAGACATAACACTCTAATGGTTATTTAGTGTAACTGCAATACAAGTTGGCATATAGTAGATCATTAATCTCTGGTTATACTTCAGTCAGAAGCTTTGATTACGTATAAAAAAGAATTGTAACCATTGACGTCCCTACTCCCTACATCCATTTGTCAATCATTTCCTTCAATGTCATTGAGAGGAATATAAAAGTCTGAATGATCTTTGAGCCACTTAATAATTACACACTTAAACTCTCACACAACTAATTCTAAATACTACACTTTGCCAAACACAATGAAAAAATATACAATATATAAGGTATATATAATATTATGTATTTCAATGGTTCACTATTTTGATTGTGTTGATAGTGCTTCATCAAAGCCAAAAATCTCCCTGAAAAACTCACTTTATTTAGCGGTTTTAAGGAAGAAAAAGCAATAAATCATTTACATGTTCAATCTATCATTCTGTTTGTTCACTCTCCTCTCGCTTTACTGTCGTTTCAGGTACTTTATCCAGTCCGTTTGAAGTGCATCAACATCATCATCAACTCACAACCCAAATATGTTGAAGCTCATAATGATAGAATGCTTGTCAATGAGACTCTCCCTCAGCTTTTGTTAACCTGCAGTGACGGCGGGCGAAGCCTTCTTGCCTCGTCCTTGTCTCCTCGTTTCTTCAGCTCCATCACTCAGTCTGATGCGGAGGTAATATTAATCAGCGGAGGATTCCAGAAGAGCCTTCAAGAACTCTCTCAGACTCTGATGCATACTTAAACACATCATTGGTCAATAACTGTGTATTTAAAGGTTCAGTGTGTCACTCCCCGTACAAAAATACATTAACAAAAAGATACAATTTGACTTTAAAAGGTTGATCCAGGTACAAAAGAAACATGTTTTTTTTTCCTACTTATTTCCTGAATGACCTTTAAAAAGGAAAGGTTCTGTCTGACCAAGACAAGAAAAAGACTTGAACTAGTTCAAATGTGATCAATGTCTTTTTATTATCGCATCTTTGTTTTTGTGGACCTAAATACTGACCTCAGCCTTATTGCATATTCAGAGCGAAGATTGTTGATTCAGTTAATGTTCAAGAGATTAAAAGTAAAAAAAATAAGATCTAACAGAAGGTGCGAAATTGTACTTGGAGCGGAAATATGTGTTTATTTCTACATCCACAGCTTTAGAGAATCATAAGTCCATGTAACATTTTCTTAAGGATTTTTTGTTGGCTTGCCATGACTTATTCATTATAACACCCTCAAGTTTTTCTTTACACCTCAGTTCAACCAAAAATTGTTTCTCTTTCACAGGCCAACGCACAACTGGTTGTGACTGTTCTTTGGTGTCACCTGTGTGGTCCGAGGTGTCTCAGAAATAAATGGTTATTTTTAAAATAATTGTTTAAAACAAATTTACCCAGTTAATAGGTTTCAGATCACGTGATAAATCAGTACTTTAAATGGGTAACAATCATCAAGTTCTTTTATTTGTCAAATATACATGTATGCAAGACATACAGCATCGATGAAATTGTAGTAAATAATAAATAAAAACAAATAATCAAAAAAATGAAATAAATAATCAACAATACGTAAATAATTAACTAATAAACAGAATATCAACAAAAAACAAAGTTAATGCACAGGTAGTGCAAGCGGAGGTGAGATTGATGGTAGGACAGGGAGGGAGTTGAGTCTCCTGACAGCCTGGTAGAAGAAAATGACCTTTAACCTGCTGGTTCTGGCCTGAAGACTGTGCAGTTCTTCTGCCTGACGGCAGGAGGCTGAAGAGGCTGTGCTGGTGATGTGGGTGTTATAAATGTCCAGGAGGGGGGTGGGGAGAGACACCAATGATCCTCTCACTCATGGACTGCCATGGATCTCTTCATGAAGATGTGGACCATCCCACAAAATATCCTATCATTTGAATTTGAATTTTATCCCAAGATAACATTGAATTATTGTAAAACTGACAACAGTTAGTCCGGTGTTGCTCACAGTAGTACAAGGGGCCACTCAGGGAGATGTTTATTCAAGCGCTAAAGAAATTAGAGGGAAATTTGCTTAGCAGTCAAGTAACTGTAGCTAACCACCATGGATGTGAATGTGGGATGACCACGAGGCAACATCCAAAAAGGAAAAGCTAATGCGGCAAAAAACTGCAGTTCATTGAGTTTCCACTTGAGGCTGGCTGCCAAAAAAAAAACACAAGTCATGTACATACTTTCCCCAAAAAAGACGAACTTATCAAGAGCCTATATTCCCATTCATAAGTTTTTCTGAACTTGCATAAAACTGGGCAATATAGTAATAAAGTTCTATGATATCTGTTATTTTGGCCATAATGAAGTACCTATTTGAAGTAGGTGAACATGAATAACTAACCCTGTAATCGTTAAACTGTATAACGCAAATGCAAAAGATAATCTCCGTTGTAACCCATTACATTACGGTTAGAAGCTTCGGTTACACATGTATACATAAATTGTCAATATTGGCGCCTCTAGTTCCTACGTGCATTTGTGCATTCCTAGAATCAAGGAAAAACAGGCTCTTGATGTGTTTGTAAAAGTGTTTTTAGGCCAAGTGTGTACATAACTTTCTGAGTTTGTTTTCAGTCAGCCTCAAGTGTACTCGGTGAACTGCAGTTTTTTGCCGCATTAGCTTTTTGCAGACCGCCTGAACTGTTTATGGGCATGAAAACATCATCATCTTTGTTATGTTACAATCAACAGCCCCGAGCCAAGATGTTTTTCTTGGAGATGGAAAGTAGCTCCCCCTTTCTGTATATTCTATCACTTCTAGAGAGACCCAGAGGACAAGGCGTGCCAGGAAAGGTCTAAAAGTAAACCGCAGGATACATACATACTTTTTTGCTGTTTTAGTCCTCCTAAAATGGTTGTTTTAGTTCTTGCATCATCTTGTAGATGTTTTAAAAGGGGCTAACCAACTTCAGGGAGGCTACAGCCAATCACAACCCATTTTCAAGAGGGGTTACCATCCACATAAAGACATAAACAACGTATACAGCTGTGTATACTTAACTGTGTTGACAAAGATTAGTAGAAAAGTTGTTGTTTTTTCGAGAACAGAGCAAAGTTTAAAGTCCATCCATCAGGCGTTGTCCATCGTTGACTTGATGTTTCTTGATCTGGAGCCTTATGGTGCAAGAACAGAGCAAGAATTTGACTGTGTTATAAGTAAACACACTGAATCTTTCTCTTTTGTCAGAGGGGCCAATATGATGTAACATATATCATATAACAAATCACAGCAGAAAGGATTTGGGAGGGCATTAATTTCCGATGAAGTGCTCAAAGGCTGAGTTTCCCACGTCTTTGTCGGGAATCTTTACAAAGATGATTTATCAGTCCTTTTGAACAAAGGACATTCCTATAGTGCATCTGCTCCAGAAGAAAAGAATCAATCAGATTGTTCCCTGATGAAAAGACAAAGTATTTCAACTTGGTGTCATCATGCTTTATCTGAAGCCTATTTATAGACGTAACAAGGTGCTATGCATTTCTTGGAAACGCCAAGAGGTCAGAGTGACACGAGATATTTGTGAACAAGATGTGACACATGTACGAAATGCAATTTTAAATATCTCAAAACAATTACATTTAAAAATCTAAAAAAAAATGTGCAACTATGATCGTCAGACAAACATATCTTTTACAAGTTCTTTAATAAATATTCAAAAACACTCACAACATTTAAGATTTATTTTCCATAGTTCAGTTAACTTGGAGTAAAAAAGCAACAACTGAAAATAGTTCAAAGCTATGTATCATCATTCATTCTTTTGATAACTTACAAAAAGGATTGCTCATCATCCTTATCAAATGCAACATTTATTACGATGTGTTGACTACTTCAAGTTTCACTGGCACACTACCTGGAGGCAAAACCAGCTCTTGCGGCAGCTGCAGGGCTTTCAGAAACAAATCATGGCAAGGGCATTCGGTCAAATAGAAGATTAATAAACAAACAAAAATACTGTTTGCCAATGTTCCCATAAACTACCAAAAAACCCACAAAATAATCTTACAAATTAGGAAATACTTTCCCTTTTTCAGAAACACATTTTTTTTGTTAACAACAACATTAGCTATTTATTTTTGGCCAAAATACCCCAATAAATATTTATATTTTCCCTCAAAGTAAAGCCATGTTTGAGCCGATATTCTAGCATTGAAAAAGAATCAAAACAGGAGTTTAAACTAAAGCATGTCATGTCCCCTTAACCCAAATCATTTTCTTGGGGTGCCATGTTTTATATAGTGGCTGCTATGAGGGGCCATTGAGCAAAAAATAAAATAACAAAAAGTATAATATTAAGTAATACTAACAAGCAAAATATGCTAAATCATTATTTCATTGTTGCTTATAAAAATATCTGATATAAAAGTCACCTTTTTTCACAAATGTTTTTTTAATATTACCCCAAATCCTTGAGCTGCAATACATACTCACATACATGTTGGTGGACAAAAGTCCTGAAACAAAAACGCATATTAAGAGACGTTTAATGGATATAAGAAATACATTAAAAAATACATTTTAGATTTTCTATCCATATGAGGGCCACATAAATACAGTCAAGGCTGGGCTAAACTTTTCCCAGGTCTGCCTTAACCCCTAGTTTTGGGAGATGGTTTGTCTGCTTTCTATCAATTCTTAAACTCAAGTGAAGCCATTTTGCAGGCATGTTGAAAGCGTAAATTATTATTTGTTGCTCATCGCTTCCACCGAGATCAAGACACTACCAAGACCTATGGGTTTCGAGACCAAGACCAAGATGAATACAGAGCGAGATCAAGACTGAGGCCGAGACTTCCTGGAGGCGTGCCATGCTTATTAAAGGAACGGGGGGGAAATAGTCACGGACCATTATGCTTCTCGACCGGGCGATGCAGAGAGAACCAGAGAAGCGAAGACCATAAAGACCAACAAAAGAGAGAGAACACTAAAAAGTGGTTACATCTCTAGTACATAAACAGATCCTGCTTTAATGTTGAAGTGAAAGTTCACCCAGAATTCAAATTGGGTTGGATTATTTTCAGAGTAATCCGTTCCTTTTTAGACTTATAGAAAAAAAAGAGAGTTCATTTAATGTAAAGGCTGATGCTCAGTTGTCGTCATCTTCATCCAAAAAGACCCTTAAAAACATCAAAATGTCTCCATGGTGATCCTCTGCCCAACTTTTATTGAAGCCTCGACATGAGGAATTGTTCCGGAAAAAAAATGTAACAAGTCTATATTTGAAGTTTGTTATAGCTGATTCTTCATCTTCGTCCAAAAATAACACTTGAAAACATCCAAGTACATCCATACTGCTCGTCGGTTGCCAAGCAACGAAATTCTGTTACCAGTTTCACTGCTGTGTTTTTCTGTGCAATGACATTAAAAGGAAAACTAAGTCTAGGTCTAAGTTTGTAATGCCCATCTTGTATTGAAGCATCGACATGAGGAATTGTTTTGGAAAACAATTAAACAAATCTATATTTTAAGCTTGTTGAAAGCGGACGCTGTTAGGCCTGCTTTATCTTCGTCTGAAAATAACTTAATTCAAAAACATTGAAGTTGTTGCTCGTCTGTAATGTTCCTCCTGGATTTTTAATGGAAAAAAAAAGGTTGATCTTGCTTTTAGCGAGAACTGAGAGACTGATAACTTCAGCTACAGACAAATATAATACATACAATAATACAAACAACAAATACATAGTTATTTACTGTAAGTTTTTCACAACAATTCCTCTTGTCAAGGCTTCAATACAAGATGAACTGCAGTATTGGAGGTATTTTAATGAATGAATGGTGTTTTTGGATGAAGATGAAGACGAAGATAACTGAGCATCAGTAGCTACATTACAATGAACAAACATTTTTTTCTATAAGTGTTAAAAGGAGCAGATTACCCTGAAAACAATCCCAACCCTTAGTCGACATGAGGGTGAGTAGAAAATGAGTGGAGTTTGAATTTTAGGTGAACTTTCACTTTAAGAATCAACTATTTTTCAACTCGTCGTGAACTCAAGAATATTCCTATCATCAATAATTTCCCTTTAAAATACGATACATTTGAGTCTTGACGATGCAGCTCTCTTTAAAGCCACCGTTGAGTATTTTCCACTTTCTAAGCCATGAATACATTCCACCAGACACTAGATTAAAACATCTTAAGTTAACATATTGACTCATTTTGAACAAACAGATGGATGCACTGGCATCTCATCCGTTTAGTTAAGTAAAGCCGAAGCGATTCATTATAGACATTGTCCTCATTTCCACTTCTTCAATGCTCGAGTAAGTCTTTGGTTCCCTCGCACAGTTTTAATTCAGATGAGTGATAAAATATTGATTGCAGCTGAGTGGATTCTGTGAAATGGCAGCTTTGTTGAAACCACAATTAAATTCATAATAGAACGACACGTGAAAAAAAAATAACAAAAAGAATTGCCTGGTGCAACGATCTGTGTTGTTTTAGGACACGGGCCAAGAGACGATAATAAAGGTCGCCGCATTCAAACAGTGACGACTAACAATGGACGCGTGAAGTAACTATCAGAGGTTCTATATTCACAACCTTTGGTTAATGACCTGGCTGCCGGGTTCCATTCTCCTCGTCCTTTTCTCCCCATCCTCGCGCTCAATACACCTCTGCATAGTCCAGGAATCTCATTCATCACTGCCAGTCTGGAGTAGATATTTGTTATCCTGCAACACAGCGGCTCAGTGTATCATCCGCTTCTTTCCAAATGAAGGGGTTGACCATGTAATTGAGCGGCTCTTAGAACAAGCGGAGGCTGATTATAGCTCTCGCACGGTTGGGATGAAATTTTACCGTCTTTTCTCACCGATCTTTAAGCAACGCTTTGATCCGCTGTTTTATATTACAGCGCATATTTGTCAAACTCACGGTTCACAGGCCAAATCCAGCACTAATTTAAAGTTTACTTAACCCATGTGTGTTTTTGGTATCCCTTGTGTTATCTCTAGTGATGAGTCTGATGATGAAGCTTCATGAAGCAGTGTCATTATCGTCAGAGTCCACTAGATGGCGGTGTCCGCACTATTTCACTTTGTTTTGAACTGTTCTAATGAAACATCATTTTTAAACTGATGGCGCCACCTCCTGACCTCTAAACAACATGACACTGCTTCATGAAGATTCATCAGATCATCACTAGTTATCTCAGGTTCAAGTTGAACACAAATGTGTTTTTGGTATCCATTGTGTTATCTCAGGTTCAAGGTGACCCGAAGGCCCGGAAACAAATGTGTTTGTGGTATCCCTTGTGATGTCTCTGGGTCAAGATAAACAACATCCCCGGCTTCCAGAAATACTGGGTCACATTAACCAACCGTTTTTCAGCAGGAAAAAAAGTTATTAACTACTATTAACCACCAAACCGCAGGGGGCAAAATTTAACTAAGCACAAATGTCTAGAGATTGAAATATTAAACATTTTTAATAAACTATTTTATAAACAATAACAAGAGATTTTGTAGTTGTTTTTTTTCTTTTCTGCTTCATGTTATAAAATCATTAGGGGTGAGAGGCCATACAAGTAAAAACCTTATTAAGTCAAGATGAAGAAACAGACCACTACTTAAAAAGACAGAAAGCTGCTGACAAAAAGCCCAACCTAACTTTTCAGAGGTACAAAATAAAGAGGAAAAATATGCTTTTTAAAATCAACAGCAAACATATTCTCAAGCCTTTCACATATACATAGGCTTAAGTTACCTTAAATGACTCCTTTGCACTTAAATTCAAACCATTCTGAAGACGCTTAAAAGGAAAAGTTTGAAAAAGGATAGTGTCCAGGGTCATACCATCGATGGCTTATTTGAAAAAAGCATGAATTTTAAAGGGATTATTATGCATTTAGTTCCTCCTCAGATGACTTCCTTTGAAACTCCGTGCCTCTATTTCCCTTCAACCCGCAAAAAGTTGATCCTAGTTTGTATTCTAATCGCACGGCCGAGTGTCTCTCCCTCTGGCCCGGGTCTGCGGGTGGCACAGTCGACTCAGCAGGATGAGCAGCAGGGGTCGTACACACCATTTAACCCCCTTCAGCCTGTAACTGTGCCCCCTGACCGAACACCTGGTTCTGTTTTTCCAATCAAACATCCTCTTGTGGATACAGCAGAAACAGATCTTAAATAACTCTTCATTTTCAACCCAGAAGACATGAATGAAATAAAGTTTTTTTTTTTCCATCTCAAATGAATTCATGAGCGGGCGTCGGAGGTCTCAACAAGCCAGAAAGACAGACTGTGAGAAAACAGAATTGGAAGAGCCAACAGGGAGGAGTTCAATAAGGATTTGGGTCATAGATAGCCAAGGGCTGTTGTGAAGCGTGTGTGCATGTGTGTGTGTTTGTGTGTTTGTTTCTGGTGGTGTGTGAACCTGTACACAACAACTTCCGATCTAAATAAAAACAAAGAAAAAGATTGACAGATATTTATCAATAGCAGCTTTTGTGTGAAATCCCTCACAAAATATTGAATAAACATTTTGTTGTTCAAACTTCACTTCAAGGATATGAAGGACGATTCAAAATACTAGTTGAATAGAAAAGAACCAGCAAAAAAGGAGCAAGCTTGATAGAAATAAAGATTTGAAGATGGAAATATTCAGCAGAATCATGAACGTGATGTACCATCTAGGCCAGTGACCCCCAACTGTCGGGCCAAGTACTTGTATTCGTGTCTTAGGCATTTTTCACCGGGCTGCACAGAATGAAAGAACACTTTATTGTATTATATCATACAAGAAGAATGTATTACATTTCTTTCGTATTGATTATAACTGTCTAAAAGGTTTTTTTATTTGAGAAAAAATGTTCTCCAAAGTGGTATGAGCTACAAGTGACAAGTCAAGACAATTGATTTGGTTATTTTCTCCAAAAAACACAAATATATTAAAGGATGAACTGATGTGTTGATTTAAATGTCTCTAAAATAGATCTTGGACCTCTATTGAACGCATCAGTATGTGTCTGTTTGTACAAAACTCCCTTTTAATAAAGATATTTAAATTAGAAAATTCACTGAAAAAGATTCATATCATTGGTTTACCACGACCACACCCACTCTGCTATGAATAGTCAAGCATAAAGTTTTGTCACTGGCGTCATCAATTCCGAGACGTTTCCACCTCCAAAGGACTCGTTGTATAAACAAATTGGGGTGTGATTACAGCTGGTTGGAGGAGGAATGAAGCCATTATTACATCATAATGGATTAATTAACCTCTCGTTCGACGAGATTTCAGATGGGGGGTAATTTTATAAATTAATAACTTAACTTTGGAGAGGAAAACTTTAACATTTGAAACAAGTGACAAAGTTAGGAAAGGATGTACACTATTTGTTATTTAATTTCTATTAATCTAGATTTTTATTAATAAAACAATTTAATTTAATAGAAGCTTCTGATTTGTGTATTTTTTCTGAAAAAGCAGACTTCTAACAGGTTTTTGAAAGTGAACAGTAGATGTGTCAAGCTTTTTTGTCGGTTTTAATCCTTGTTTTATCTCTGGGTCAAAGTGACCCGGAGGCCCAGACGTGGACCCAGAGACAACACAAGAGGAAGAGGAAACATAGGGGATTCCACAAACACATTTGTTTTCTGGCCTTCTTTACTCTGGGGACTCCGGTTTCCTCCTGAATGGTTGTTTGTCTCTGTGACAGTCGAGGTGTGTCCCTTTTTTGAAACCTGGCAAAAAACATAAAAACAGGTTTTATAAAGAATTTAATCTGAGTGAACCCCAGAATGAAAAGGTGAACTCGTTCTTCTTAAGGTCATTTATATATTATTTATTGTACTCAATATTTATATTATGTGATGTGCTAGTTTTTAAACTGTTTCCCAGAAATACACCTTTACTTTTGAGACTAAAACTTAACTCAAGTGGAAGCTTTAATGTCTCTTTTCTAACTTATTTGAAGCAAAAAGACATGACGAAGTACTGACCCGTGAAATATTGCAAAAGCTGAACTTAACTTTTTCAAGCAGTGGAGTTTTTCCACACCGTCTCTTCAAAATAATAGCTGGTAATTGATTGGCCAACGTTTCATCATCTTTTGTTTTATGTAAGTAAGTTTTTCAAAGAGCGCTGCAATTTTGGTTTTACTGCTCAAATTTGGTCTGAAAGCTCAAACTCAAACTTGAGGCTTTATGGCAAAAATGCCTCAGATATAGTTTTTTTTAATTTAGTGATTTGATTCTAATAGTTATCAATCAGAAAAAAACGTAAAAGTTAGCTCAACTACTTTTTCATGTTCCAAAACATGCCTGTTATTTAAAGTTTATAAGCTTAAAGTGTAGTGATCTTGACCTAAAAAGCTTTGGTGACATTAAAAAAGATGTGTTTTTAACAATCAAAAAATTAAGTCTTATTTTAAGGTTAAGAATTTGTTTTAAGGTATAGTTTTTATTTAGTTTTGTTTTTCCTTGCCTTTTTATGATTGTGTTTTTGTTACTTCCTGATGCTCGACCTATTTCATATAATGGATAGGTCCTTAATGGATCAGGTGTAATGGCAATATACATCAGTAAAAAATAAATAAAAGGGAAGTTTAATATCCAGAAATGTCTTTTAAATATATCATTTTATTACAAAGGACCACATTATAACTCCTGAAGGGCCCCAAATCATACCATGCACTTGTTTCTGGCTCAATAATCTTCCAGAAAAAAAGGAAATTAAAAAGTGTCAAATTTTCCAAGAGAAGTCAGTCAATGAAGTGAAACAGGTATTTCCTATATATTTGTGCAGTGACATTTACAAACGGCTTATCAACAATGACATGTTTTCTGGAAAAATGATGGGCAGTTTTTATCTCTCCAGCACGCTAATCCTGCGTCAAGAGGTCAATTGGATCAGTGACATCAGAGAATTGATCAGTTTAGCTTTAGGTCCGTGTAAACTCCTCAATCCGGTTTATAATCTGCTAAAAACGTCTGTGGCCTTTTTTCAATGGATTTGACTGAGATGAAGTGATCGTCGTTCAGCTTCAGCTCTCATGGTTCGTCTGTAATACTCTTGCTTTGTGTGTCATTTGCCCCAATGAGATGTAGAAATTCAAACCTCTCGCTTCATCTGTCCCGGGGGCGAGAGGGCAATGGCCCAATACTTTAAATTGTCATCGCATGACCTCTCAGTGTCACTCCCACGGGACATAGCCTGCAAAGTCGGCATATTCAGCCTCATCGTCCGTCATCCACAACGAGTCCAATTCTTAAAAGCTTCTTCCTCTTAGCTGTTGTGTCATCAGAGCTAAAGATGGGTCATTGCTACTTTGACTGAAGGAAATATTAGCAAATTCAAAGTCACTTTAACTTACATTTTCCACAGAAAACTTACATTTCAAACATAGAACTCAGAAATAAGTTCGTTATTAAAATAAAACTTGTCGATTTAGTACATTTCTTGTCCATTTTTGTCCTAATTGAGAAGCACTGAAATGGTGCATACCTCTGCCAAGGAAGACTACATATCCTCAACTTCAAACTTTTAAGTTATGGGTAAGAAATATTTGGTTATACACGCGTACATCTTTTTTGTTTTGATGAAAATATTGATGAATTGTCAGCATGTTGGGTGCACGATGGTGCAGTGATTAGCGTGATTACTCTTGGCACTCCGGTTTCCTCCCACAGAAACATACAGAGGTTGATTGGGAATTGGGTGTGTCAATGGGTGCCCTGCGGCAGACTGGCTTTCTGTCCAGGGTGTCCCTTGCATCTCACCCCCATAACCCCCACAAGAGATAAAGCAGTATGGAAAATGAACAAATGAATGATTGTCAGCATGTTTTTATCTCATTCTGACAAGTCTGTGATTTACTTTTGCATAGAGAAGGCTCAGTCATGATGAGCCCAACACGTCACTCCAAAGAATCCATTGACTATAAGAGTTCCTAAAGAAAAACAGTCTTTACTGTGTCTTCTAGTAGACAACAAAATGTTGAGAGTATTTGGGATGTTTTTTAATCGCTTCTTACTCAGGTATATGCATATTATAAGTTCCAAAAAAGTTATTTAATCAGGCCTCTTGAAGAACAAAGTTGTATTTATAAACAATATATTCCTTCATCCAAAGCATTTCAAAACAGAATTACCAGCATAAAACGGCATCTCTTTAACAAAAGTTTGGGTCCATTAGAGTTCTGTATAGTGATGAATGCTGATGAAGCTTAATAAGGCAGTCTATGTTGTTTAGAGGCCAGTAGGTGTCGCCATCAGTTTAAAACAGTTGTTGAAAACAAATGAAAACAGTGCAGAGACCGCCATCTAGTGGTTTCTGAACATAATGACACTGCTTCATGAAGCTTCATCAGACCATCACAAGTTCTGTATAAATATTCCAACTTTTAACAAAATACAATGAAATATCGATGTTAAGATAACATTATAAAAGAATATCCTTCAGAATGTAGTAACATGTAAGTAAGTAAGTAAGTAATTTGTATTTATATAGCATTTTTCCAGACCAGGATCACAAAGCGCTTAAACAATCAAAACAATACTCAATAAAAATATATACTTTAAAGGTAAAGATAACACAGGAGTTCCAGAAAATCAAGAAAAAGCCTGCACAAATAAAAATGTCTTAAGATGTTTCTTGAAAGACATGTGCGGTAAACACTGTAGTGATCTAGAGTTATTATTGGTTGGCTGGGTGGCAAAGCATCATGGGAGTTATTCAGGTTGATTTCAGGTCACTGTTACTAAGAGGTGTTGTTGAGAAGGACGGCATCTCACATGCTGAGTTCCAATAAATGCCTGACGCTGTGTCCTTGGCTGGACCGAAGTGAGTGAGACTTCAATATACTTGTGTGGTTTCTCGTACTCTGCACTTTACAAGGTCTGTGATGCAAAAACATAGGGGAAACACTACACAAACTAAAAACCATAGACATTTGAAATATTTTTTAAACTCTCCATGGAAGCCGCCAAAAAGACGGTATGATACCCTGATGAAAGTCCACCTCCAGCTGATACTACTTATTTCACCTCTATGTCATCACTTTTGCAGCAAATGACGGTGAAGTTAACAGATAAAAAGTGACAATGATAAATGTAATCAATTCGATAATAAAATTTCAAAACAAAAATAAAACTATTATTCCAGAGAAAACTATAAGCGGCAAAGAAGTTAGAAAAACTGATACTTACCACCAACCGCTTAATTACTGACCTTTAAATATTAAACTTTGATTATCTGATGACAATTACACATATAATGGCCCGGGGAAAAAAATTGGAATATCTATTTAGTGCCACCACGAAACACAGACTTAATACTTCATTGCCAAAGGTCACTGTAATTTCCGTAATCCCTTGATCCTTCCTGAATAATCCTGAAAAGGCGAGAACCTTGACAGCGTCCGTGAGTGATGCAGCGGCGGCCCAACATTAATCTAACTTGGGAAAAGTTAACTATGGCACATGTTTAACGAAGGTCAGGCTGAAGGTGTTCTTGTTCAGCCGGCTGAGCTCGAGAGACGAATCAATACACTGACAGTTCACCGAGTTCACAATGTCTCCGTTTTTTAAGACACAGAGGTTTTATTTAGAAGAAGAAACAGCAGAAAAGAAGAGTTTGAACAAAAGTAAGACTCTAATGGGAACCTTCAAGCGGTCAAAGAGTTCATTGTTAGTACATATTAAATCCTATCAAGTGTTTTTGTTAGTTTTTATCTCTGTTTTAAGGGGATATTTACAATTAAATCAACAATCTCTGGTTGCCGTTGACGAGGCGCAAGCGAACGCTGACGGGAAATAACCTGGACTAGTCAAGACTCGTACGCTACTTTTGTGTCATCGTTATGATGTTACGCACAGAGCGGCCATTGGTGCATGACATCTGCGAGCTCGGTGATAGTTTCGCCGTGTGTTTTAATTGGTTCCCGCGAACAGAGGGCGAGCCAAATTGCTTTTCCGTCCCAGAGGCCTTCTCTCCTAATGAGATATTCTCCCGTCTGAATCAGAGGGGTCCTGACCCGTGAGTCGTCACTGCGATATTCTTGTAGCCTATTCCCTATGATGGAACTTAGGTTAATGAAAGCGAGAGTCTAGAAAATGTGGAAAGGTTTTTTTACAAGATAAAATAAAACGCTCTAGATGCTAAACGTAAAAAATAAGAAACCTAACATTTTCTGTACATTGAGCTGTGCTACACTGAAACACACTTCTTTGGGTCAGATCTGGATTAAAAAAGCTTAATTGGAAGCTTAGAAGTTCAACTTAGTAGTTACTCCAAATTTTTCTGGACCAAACGTATCTCAAAAAATGGCCCAAGGTAATAACATATGGTCAGTACTTTTAACCCGCTTTTCAGGAGTCAAAATGAACCTAACTGGCATAAAGCTGTTACAACCTGATATTACTCAAACTTCAAGACAAAAACAGGAACATCACAGTGAGTACGTAAGTAAGTAATTTATATTTGTAAAGTGCATTTCGCAGACCAGCGTCACAAGGCGCTTAAACAACAAAACAATACACAGTTAAAAATACATACAAAGACCACATAGAGACACATACTGCAGCCCCAAGATAACCAAGAAAAAGCCTGCACAAACGAAATGGTCTTAAGATGTTTCTTGAAGGAGTCGGTAGATCCATCAAACCCAGAGGGAGAGGAAGATCGTTCCAAAGCTTAGGAGCAACAGCCTGGAAGGATTTCTCTCCTCTGGTCTGGAAGTGTGTTCAGGAACCATCAGCCCGAGCTGGGGTGTAAGGCTGGATCAGATCACTAATGTAAGGAGGAGCCTGACCATGAATAGCTCTGAAAGTAAGAACCAACATTTTAAAATTGATCCTGAAAGAAACTTGCAGCCAATGCAGCGTTTTAAGGATCGGGGAAATGTGAGTCCTCCTACTATAGCAGATCAGAATTCTTGCTGCATACGATTGTATTAACTGCAGGTGAATACAGCTCCTTCTTGTAGTAAGTAATTCTGGTAAATATTCTCATAAGCAAATGCTTATTTAAGACAGTAATTCAAATGACAAGCAAGTCCATCAATATGTATACACACCAAATTTTGATTGAATGTAAAACACATGTTGAGTTCTGTGTGTTTTTTCTCCTGTTTAAAATTTTTAACATGACTGTTCTTAGACCGTTAATAACATTTAAACTTCTCAGATGCCCCATCCTCTTTAAATTTGGACCTATTAGCCACATCGAGGAACACTACAGATACAGTCTTAGTAATTACGACATTAAAACTACTAATGCAGGGGAAACAAACAAAAAGCAGCAGGAATGTGAGCAAAAGCTACCAGATCTAAATCTGAAACATCCATATTTTCACACAGTAAAGATAGTAAAGGGATAATTAAAGTTGTAATTACCTGTGGAGATATTCATGTCCAGTTGTAGGAAAGATCGAGAAGTTCATTCGGCAACAGCCCTTAAATAAATAAAGCCTGTGCACTACCTCATATTTTGAGGAATTACACAGAAGCAGATGACACAAACTCTACTATCTTGTCTGCTATCTCATTATTTGGACCCAGACTCTGGGTTGCTGTGACCCAGAAATAGAGCTACACAAAATCGCTAGCCAAGACGTGTTAAAACGCAACTTCATTTTGATCATCGTCATCTTCACCGCCCCTTTTCTTATCAAGCTTATCGAGGGCGAAACCCTTCTTGGAAATCTAAATGTTTTATTTTCTATTCATATTTTAATGTAACTTCAGTCCCAAACGCTCTTACGTAAGGATAAAAGCTTTGTCGTCGCTAATGAACCCCCAACTCTGGGGAGTGATTAAAATCTGACGGCCTCAATTCCACATCAGTTTCACGTCTTCGGAAAGCTTGTTTGTTTCCAATATTCGGTCGTCACAACAGAAGTTTCAAAGAAGTTTGACAACATCGGATGAGGTTACTGGAGTTCAATCTGCTTTGTAACCTTGAAAGGAAAACAAACTTAAATTGTATCTTTCAGGCTGACTCTAGTTTACCATCTGAAGAGGAAGGTTGAAGTGAAAAAAAAGGGTTAGAAAGCGGAAGACAAACAATCAGGTTTGTGGATGTTGTGAGTGAGGACAGAAAAGGTAGGGATGTAGCTAGTTTTCTTGGAGGACTTCTTGTGGCAAACCCTGATGGGAAATTCATGAATAGGTGAAGAGCAGAAGAAATTCAACAGACACGGTTTTCGCAAACAAACTTTTTATGGCTTAGATCAAGGAGTTCATCTCACTGCAGCATACAAGTAGCTCCTTCTGGTGTTTGTCCTTGTATTTTAAATACATAATTTTAAATGAAAATAAAGATTAAAAAAATTAATAAGAGCATTGGTGGTGGAAGTCTATTAGTGTGCTTCTTATGACAGGCAATTGCTGTCACTGAGCCTCTGTCTCCAGCCTGTGGTCCTCCTTTAATTCTGTGACTCTGGCTGATATATCGGCACGAAGACTTTTTTATTTGTCCAGGCTTTTTCCAAATTTTCTGGGACTTATGTCTTTGTCTTATGTGTCTTGGCCTTTTAGAGTTTTTAAATTTGTTTGTATATATAACTGTGTATTGCCTTGATTGTTCATGCATTTTGTGACCCTGGAAGGCGCTTTACAAATAACTATTACTTACTTACTTACTTATAGAAACATCACTGTTCAAATTTCATCAAAATTCCCTTTGTCTCTGTGACAAGATCAGAATTTAAATACATTCTCTCCCAACTCATCCTCAGCCTGTCCTTTATTCTGCCATTTTGATGCGTAAGAGACAGGAGTTTTGCCTCTGCCGATTGTAATTAGCAGCGCCATCTGTATGCTGTGGGCTGTGGAAGACTCTGAGGTCTGTCCTCACCTCACCACGGGAGGATCTTATCTGCCCAGCCTCATTCAGGCAGAAATCATCACTTCAGCCATTTCCATCTCCGAGATGTACTCAAGTTTTTCGTCGCCTGTGTGTTTGCATTAATTTCACTTTGATTCACGGTTGATAGGATTTCCGTGCCTCGTTCTTTATTTCTCATTATAGGCATATTTTCACAAGATTCTTTGTCTATCTTTCAAATTCTTTATCCCATATTTTTCCCCCGGAATGTCTTAAATCTCTCTCCCCTCGAGGCTCCAGACAGCGGTGTCGGACTCTTGAGGGAAAGAATAGGTTTGAATGATGGCTTGTTAACAGGGTCGGCGGTAATTCTGGTAATTAGACGTGTTTCACCTTGAGCTGTGGTCCCAGCAGTCGGACGAGGGGGGCGGAGAACACTTCAGATGAATGCCAAAAACATCAGCTACAAAAATGAATCGTAGTCTCTTAGAATGATACAAAACAATGACTCATGGGATCAGATTTATCGCTAATAATCTAGACTTAGTTGGACTAAGACATTTCTCAAAGCTCCATATTGAGTATATTAAGGGTCTCTAATCTTTTTTGCACTACAGAGGCGAAAATAAAATAGCATGACCTGCAAAAGAAAACTTGGCATGGATCACGCTGAATCCAAAGAAGCCTTGGGCGGTTTTTTCTGCAACATTATGGGACCTTCAGGCTCATATATGTTGAAACAAACTTTAAACAAGATTTAACTTGTCAAGTGTTCCAGTGACTTAAAGTCACAACTTTTTTTTTTCTTCATTTTCTTTCCTAAAAGACAAACTTTAAAACATCCAAATACCTCCATGGTTCTCGTCTGTAATGTCCATCTTGTATTGAAGACTCAACATGAGTAATTGTTCCGGAAATACTTATACAAGTCTATATTTTAAGGTTGTTCGTAGCAGAAGTTCCAGCCATAAGTCACATTAATTGAAACACATTGCAACTGTATGTGTGCAAGATTTACGCTAATAGCCTACGCAAATTCTGCTAAAATCAAGCTTAAAACATAAACTTGAAAAAAGTTGAAAAATCCCTCATGCAATACAAGATGGACGTTACAGACTAGCACCACTGAGGTATTTGGACGATTTTAAATATATGATTTTGGATGAAGAAGACAGAGCTGAACATATTCCCAACCCTTAGTCCACATGAAGGTGAGTAGAAAATGAGTGAAATTTAAACTTTGGTTGAACTTTCCCTTAAAGAAAAAACATTTTCTGGTTCCAAAATAAAACCACTTTTTACAATAGACAGGATCGGTACTGAGCCAAGACCTGGAGTTCAGAAACCACTGGTAAAAAGGATTTGCCATTTTGGAACAAATGAACTGAATGACAAATAAAAAAAATAGTTTAATATGATATGAACTTATATCTACAAAATATTATTTTTTTGGTTTCCTCATGATATCGCACTTGATTTTAAGGGATATTGGATGCACGATTTAGATAAAACAAGGCATGCTATTGGCTCACAGAAGAACCCTAGCCACTCAGAGTTCTGCATCCTGGCTGCCGATTGGTTTTGTTGTCGCTCGTGAAAGTTTGTCGAAAGTTTTGTGGAAAACTGAAGATACAATACCTCGGCAAATTGTGCCTTCACATAATTGGCTGTGCAGTTGACATAATCATCGTCATCGCCCTCTGTACTTTACAACAGATTTATCATCATCATTGAAGTTTTATCTGGACAATGGTAAATACAACTATTGTCTTTGCTTATAAATATTTATTTAACTTATACTGAATTTTTGTAAATTAGGATTTTTACTTTTTGCGGTTGATCCTGGAAAGTAACCCCTGCAATAAAAGAGGGTAAACTAGATTATCTCAATATAAATATTAGAGGACATTATAAGGATCTTTATTTGAATATAGTTTTTATTTTGACGGACAAACAATAGTTCCAAAGAACGTTTTAGATCTGGCTTTAATTATGTTTGCAGCAGTCATTTAAATATAGTTATTCACTTCACCAATGATGCTCATGGTCATTATTACAATCACATTGATATAAAAATCAGTCCGCGACATTTCAGACAATCGAGGAATCGATGCGTGACTCTTCGTCGTATCGATCAAACTATTCGTTTAAGCGGCAGTTAATTAGCGGAGGGCCCGCAAGACGGATTGACAACCCCGGTCCTTTTGTCGAGGCCCAAATGATCAGGTAATTAAGCTGTTTGAAAAAGTCAATACCCAGCAGGGCTGCCTGCGAAATGATAAAGGACGCCCCGTGAGTGGTAGCCTTCAAATTAGCTTCGTCGAGATAGCGGCTCCCGCAGATCAGTCGTTACGGAGCCTCAGATGTCCACTTCACTCAGAGACTTTAACTGTAGTTAATATTGATATCAGGGGTGCCAATTACGTCTTATTAATTAACGATAGAATAAATAATTCCACAATGGTAGTGTAATTAAAACAAGCTAATTAATGCATTAATTGATTTTGTGTTAATTTGGTGAAGGAATCTTGGGGGGATCGTTGGACGAGGTTGTTTCGGGAAGAGTGACGGAGACTCACCTGAAGGAGCAATCATGTTGATGCTCAAAAGGGTTAGATCACCTCAAAGCACCGCCACTGCTTTTACATCCCGGTTCGGGTATTACCGGGAGGCTGCTTTCATCAGTTCGAATCCCAGCGAGCGTCCCTCCACCACCACCACCACCACCAGGGGGATTCGCCTCATGAAAAAGAAGGAATGGCGGAGAAAAGATGGAAACGAGTGCAGCGGAGATGTGTATCTGAGGGCGAGAGGCGCCTTTGTTCTAAAAAGAGAGAAGATGAAACTGTTCTTCGCCTGGGATCTGGGTCAGGGCCGCGTGTTGCAACGCTCCGCCGTACTTCACACTGTAATGACTGTATCTGTCTCTGCATTGGTTTAGAAGACGAGTCTCCGAAGCAAGGCATCGTTGAGCAGCTCAAACACACACACACACACACACACACACTGATTGAACAGTGGAGTGTAACATGCAAACAGAAAATGGAATTACAGAACACACACACACACACATGCACGCAGGCCTGGTCATGATACGATGTTACACCGAGTCAATGAGCCGAGCAGTCATATCAGGCTAAGAGAGAGTGAGTGGGCCAGATGAGAACGACTGTAAAATCTGCCTCCTAACCCAGCCTGCCACCACAATTCCCGCTTAAACATTGTAAGAGGGATTATTGCCGACGGCAGAGAACGCACTTAGCAACGCCTGGAATCAGCATAGGCTTCGTTTTTTTTTTCTTTAATTCAGACACACTCGTGAGCGTCAGTCTCTTATCCAACCGATCTGTTTCTGCAGCGTCAGCCAAAACCGACGTTCTCTCAAATCAAAAACTCAAAAAAGTAGAATTCATTATGATGATAGAACAGATAGAAGTGCTACATTCACTCCGTCTCGGCTATCGATGGGGTCACTGTGAGGTCGGTACCCAATGGTTCCACATGAGGACCCCCCAATATGAAGACGTCGAGATGTGTCAAAAGCTCAAAATGTGTGTCTTGGTATCAGCAAGATACACCGATTTAAGTTAATGTATTTTGAGCTGAAACCCTTCAGAGAAACTCTCAGAAAAGACATTCCTAAAGCAAACTATTGGTCATACCTTGTGTTATAATCAACTTCATTGGACTGGCTATGTTGCAAATCTATCCCAGTTTCTTCTCCTCTAGAGATGAGTGGATAGATAGATGGATGGAAGATTTACATGATTACCATTTTATCAAATTCTCAATTTAATTTTATCTTTCTATAACTAGTGATAGGTTGAAGAAGCTTCATGAAACAGTGGCATGTTGTTAAGAGGTCAGTAGGTGGCGCCTTCAGTTTATAAATGATGTGATGTTACAACAGTTAAAAACAAAGTAAATAGTGCAGAAACTGCCATCAAGTGGACTTCATGAAGCTTCGTCAGACCATCACTAGTTTATGTGTAATTTCACCATCTGCGTGGTCATTACATAAACCTGCACTAGTCCACTAGATGGCGGTCTCTACACTATTTTCCTTTGCTTTGAACAACTGTTCTAATAAAACATCACATCATTTTTAAACTGATGGCCCCACCTACTGACCCCTAAACAACATGACACTGTTTCATGAAGCTTCTCTAGCCCATAACTACAGAAACTTGTTTTGAAAAAAAATGTAAATATATTTTTTGTTTTTATGTATTTTAGTTTTTTTTTCAGCAGCTACTCTTTGTTAAAAATAAATATTTTATGGGTTATTCTTCACTTATATATAATCTAATGAGTAAGCAAGACATGTTTGTTAACATTTCTGTTAACTTTTATCAACAAAACAACAGTATTTGTACCAAATAATATAGCAGATATTTTGCACAATGCAAGGCACTCCATTTTTGTTAAATTTCAGATGATTAAGAAATAATTATGATCACATCAAAATATATAGTTTATAGCTTTGATTGTAGAGTTCAGATTGAACAGTTTTATAATAAATACAATGAAACACGAATGTTCCAAAAACACAGTAAACCCACAGAGGAATCCATTTAACAACGAAATATAAATCAAATTTGATAAAGATATTCAGTAAAGGCCCCCAGACTGACAGTTCAGTTTGAGACCCGTGCTCTAGACTATATGTGTCAGTTTTAGCAATGTTAGCGGAACTAATTTCATATTTACCAACTGTACGTACTACTGTAAAAGAGCAGTTTCGATCGCTCTGGTCTTTCATTGGAAGTATCAATTCCAAAACATCCTTAAATTGAACCAGTTTTACTAGTATTGGAAGTCTAACTCTAGACAAACATAATATTTGTTTCTTATCCTAATCCTGAATATATCCATCTTTAAATGTCAACATAAACATTAATCTACATGGATTTTGAACAAACAATCGAGCGGTCCACGTAAGATGACTTGGTAGACCAGAATGGGCCCCCGGGCCATGAATTTGCTCAAAACTATAAGTCTTGTAAGGAATTATTTAATGTATCTGAAATAGTTATTTATGTAGAGAACCAAAAGTGAAAATATAAACAATCCAACAATCAAATCTTCAGGAAAATATCCATCAACATCACGTCAAACAACCCAACTAAACCTCCAGGTTGCACATTCACATTCTGCAGAATCACTGAAGTACTTGATTGACATTAGCATGGCGACAAAAGATCTAATTTTCTCGGCCTGGTGGAGGGGAACAGCGCCGGGGAACACAGTAAATCAGCCTGTCAGTCAATCAGTCGCTACCTGGTCCTCGCAGGTGTCGTCAAGCGGCGTTTCCTGCGGCGGAGCGTCAGCCGAGAAAGAGATACATTTGTTGCTCAGTGGAACCAGCGAGAGATAATTATCTCAGATTAAATGTTTTAATTGAGCCAATTATTTGTGTTTATAATTGGAATACCAGAACATAAAGCTGTGTGTTGGCGGAGAATTAAAGGAACATGAGATAAACTAGTTTTACATCCATTAAATTCGTGGGACACGCATCACAAGGTCAAAACATCACATTCAAACTAAGCTTTATAGTTGGAATGATTGGAGTGCAATAGTTCAGAAATCAAATGAAAAATACGTTATATTATTTTATTTTATACACACACACACACAAATATACACATATATATATATATATATATATATATTATTATTATATCATATAAAACTATAACAAATAATATAAAGGATTTTTCATTGTAATTATTGAATTACCTTACATTTATTATTCACTACATTTCCACTTTGATCATTATCGATTCCTATTTTTGTATTTTATTATGGATTTCTGTAACACCTTTATTTCTAAACTGAATCTGCAGGAAGAGGAGTTCTGCCACTTTTCTTAATGAATTTGTATTTTATGTTTTTTGGATTTATTATATATGCATCCATATCATTATATTATTATTATTCAACAGTAACCTCATTATTTTCTCATTATTTTAATCATTCATTACTGTCATTTATATTAAATTATTATCATTTTATATTTGTTATTTGATATATATGTTATATTGTTTATACTAATGTAATGTATAATTGTATTGTATGTCTTAATAAAATCTGTATGTATGTTTTATGTTTAAAAAAAATATATAATCATAATTATAGCACATCAATCAAACCATTTTTTAAACATTTATCTTTTATTTGTTTTTGTTTTTAATTTTTATAATTTAAATATATATGCTTTCAAAATCTTCTCTTACTCATATTGACTGTTACAGCGATTTAAATTTAGGAAAATATTTAAATATTGTATTTAACAATAGTGTACCTTTTTTTTAAATTTAATTTGTTACCCGATGATTTTCTTTACATTTTAACCGTTTAAAAAAACAAAAATACTATCATTCATTTCTTGAACCTTTCATCAAAAATGAACATGAAAACATATTTATATATAGAATAAACTGCTCAAATGATATATTATATTTATTAATTTATTACTTTTAATTGTTATGCTCCTGTGGAAAAATCCTAATGAAAAAGTCTCATTGGTCTTTATTGACCACTGCTGACCAGCGCCCCCTACATGCACATCAGTGTGTAGAAAACATAGAAGATCAAGAGAAGCGAAACCTTCACAGAAAGCAATTCTATTTCCTTCATACGCGAGAGCAACAACCGCTTTTGATGGTTTTCTTTCAGGTTATCAACAAGCCTTTATAGATTCTAAATTAAGATTGTCAGAAGATGCTTAATCCGACAGATCCTTCAGGGGGTTGAACGCGGCGTATCTAAAGGATTTCACTGCGTATCATGTATGTAGCATGAAGAAGGTGGTGCTGCAGACCCAAGGCAATACCATTTGTGTCGTCTTTTTGCTTCGCTGGTGGGAAAGGTGTTGCTGCTATCTGTGACTGTATGACTTTAAATCTTTGATCAAGGCATAAACAAAAGTCTTTGAAAAAAAAGCAACACCTGCAGGCAAAAATGACGGATGCAGAGGTTTCTCCTCATCGTGTTCATTTTCGTTATCACACTGAAGAGGCCAGATAGATTTAATCTTTACTCCAGGTCTGTTACTTTCGCTTAAAACTCTATTTTCCGTGTACAAGGTTGCGAAAACAACCGCCCTATCAGGTGTTACCAATTTCCTTAAGGTAAACCAAATTCACACAAACCCCTCGACTCCACTGAACGAGTTACGATTCCGAATGGATGCTGTTACGCCGAGCTTCCCACCAGGGATACTTAAGAGGTGAATATGTGTTAAAAAAACATATTTTGATTAAATTATTTCAATTTTTTTGTCACTTGTTTCTCTTATTGGACAATCATGATCAAATGTGACCCCTGATGTGGTCGTTAAACGTGTCATTTTTAGCCTTAACTCTTTAACTCTTAACCTATAATATAATAGCAAGTAAGTAAATGTTATTTGTAAAGCGCTTTTCTAGACCAGGGTCACAAAGCGCTTTAACAATCAAAAACAATATATACTTAAAATACATGTTTTTAAAGGTCAAGACACATAAGTCAAACACAGGATCCCCATAAATGGGAAGGAGTCAGTAGATCCATAAAATGCAGAGGGAGAGGAAGATCGTTCCAAAGCTTAGGAGCAACAGCCTGGAAGGATTTCTCTCCTCTGGTCCTGAAGCGTGTTCAGGAACCATCAGTAGATTCTAAACCACAGACCTCAGAGCCCGAGCTGGGGTGTAAGGCTGGATGAGATCAGTGATGTAAGGAGGAGCCTGACCATGAATAGATCTGAAAGTAAGAATCAGAATTTTAAAGTTGATCCTGAAAGAAACTGGCAGCCAGTGAAGAGTTTTAAGGATCGGAGAAATGTGAGTTCTTCTACTAGAGCGGGTCAGAATTCTCGCTGCAGAGTTTTGTATTAACGGCAGACGAGACAGATCCTTCTTGTTCAGACACGAAAATAAACTGTTACAATAGTCTAATCGAGAAGACACAAACACATGGATTATAAGCTCCAGAGATTTTTCTCAGTTGAAGGAAACAGAGAGAAAGACTTCAACAATTAAAACATGTGAGTGAGTCAGGATAGTTGTGTTTTAACATTAATTGTCCTTTTAACATTGTCTCACCAATTTGTCCATCATTGCTTTTCCATCCAATGTTCCAATTGTAACTTTTTTTCCCCAAAATTTTAAGATTACCCTGATTCCTTTTTTTTTATTCTTTCCAATATCAATTATGTGTTGATCTTACATCCCCACTGTTAGACAAATACAGCTATATCTCATCTTATCTCTTGTTTTTTTTTGTGCCCATCTTATCGAGTGCCTTTGATCTTTCTAAAGCACTTCATAATTTACCACAGGAATGTGCACTAAATCTATTCACTGCAGAATATTGATGCATTGAAGGCTAAGAAGAATTAAAAGCAGTGATTTTCAGACTAGCATAAAACTCCATATTACCAACGATAATTGATCTGATAAATGGCACAGAAATACAGAAAAATAGGATTTCTTTGAACTTTGTGGTTAAAACGTTTTTAAAAAATGAGATTCATATATATTCATGTTATACATTCAATTAAGAAGCAACCTTCAAACCAACTTCTCTTTCTATTTTTCATTGACATCTTTTATTAATCAGGATTTCAGTACTTCGATCTCAAACCCCATTTCTTAATATTACGAAATAAAATCTAATAAAACACAGATTGTTTCATTTTCCTAATGGAAAACAAGTTCCGGTTCATATTGAATTTGCTCTACCATCCAAGGAGACCCCAGAGTTGGCCTCAGTTCAGGTCACCCTGACAAAAATGATCGAGTTCACCGATAATTTTAGACATTTCAAAACTTTTCGGAGCAATTTCACAGAGTCGTGGCAGCTCATCAAGGACGGGGGATCGTAACGAGCCTCTCTGTTCACTGATGGTCTCAGTCGTAAGATGTGATTGGACTCTTTGATCTTTGATTTCTGCCTCACGTCCACCCGAGAGAGTGTGTGGCTTTTATTCCCACTTTATGCTTTGAACAGTCACACTGCGATCTTAAACTTTGCTCCAATGTAGGTTTTCTACCTTTATTCTGATTGTAAATGTGGATTTGAAACTCCGGTTACCTCCCACAGTCGAAGAACAGATTTTCTCCATAGGCTATCATCCTCTGATGGACTGGTGTCCAGGGTTGTCTCCCCGTCTCTCCCTAAGTAGCTGGGATGGACAGTGACTTTTATTAAACCACATGACGGCCTGGACAAACATCCCAAGATATCAGCATCCATATTGAGTGACGTCAGCGGACGCTCAGATTTTGCTTCAGATTTGTTGGCTGCTTGTCTTTGATGTGAACCGTCTGTTCAACTGCATCACATCAGTTTCTCTGGAGAAAAAAAAAGCCATTTTAGTTTTAACTTGTGTTTGAGGAAACAGTTTCTGGCATCTTTTTCTACTGTGAGTCATTTTGAAGTCTGGTATACAAAGGCGGCCCATCCATAAACCCATACAACAATATATCCAAGCATAAATAAATTCATGAATGCATCCAACAATCCATCCATCCATATACTCATCATCCATCCATTGATGTACCCATACATATATCCATACAACCATATATCAATGAATCCATACATACATCCAACTATCCCTACATCCATCCATCTATCCATATACTCATCATCCGTCCATTGATGTACCCATCCATTTATCTTATCATCCATATACTCATCATCCATCCATTGATCTACCCATCCATATATCAATCAATCCATACATACATCCAACTATCCATACATCCATCCATCTATCCATATACTCATTATCCACCCATCTATGTACCATCCATAAATCCATAAAACAATATATGCAAGCATCAATAAATTCATACATGCATCCAACCATCCATCCATCCATATACTCATCATCCGTCCATTGATGTACCCATCCATCCATATACACATCATCCATCCATTGATGTACACATCCATTTATCAATGAATCCATACTTACATACAACTATTCGTACATCCATCCATCTATCCATATACACATTATATATCCATTCATGTCACCATTCATAAATCCATACATCAATATATCCTTTCATCATAGACTCTATACTTACATTATACCTTCCATTCATCTGTCCTTATAATCATCATTCGATGTCCCATCCATAAATAAATACATTACATCCATATATCAATGAATGCATACGTACATCCAACCATATGTCCATTCATCTGTCCATATACTCATCATCCATCCATCTTAGTACCCATCCATACATCCATATTCATGCATCATTGAATTCATTTTTATATCAAACCATTAGTGAATCCATCTATCTAGTCATTCAGCTGTATAAACATTATCTATCCATTGATGTCCCCAATCCGTAAATCTAAACGATATATCAATGACTCCAAACATACATACAACTATCCATACATACATCAATTTATGTACCATCCATAAATCCATATATCAATAGATCAACGCATCATAGAATCTATACCTTGATCTAAGTATAAGTGCATTCATCCATCCATCCATCAATCTCCCCATCCATAAATAAATACATCCATAAATACAACCAACCATATGTCCATTCATCTGTCGATATACTCATCATCCAGCCATCTGAGTATCGAACCATAAATCCATACATCAATGCATCAATGAATGCATATATACATCCAACTATCCAACAATCTTTTTATTCATCCATCCATACACTCATCATCCATCCACGGATCTACCACCTTTAAATCCATACATCAATACATCCATTCATCAATTAATCCATGCATACATCCAACCATCAGTTGATCCATCCATCCATTCAGTTGAAATTATCCTTTTTAGTTATTTTTTATACTTAGTGCCTTCATATTCATTTCATTGTCGATCACCACTTCCGTTGTTTCCAGAGCAACAATTCATCCTCATATTACATATTTTGAAAGATTTATTTCATTATTCTGTCAAAAGTTCCATGAGAAGTTGAGGACAATGGAAGATAAAGTGGGTGAAAGAATCATATTTTCTTCACTTCAAGAGAAGAAGTCACAGGTGAAGAGTTCTTGGCAAAGCTAGAGGCGCATCAGGACAGAGTGGCAAAGAAAAAGTTCAAGTGTGCAACAATCGGAGACATCAGAGAAAAGATATTTGCTGTGAGGCAAACTCAACCATTAAAAGTTCCATTTCTCTTTGCAAACTCTTGTATCTCGGAGATTTTCATAAAATATTCATGTGATTGTACCGAGTCGGTTTTGTGTGTGTTTTAACAATTAAAGTATCTCTGCCACCACCTGCGTGTCATCTCTGACTGCGAGGCAAAGCCCTGCAAAGGGAAATCAAAGAGGTTATAATAGGGATTTGTCAATAGAAAGTTCACGGTAGAAAAGCTGACGCACTGAATCAGAACAAAGCAAGCCCTCGTCAGCCCTTCCGTGATCAAGCTGTGAAACGTCTCCAATTGACCTCAGGTTTTGGATGGCAGAGAAGAGGAAGCCTGGAATCTCTTGCTGTCTGTCTCCTTTATGTAGCACACTTCATGGATGTTCTGTCACGGTGCATGGCAGTCGCGGGATTATCCTTTTCTATGCCTCAGATTTCTCCTCAAAAATGCCATACAAAACGTCTTAAAGAGAGACCCACACTCGTGTGATTAATCAAGGCCATTCAGAGTCACTGAAAGAAGACATACTAACTGTGACTCCTGCATGTTCAAGGGCTCTGACAAGATTGTGTAACACAGGGGCCCATTTTCTAACATGACCGAATGAAAAAAATACATTTAAAAAACCCAATCTGCACATGTATTTTATTTAATTAAGATTTTACTGCATAGATATGGGGTTTAACTTTCCTTATATCTTTACATTTCTTTGAAAAAAGTGATTTTTACCCACCTTAAGATACATTTCACATTAAAATAATAAAAAACAGAAGAACCATTTTTACATCAGTGTTTTAACTTCCTGTGTGTTTCAACACAGGAAGTAAAAAACGTTTAAACTTTTATAAAACCTAAGGCGGTCGTCTTAGACCATTAAGGACCTTCTTCTACAACAATTCCATGATCATTTTGACTTTAACTTGTTTTTACTTTATTTGTTATTTTTTATTTTTCTGCAGCCAAAAACCTAAAAGAAGGTGCTCGGCTAAATAAGAAATATTGTCAAAGTATGTATTGTTTTGGCAACATTGACTTTTATTTTGATTGCATGATTTAATGCGATGAGACTACATGATTTTAAGATTGTCATGTCCTGTCGTTTATGTTCCCTTTCGTCTCACTTCCTGGTTTTATTGTGAAGTCCTCATTTCCTTGACCTGTGTCTTCATCTCACCTGTTCCCTATTGCCCTTGATTGTTGTGTGTTTAAAAACCCTCCTTTGGCAGTGTCCCAAATCGCACACTCTGCAAGGGCTACTACTTTTTAACGCTGATCGCAACCGGAAGTTGGAACACTATCACCTTGACAGCAACTTTTGCCAATCGAAACAAGTTATTAAGTCGTTTCATTTTGTTATTACTGGTGTTGTGTTGTGATAAAAATCAGTGTTTTCTTGAGACACTTACGCCGGTATCTGTTCCAAAGACATGTCTTCAGTGACTTAGCTTCCGTTTAGCGTCATCTACGTCACTAAGATGGTGGTCGTTGAGGGTGGAAAGTGTCCATTGATCCAAGCTCAATTTTCTGGCCATTTGAGTGCAGCAATTTAGTGATCATTGCGTACTACATTTTCGCACACTGTTAATTGGGACGCAGTTGTGCACTCAAAGTACTGAGTGTAAGTGCAGAAGTGCGCGATTTTGACACAGCCAGAGTTAGTCAGTCTCTGTCGTGACGTCAAACTTTGTGGTATGAGTTCTTGCTCAAGTGAAGTATATATTCAGTTCTGGCCAATGTTTCGTGCCTTTTGGCTGCTTTTTTTGTTAATAAATTAGTGTATCATTCCGGTTTCCTGCTTCTTGGCTTTTTGTTTAATGTTTCCATTAAACAATGGCTGAGTGAAAACACTTTGCAGCTAAATGTGGACAAAACTGAAACTCTGGTGATTGCTTCTGATGATAAGATTCCAGCGTTAAGTCAGTACTTGGGTTAAGTTCAGTCTGTCAAACTGAGCCCGAGAAACTTGGGTGTTGCATTTGATAAAGACATGTCTCTAGTTCAACACTGCAGAAAACTGACCAGAAACTGTTTCCTTCAACTGAGAAAAATCTCTAAACTTAGGAAAATGTTGTCGGAACATGATCTGGAGCTTGTAATCCATGGGTTTGTGTCTTCTCGCATGGATTATTGTAACAGTTTGGTTTCATGTCTTAACAAGAAGGAGCTGTCTCGCCTGCAGTTGATTCAAAACTCTGCAGCGAGAATTCTGACCCGCTCTAGTAGAAGAACTCACATTTCTCCGATCCTTAAAACTCTTCTGGCTTCCGGTTTCTTTCAGGATCAACTTTAAAATTCTGGTTCTTACTTTCAGAGCTATTCATGGTCAGGCTCCTCTTTTCATCACTGATCTGATCCAACCTTACACCCCAACTCGGGCTCTGAGGTCTGTGGATCAGAATCTGCTGATGGTTCCTCGCACACGGTTCAGGACCAGAGGAGAGAAACCCTTCCAGGCTGTTGCTCCTAAGCTTTGGAACGATCTTACTCTCTCTTTGTGCTTGATGGAGTCTACTGACTCTGACAAGAAACATCTTAAGACATTTCTATTTGTTCAGGCTTTTCTGGAACTCCTGTTATCAGTTTTATCTTGAAGTATATACTTTATTGATTGTTTAAGCGCTTTGTGACCGTGGTCTGGAAAAGCGCTATATAAATAAAAATTACTTACTTACTTCTTAGAGATGGGCAAATGAAGCCTCGTGAATCTCTTGAGGCTTTTCCTGATTGTACCGAACAATGATTTGAAGCTTCGAACCTATGATTAAAAAATCATTGATTTCATTTCCAACACGCAAGCAACAAAGTCATCATAAAGCAGTTGTGTCTTCATTCTAAGAATCATTGTTCACACATGAAAGTGTTGCTATATAATCTGTTGTCCTGTTACTACCTGTTATTGTGTGAAACGAGTTTGTGAGAAGTTTTTATGCAATTTAGTGTCAAAAGAAATTGAATATTTTCATAAGGGAAATGTGCTTATTGTGTTGATGTTTATGCTTGAGCAACACTTTATTCCAAGTTTTTATTTAAAAACAGAATCTGCCCGATGGTGCTTGGCTTTAAGCGGCTTCTCTCTGGCTGACGATCTCACCAGCCTTCGAAAATATCCTCTCACAGGGGACAGACGATGCTTGTGTGCAAAGATATTGCATAACGACTATAAAAAGGCACTAGGTAACCTTTTGGAGGACCTAATACTTTAATGGGTCCTCTGTCCCAAAAATATGAAAAAAAAATATGCAAGATCACAATTATTTCAGCAAGAGATGAATACAAAACAAAATAAAATATGTAAAGTACATTTTTGGCTTTACCGGTGGACCTCTGCAATTGTACTGGTGGGACAATTTGATGGACGCTGTGCATCCACATGGCTGTCCAGTAGGTCCAAGAGGCTGTTGCTCTAGACAGGGGATGGACCCTGTGCACGTGGCAGTGGCAGAGCCGGTGCAGACATTATATTTGCAGACATTGTTAGCCTTTCCACCGCGACCTAACAGCTTGTTGTGCTGCAGAAGCCCACCTCTTCGTTTTTTTTTGCCCCAATTTTGCGTGGCCTGGTGCGTATGTCATCCAGGCCAGATGTGACCACCAGATTTAACTTATGGGCAAAAACAGTTAATGTGACGCACATTAAGTAAGTTGGCACAAGCAATCAGAGTCTGTGACTTGATGCCTAACTTCATTCTGCCATCAGAGTGGCTTTGGCTTTTTTTTTTTTTACCACCAAGCAGAATAGTGTTGAGCTGGACCTCTTCTGTGATGAAATACCCAGTCAGAGCATGTTGAATCCAGGAGGTGGACAAAGGCCCTGAAGCCTTCGGGGCCAGACAATGGCTGTGTGTCCATCACTACAAGGTTCAGCAAGGCTGTTGCTTTCCTGGACACTGATAAAAGAAAAATATTAGGTTACATGTGTGCAACAATAAAATCTTCTCACATCTTAGATATATATAATGAATGAAGTCGCACCAAAGTTTCTAAACAGTCAGATCACGTCTGGTGGTTCGTAGTAAAGTAAACGCTTAAAACGTCATAGAGAGCATCGACGCAGCATTTCAAACCAGCCTTCTTCAATTGCATGAAGGCATGAGTTTGTGTCAACGACCCATCTCTACCGCCTCTGCATTTGGGTTTCCTGCTCCGATTCCTGACAAAGATTTGATTTTTTTTTTTGCATTGATTAAAATTACATTTCTTGAAACAAACTGCATAAAAACAACAAGAAATCCATTTAACAAACTGTGCTTTTAATCATTTTATTGCCCTTTTTTCTCTGTTTTTTAAAATATCTAAAATCCCATCCTATTTATGAATGTAACACAGTCTTTCCCCTCCTGGCTCCATGATCGCACACGACAAGAGCGTTCGTGACATTTTTAGAGACAACTCCTGGATGTTGTCGAAGTCAACGCCGCCTCTTTGACAATGTAGATCACAGCTAACGTGCTGCAACAAGCCGCCTCAACAAGTAAACAAATCCAAAGAGGCAAAGTTAAAGAGAAGGTCACAGCGACAATCCTGGACAGGTTCAAGGTGCTGGAACAAAGAGCATCTGCACGCTGGCAGAGGGTAGGGCCTTGAATTAACTCGGGGACTGATGAGATAATGACAGTCAGGTGAGGCACATTTGGAAGAATTTTGGGATGAGCAGGTGTGTGTTCACATGAGGTGATTCGAGAGGATGAGTGGAGAATCGTATTTACTCATTCATTCATCTGTGGTTGTCACGGTTGTCAGGGTACGGTGCATGCCAGTTTTTCACAAATGACGCACATTTACTACGGCAAACAGTTTACACTGAGCATTTCATGTTTCAGGACACAAGACTTGTGTAGAAGTGTCGAGCCATCATGTGAAGAGACAAGATGAAAGAACAAATATCTATGTTTGTTTATCTCAAACACAACAAACACACAAAATACTTTGAAGCAATAAGCCAGTATCTGCCAAATACAGTAACGCAAAGTTGTGTCCTTAGATCCCAAATAAATTACCATATTAAAGTTACTCTCTATCCTGAAAGCTTTTGCACCTTAAGCATGTGACACATAAACCGAAGAACATTCACATGTTTAGACTGTTACCGTCAGTTAGCCTCATTAAAAATGAGTCCACCATCCGCAGAAGAATTAAAGTATGGAAACAAGTCATGCATCACAAGTCTCTATTAAATGTTTTAGGATCATGTAGCATCAGAGAGTTGCCAGCTAGAAACAAACAAAGAGACCAACGTCATTAAAAACCACGGGGACCAGCATGATGGCAGCTTTATTTGAGATTGTAAAAAAAGGACGGGCAAAGTCAAGACATTGGACAATCCAATATATTGTTTTAATGTTTGAAAGATGACGCTGTAGCCCCATCTCTATCTGCTAGAGTTTTTTTATTCAAAATCTTCAACTCCAAATAATTTACACAACGTCCAAGCTTTTATTGACACGTCTTTTTGCGAGTCCATTCCAAATCCACTTTCCAGCTTGGCATATCTAATAGATGTTCTTCATTTGTGTTTTCTGATTTAGTCTTTACACAGCGCTTTTTCGGGGAACAAGATGGAAAAAGTTAAATTGTGTTTCATGAGAAGAGCTTACCCCAATTTCCATTTACAGGGAAGAAATGCGCCAAAGCGGGCTATTGCAATAAACCAAGTCATTTTTACTTGACCAGTCTGTCCCACTTCTTCTGTGGTTGACTTGCTCACCTTTCCTCTTTCTGGACTTAACCCTTCTCGTTCATAATGTTACACATCGACTAAAGTGATATTTCCTTGAATAGAAGTGGTCAGCGACAAAAAAAGAAGACTCACCACGTCTTGTCTTGTTGAAGCACTTTTGTTTAAACAAGCCACGATGTTAAGATGTTAATCAGCACCTACACTTTCTGAGGAAACCAGTGATGAGATATCATCCATCCCAGGCACTGGGCAAATGCGAACCTATCTCACACTCACATAAAATGTTCAGTATATAGATGTAGAAGTAATATAGTAAAGTAGTAATATACTTTGGAATCTACTCGGCAGTAGAGCACCTTCCTCCCATAGTCACAGCCTCTGTAACCTCCCTTTGGAGATGTCGGTTTAGTCGCACAAATCCAATATCCATTGTCAGCTACTCTATCACTGTGTGGTATCTAGCTGCTACTGTCACAGACTTGGACACCTAATCATTCTAGAGATAAGAGGATTTGCTTCTTTTTCCCACTACGACTTGACCTAAACATCTAAATCCTTGGTCTCAAACTTATTTTAACGCCATGGAAAGGATTAATAATCAGGTAAGATCTTTAGATCAAAAATATCAACAATGAAAAAGCAAGTTTGTTGTAAAAACAGTACTTCAAATACCAAGCAAACCATGGTCTTTTTTCAAATGAAAACACCCTCAAGACATGAGTCCTCAACAGAAATGATTTCAGTTTTTCTTTTCATTGAGTCCAAGTCAAAAATGCCAGGTCGTTAATGTAAAAATGTTTTGTTTTTCTGAAAGCCACACATGATCAAATAACGTTTTATAGGTTCTTGACTGAAAACAGAAATAAAAAATAACACTATTTATGAAATCAATAATAATCAATTAACCTACTCTGGATTCTTACAGAAAAAGTCAGGAAATCTAGTGAAATATTTCAAACCAGACCTTACAGAAAAAGTAAGTAGGTATAGAATATAACAAAATACATACTGTCTTGATTTTATATACTCTAAAAAATAATTCACCCCTTAAAAATGGGTTTCATATATCTTGTTATGCAAAAAAAAAAAAATCTAAATCTGGTTTTGTTCAGGGGCATTGCCAAATGTAGGTTGTTAAGAAACCAAAGACCTTTGAGTTTATAAAATAAAAGGGGAATCGTCTGAAAACATCAAGGAGCAGCTTCGTGATCATTTCAACTTTGGCTTGTTTAATTTACATGGCATTTTTCTGCACCCCAAAAAGAAACCGACCCCAGGCTCCTGTTGCATAATATGACGTGTCAAGATTGTGTTTTGCATCTGCACGGTCGTGTGTTCCAGCCTCTCCCTGAGTAGCAGCCATAATTCAGCAAACCACCAGCAGATGAATGTTACCATAGCAAAGCGAACAAAAGGCAGTTACCACACGCCTCACAGCTGAAATAGCTCTTCCTCCTCATAACACCATTCCCTGTGTTCTCTAACCACCATTCTTATTGAAATACTGTCTCCCTCAACAGTAAAAGATAAGTTAATAGCACAGCTGTATTTATGATGTGACATTGGAGTGGTTTTTTGGGCTCGTTCCCCTTCAAAACACTTCATCAGAGACGCAGCTGTCAGGAGAACTGTACTGCTAGAATGGGATTGAACAGACTGATCCCCTTTAAAGGCTCATATTCATCTATTTGATCTGATAGGGAACCCTTGGGTGAACGGCAGATTCTTCCATCTTTCTCTGGTGATGGCAGCTTAAAGCAAAGAGTGAGGCGGAAGAGAGGGAGAACAAAATCAAAGAAAGAATAATTGGCCTCAATTTTAAGGACACTAAAGCTATTTTGGTGACTCACATTAGTCTGCATAAACCTCCAATGAATATTCAGGAGGAGGAGAAGAGCGTACTTAATGGATTCACAAATGAGCAATATAGTTGTAACTGTACAGTAATTGCATTGAACAAGTGTCTGAATGATTAGATGATGACATCAATTTGACTGTATGTGACGACGCTTTCTAATTTACCAATCAATTTACGCGCCTCTATTAAAGTTACAGAGTATGTTGCAGATCAAGCGAATAAACGCTCTATCTTGTCCCGGATCTGATTCGTAGATTCGATCCAGATCTAGAAAACCCGAAGAAAGACGTGCAAAACCACAAAGAGACCAAACACTGATCCCTTTGGCCACTTGTATCCTTGATATGATTCTTTATCCTATGCTATGTGTTAAGTAAAGGGTGGGTGGCTAAAATCCAGCCAGCCAAGTCATTTTATGTGGCCCCACGGAATGGTTTACTACTAAGTAAACAACAAAGGACCAAGACCTGACCCAAGAAGACCCAGACGTCAGGGCTTCCCACCGCGACTCTGTCTTCACTGTGGTCTTTGCTTCCAGCTTCAAAACTAGTGTTTTAAAATTATTTATACGTTTATTAGTTTTCCTATTAATAGTTTTGTTTGGACTAATACTCAAAGGTGGTGCTTCATTTTTCTAGGTATATTCGTAACCCTTGTGTTATCTCTGGGTCAAGGTGAACGATTTAGAGTTTCATTGTGATCGGGCATGAATCGGTGTAATGGTGCAATTAATTTTAAAGAATTGAATGTGTTTTTTGCAGCCATTTTCATTCATGGTTTTTTTTTGGGACCAAGCAAATCATTCAGATAATTGATTGATATTCTATTAGCTATGGTTCCAATGCCTTGCAGGTACAAGTCACGTTAACTATTTTTACTTTTTAGTTTTCTTAATATTTTTTTAAAAGCATTGTATCACCACACATCTTATCAAGCCGAAGACACTGGACATACTGTAATACATTAGTTTCTGCTCAGTTAATCATCATCTTAACCCTGATTTGTTGGGCTATGCTCTACTTTAGGTCTGAAGAGGGGGAATCGGCAATAATTCTCGACATGTCCTGGAACAATCCTCCTCTAACGGAGCTGCTGGCGGAGAGAATTCTGGGCGAATGACCAGAGCACAGATGGTGTCATGTACACACAAACAGCCCCAGGGACACAAACCACAAGCTGACAGTGAGTTCAACAAAAACTTGAGTTGAAATCAGAACGAAGACACTGAACACTTTGAAATTACCTCAGAGGGGAAAAGGTGATTGTAGATCATTAAAAAGTCAATTAACCAACGTATATTTTACATTGAGTTTCATCTGCAAACATTTTAAGGGTACTTACGAGGGTCAATGTAATTCCAACGTCTAAACGGTCGTCTCTGATTTAGGAGTCTAATTCTAAAGTGGTGGTAACTAAGATCTTGATTTAATTAATGTTTTTATGGCCAACAATAATATTTCTAATGAAATTCCTCACAGGCTTTTATAAGGCAACCTCGTTAATCCCTCCTAATTTGATCGAGTGTAATATGATCTTTTTAGACATAATTATTCAGATAGAATTGGAAGTGTTGCTCTGTTGTATCTCTGTCATTGCTACAGATGAAGGTTTGAATGACTACGGTTGAAAGTAGTTCACTTTTTGTTTTGTGACCTTGTTGATGTGCAGAGACTTTGTTGACTTTTAAAAACAACCTTGTCTGGTGGCCTTGAGAAATTATTGTCTCTGTGTTGCTACGTTCTGTGTTGCTTCTGAGCTTCGGCACTTTTCGTACCTGCGCCATTGTTGCTTCCGACAATACCTGATATTTGTGACCACAGATGAGAGTAAGAACATAAATTGATTTGCAAATGGACAAAATCCATACATACACACATGTATCTAGTTTAACACTGCAGAAAACTGACCAGAAACTGTTTCCTTCAACTGAGAAAAAATCAATAAATTTAGGCAAATGATGTCACAAGATGATCTGGAGTTTCTAATCCATGCGTTTGTGTCTTATATTGCAACAGTTTGTTTTCATGTCTTAAGAAGGATCTGTCTCGCCTGCAGTTTATTCAGAACTTTGCAAGGAGAATTCTGACCCGCTCTAGTAGAAGAACTCACATTTCTCCGATCCTTAAAACTCTTCACTGGCTTCCAGTTTCTTTCAGGATCAACTTTAAAGTTCTGGTTCTTACTTTCAGATCTATTCATGGTCAGGCTCCTCCTTACATCAGTGATCTGATCCAGCCTTACACCCCAGCTCGGTCTCTTAGATCTGTGGATCAGAATCAACTGATGGTTCCTTGCACATGGTTCAGGACCAGAGGAGAGAAATCCTTCCTTCAAGAAACATCTTAAGACATTTTTATTTGTGCAGGCTTTTCCTTGATTTTCAGGAATTCCTGTGTTGTTCTCAGTATTATCTTGAACTTTTAAGTATAGATTTTATTAAGTATTGTTTTGATTGTTTAAGCGCTTTGTGACCCTGGTCTGGAAAAGTTCTCTATAAATATAAATTACTTACTTACTTACATACATCTCCATCATTTCCTCACTTCTTAACAAGACCCCGAAATACCTGGGGAAGCATCTCTCCTTTCACCTGGATAAGACAGGTTTCCTGCGGTGCTCGGGAATAGTAACTTACAACGCTTTCGTTGTAGGATCTTGTAGATGTAAAATACTCTTTGAAACTGGACCAATGATTTGTGTTCCTTTAATGCAGAACTTGAGATCTTGGATTTAGAGGTGCTGATTCTCATCCATGCAGTTTTATTTTCGCCTTTTTATGTGTCGAAAAAAAACAGATAATTGTTTCAAAAATGAACAGCAATGAGATAAGCAGGATTATGAAAAAATTATATAAGGTGTAATTGGACACAATTGAACTATAAAGACCAACACTGCAGAGATTGATTTTTAAAAAATGGACACAATGTTCCCAGCTCCTAAAACAACACTTGATAATCTTAACATCTGGTGCTCATTTTTTAACAAATACCACATGTTGTTATTTGGCAAGGACCAAGTCCATTTGGGCTTAAATACTATCATCTGCAAAAACACCTGTAGATGTCACTTACACATAGTTGCAGACGAAACACTCATACTTCCAACACAATTCATCACAGAGAAAAGGGAGGCATCGCAATGGGAGACCATTCGTAAGTGGGTTCTTTATGTAGGACTTGAAAATGAAAGCTGTTAAGACTGAACCCTCAGAAATCCAAACCCAAACTCTGTAAACAATACATAGACAACATATTAGAAATAGTTACAGTAAGTACTGGCAGCACACAAAGACTCACAGCTTCAGCAATCTATGTTTCAAACAAGAAGAATCCAAGCATATTATACCATTATTGGACATAAACTTACACCACATACAAGACGGCAGCATCAACATCTCCAACTAAAGGACTTCAGAACACCCCACCTCACTCAAACTACCGGTCGCCAGAACCTTTACAACTGGAACAGCATCTTAATGGATAATGAAGTCGAACAGATGGAAGAAAACACTCACGCTGCCATTATAGGCCAAAAACATAAACCAAAGGCAAAAGAAAAATGGAACATAAACAAGAAACCAAAAATAAAGATTGGGACTTAATAACACTACTTTACATCAGAGAAATGCGGAACGGAACCCGTGAAATGTCAAATAAAAATAGTTGTTAAATTGTAAAAGATCTGTGAAAAACATACAATACACATAAGAAACCAGTCAAGCTTTCAGTACCTGTAAAAAGTATAATAGAGGGAATGTGAGCAGGTTAACAAGAACAAAAATCACACAGCAGACCAAGGAAACCAAATATCAGCTATAACAGACCACTGCAGGAACCAACAAATACAGATGATGGATTAAGGAGGTCATAGAAATAAGGTGGCGGACACAATTGATTTGAGGAACTGTAAAATTGTTTCATACCCCGAAGTAAAAACAGAAGCTCTGAGGAAGTCTGGAGCGCAGTCAAAACTTTCAGCTAAGCCAAGGTAAGAGAAAGAGAACGAGTACATGAACACACAAGGGAATTCTGAAGGTCAGCTCATCTCCAACAGTACATTTAGTACAATTTGAGTTATTCATGTGTTAAGCTGATGTGCAAAGATGTCTCCAGGGTCAGAGGATGTATTCAACCTTAACTGTCCAATAATAGACTTACAACAAATATGGACGTCAAGCTGGACATCTATGCTTTATACAGTAGAACAGCCATTGTGTTTTAACTTTAACTTTATATACGTAATTTTGTTAGAATTCTGTTTTTGCTCTGGGTCCAGGATTATATATGTGTTTAAACTCACTTTTGAACATTTCACTAGAAGAGCATTTTCTCTCAAAGTCATTCCTCTGTTTGTCCTTCTTACCACCACCAATGCCTTCACTATGGGCGAGTCGGTTCAACGGAACAACTCAAAAAACGCTCACATTCAGAAACGCCTGAAGCCGTCACCACCTGCAGCTCCAGAAACACCTGATTTCTCTACGTTTTTTGTCTTTGATGAAATCATGTCCACAGAAAGATTAAGAACTAGTCAAAGAGCTGCAAGACATCGTGGCCCTCACCTCTCTTTCGCTCTAGTGTCCCGCCCCGAGTCGGTTTCTGCCACACAGGGTAACGTAATATCCCGAGGCCTTGTGCATGTCAGAGCTGAGAGATAACTGAGAAAATCAGTTTTTTTTTCCCGTCTTGTCAGAACTTGTGAGTGATAGTTTGATCTGAAGAGCAAGAAGCAAGATCAAATTTCTTTAACGTTCCAGTGTTGAACAAAGTCGAGGCTCAATTGAACAGCATGGCTAACATCGTCCTGCAGGGCAGGGTCACATCTTTCAGGAAATGTTATATACTTGCAATTGCATTGAGACCCATGACGTTCTCGCCATCTTTCAAATGTAAAGACATTTTCTGATTCCACAGTCAACCTGTGCTGTATCTGCATACTGTATATATGACCTGACCTTTACTATTATAATGATGTCTGTAGCAAACGGAAAGTAAAGTTCTTCCAAAAGCCTCTTTAGCTTTAGCGGTTCTTCTGTTACGGTCTGGTCCAATCTTCTCTATATTTATCTTCTGATAAAATAGTTAGGATGATGATTATGGCATCTGTAACATCCTTGCACCTTGATTGTCAACAAAGTAAACGATACACAGATCTACAGATTCATGAATCCGAAATAGGTGTTTCGTTGCATAAATATCTATGTGCAAATCTGCGCCGGGATTTACTCGTGCTTCATGAACCAGATCTAATTTCTCCAGAGATTTTTTTCTACATAAATCATTGAATGTATATAATATGGACAAAGTATTTGTGATGGAAACCGTTTCTAACTGATAAACAGTTTTCTCGGCCTTCTCTTCCGCATTGGTTTTTCTTTTTCAAAAACCAAATGTTTCCCCTTGATAAGAACACCAAAAGTTTTGTTGTTTTACTTTCACACTTAAAATTGGTCCAGAGCCGTATTGCGACCAAAGATAGAATAACGTTAAACATTGTTGAGAGATAATGAATAAAGGTTCTCTTCTTACATCACCATAAATGTTTCCTTGAAAAAGTCAATACAGATCTGCGACAGTGTGTTGTTGCCCTGGTGTATCTAAAAGGCATCTTGTTCACCAGCCTTGTACGTCAGATATGTTGAAAGAAAACAAATCATCGCATCTTTAAACAAGTTGTGAAGCAAATCCTTGTGATCCTCCTCTTGCTGCACTGATCTCATCCCTTCAAACTTGACAACATTTTCTTTACTCAATGGAGCACGGAGGCCTTACACTGGCTCTGCTCCAGATGGATAATTTGCAAAATGTTTTTCTGAAGCGCTACAATCCGAACATGATACAATGAGTCGGGTCTGAAAGCAACATTACAAACCACACCTTTTTTCCTGGCCAATGAAGTAAGAGTGGCTGGAAAATAAAGCTCAACTATGATGTATTACCATGAACTCAAGGTCATCATTATCAATCACTATCTTTCAAGAATTGCAATCTCCATCTAAAAGGCATAGATGTTGCAGTATAAAGAGCCTGGTTTTCATGACAAACCCTTTTTTTGTTTTTCACAACATAGAGATTTCATGCTTAAAGGATATATAAGTCATATATCGCCTTAAAACTGGCCTTTGTCAATAGCTCACGCCAATCTTAAAGAGTACTTATCTGAAAATGTTTAGAAACTTTTCTCACATCCATGATCCACTGTGGTTGTTACCACCTCCCTTTTTACCCGGTTCCACAATAAGTCCTGTCTTTCTTTTCCAACCAGCCTACCAAAATTTGCATCCAAACTTCTCCAAATGGGCCACAACTTGTCTTTCCTCGTTACTCCCAATGAAAGCATGAGAATTCACTAAATATCCAAGATGAGATTCTCGACGAACTAGAACTTCCATTTAAACATATACAGCTGCATGAAATGATTTCTGCTTTGCTCATACAAGACCTGAACTATGCTCTCGTCCACTTCTCTCCCCCAGCCAGAACTGACTTGCTGGACAGTACTCTCAAGAATCCAAGCTACAAATGTCACTGGCATAGCGAAACTTTCCAACCGTAACTACAGTCCTTTGTAAAGCTGCCTCCACTGACTCCACAAACTAAAGTAATATTGAATTATTCTACATTTGAACTTTTACAACTTCTGAGAGTTCACATTTCGCAATGCGGTCTATTCTTCATGTTCCCATAAGACATAAAACCAGAGCTATAGCACTCCTAAGGATTTCACCTTTTAATGTACATTTGGAATCCTTTATTTCATGCCGTATTGTCCTTCAAGGTGATTTTTTTCTGAAGACAAAAGTCGGCTTATACTGTGAATAAACTCATTGGTAATCAATAATTGAAGTTCCATAGGGTCTGAGTGAGTTAATATTCAAGACAGCATCTGCCGCATTCTGTAGGTGAAAAGTCCCTCAACTAAACTTCTACTTCTCTGCATTTCTATTTGCATCCATCAGTGAGTTGTTTGACTTTGCCACCTCTTGTTTTCAATCGCAGTCGTTTGCCAAATGTAACACTGGAGCGCTGACACTAAGACAAATCCAACGGGAGAAAGAAAAGATGCACGCAGGCACACGCCTACTGGCTCCAGAATTGGCTTTTCTTTTTTATTGTGATCTTTCTCACACGTAATCTTCCGTTCCCTCAGGATAGCCTAAATATGAAGATACCAGATTTAATTCAGTCCGTGCCACTGCTTTTTAAATATATCTTGTATTGTAAAATATTAAAGCTTGTCGTCTTTTTTTTTGTATTTCTCTAAGAACCTTGAATTTATTTCTGTAGCCTCGATGACAATACACAGGATTGTTCTTTTTATGGATTCACCATAAAGTTTTTACCCACAAGCAGATCAAACTACTTTCTTTCTTTTGGCCCAACTATGTTTTTTCTCCAAACACTCATAGCATTTTCAGTCCCATTCTTATCTCTTAACCATCCTCGGTATTAACCATTGAGTTTAATAAGGTTGTGTGTTCTTGTAAACAAATTATTATCACCTTGTTATATCATCCATTTTGACCCTTCTTGGACTTGGAATGCCTGGAAAAAAAACGAGTGCCACATAGGTCAGGGTACTCTAAGAAGATTACTGGTCCAACTCAGGGCACATAAAGACAACCACTCACACAGCAACAGCTCTTAAGAACGTACAGGCTATCTTATTTTATTGTCATTTTATTGCAATTGCAGCTCAGTGAGAACAACATAAAAGCAAGCATACTAATAAGTGATAATACTCGATAACCTACTTGGCAAAAGGTATTAATGCCCATATATGTATGGACAAGGCACATTGAAGAGTTTCGTTATCTCTCTTGTCCTGGAAACAAATTAGTTTGTGGTATCCCTTGTGTTGTCTCTGGGTCAAATGCTGTGGTGAAGGTCGTTTACCTTGACCCTGAGACAACACGCAGGTGAAGACAAAAAGAATCAGATAAACGTAATGATATGCACCTGAGCAAGTGAAGGGTGGACAAGTTCCTTCACAACGCCGCAAGCTCTTTGTCTGCATCCGATGGCGGAGATGTTCATGGTGTTTGCTTCGGAAAAATCCATTATGCAGCAGTGACATAAGATGTGATGTAAGGGGACACCACTGCACAGCTGTAGGAGGAGGAACGGACTGTAGTAGATTCACCATATGACAGGTCGATTTTGTTCTCACCGGTAAGCCCCTGGCATACTTTGATGCATCTTTGGTAGAATCTTGTCACCTGGGCCACCTCAAATGGCTTCTATCAATCCAGAAAATATCACCAAGACAAACTCCCTTCTTGACATCCTAAAAAGGAAATTCCTTTTGTATACTTGTATCTGTGATCAGGTGAGTTTATTTTTCAGGACAAACCTTGATAAATACTATTCGCTCAAACTCGTCCTTCTGTCAGTCAAACAAGAAAATACTTTGTGTGAAAAGCAAATTCTGTGACCAAATGACTTCTGCCAAGAATTACAGACCTTCTTTGGAATTTCATTGTTTGCCTGTCAGAGATTTGGAGGAGCTGATCTCCATCCAGTTACTGCTACACATAACTGTTAACTGTTGGCAACATAAGGTCTTACTTTATCTTAAGGAATAGATGTGCAGATAAATCTAATCAAAAATAGGGAGCGAAATAAGTTCCGCAAAATGAAAAGCTTAAGGTAAGTTAAATAGTCTTTGCAATAATTTTTTTGATACCATTTGAAATGAAATTTAAGAAAACAATAAAAACTTGATTTCCATTGGGTTGAATTATAAAAAACAACACAACCTAGTACAGCTTTTAGCCATAAAGAAAAATGTTCTTATTGAATTAACTCCTACAAGTGGACGCAGAGACAACATCTGGATTTCTTTTTTATATACAGTGCGTGACAAAAATATAGATCCACCCATTTTCAGGGTGAAATTCAAAACTCAAAACTATATTTTTGGTTGTTATATTCTAGTGATGTGTTGATGAAGCTTTACAAAACAGTGTCATGTTGTTTAGAGGTCAGTAGGTGGCGCCATCAGTTTAAAAATGATGTGACGTTTCATTAGAACAGTTGTTCAAAACAAAGTAAAATAGTGCAGAGACCGCCATCTAGTGGAAAATGACACTGCTTCATGAAGCTTCATCAGACCATCACTATTATATTCTACACCTGATAACTCTATAAAAAGATCTAGTTTGAGAGATATTAACCTTTTGGGGCCAATTTTCTGCCTTTTTTTCGGTGAAGAGCCCAGAAAGCGTTATTTGTTTGGGAAACAATACATTTTTTAACCATCCCCGCAATCCTCACACTATTCCTGTTTGACCTACTGACCCTGGCCCTTCATCAAAGAAGGGAAAAGTTATTTGGTCATCAGGAAAATGTTTTGGGACCCCTGCCCTTAGTCAATTGCACTATAAAAAAAAAAAAATTGTTACCATATAATTTAAGATTTGAAACAACAGAACATACTTATCATACATCATACTTATGTGAATATTTTAGACATTTTCAAAGTAAGAAAGCCTTATTTGTAGATTTAGGAATGTGATTTAAAGACCTTTATTCTGGCTTTGAAAAAGTGCAAAAACATTTTGCTTCCACTATAAGTTGGGTTGGGGATGATAATTCATTCAGGTGACTTCTCGGGCATGTTCAAGTGAGGTTAGGTGCTACACGAGCATCTCTACGTCCCACAAGTCTCTCCTCCACGCTGACTAAATATGATCCTCCCTCTGGGATGCTGTTGACAAACAGTTCCCACTCGAACATTCTTTGATACTGAAATATTCAGCGTCTATTTTCGTGGCAGTGCCAAGTGATGCCTCTCCACCTCTCTACCCTGACTCATTTCATAGGAGTGCTCTGTTTCCATCGCGATGAGAAGTCTCTTGCAGTCGACGCTATAATTACACCTCCATTCGTCCGCACTCCATCCACGCGATAAACAGCCTGTTTGAGCTCTGACTTGTTTTTTTTATGAACAACCGTCTCAGAGGACATGGAAATACTTAAAGATACTCAGAAGTAAGCACTTCCCACACACTTTCTACAATTAGGGAGACAAGTGCGACAAAACAACATGTTTTTAAAGGCACCTAGAGTCGGTAATTGACACAAGAAAATGTGATTAGAGTTACCTGAAAGAAAAAAACGTTTCTACATTTATGTGAAATCTAGAAGCAGCAGGCGAGTCTGTTACACAACATGTTGTAGAAGGAGACACCAGGGAAAAGTAGGGATTCTGTTTCACTATCAAGAATTTGTCATGATTTGTGTCAATGTTCAACCAATCGTAGAAATCAGAAGTCTCCCACTAGCTATTTGATTGGTTAGTATCTCGATTCGATCTTTCTTAAGGACGTAAGAAGGCTCCTAACTCTTACCGAAGGCCCAAAAACATTTTTTCGGTTGTCTCTGGGCCGAGTTGAATGACCTCCATCATTGCATATGTAGATGTGAAGAAGAAAAAGGGGTGAGCAAAGGAGGAGCGCTAAGATCCCAGGCGATATCTTAATGGCCTTCTTAGGTGAACCTTAAGCCAAAAATGCTTCGAAAGAAGCTCTTAGTGTACTTTGGGAACGCCTTTATAAGATGGAACTTTTCCACCTTTGTGTTTAATTAAATCTATTTACTGGTGATGTGATGATGAAGCTTCATGAAGCAGTGCTCAGTAGGTGGTGCCATCAGTTTAAAAATTATTTGACTCTTTATTAGAAAAGTTGTTAAAAACAAAGGAAAATAGTTCAGGACCCTTAGCAAAAGTTTAGGGGTATTTCTTCCAGTCTCATTTGTAAATGAAAACAATTTTGTTTTATTTATTAATTTTATTCACAAATGTTATTTAATGTTTATGGTTTAGTCATAGTATTACAATAACCACATATATATATAGACAGGTGTGGAAAACGTAAAAGTCTAATTCAATAAAAACAAATAAAAACAAATAAAAATCTCCATTGTTTTATGTTTGGAAAAGTGGTGGATAAACATTTTGCAGACGGGGCTTGATCACTGACCATTTTTTGCTGAGCGTGGGTCAGATAGATCTAACATTTCTTAGTGGAAGATCTTTTTAAGCTAAGACGACTGTGGGACTTAAGAACTTCTTAACGAATCTGGGAAAAGAAGCCAATATCATTTCTTTCATCTTAATCTTTCATCAAGCCACATGTTGCCGCCGCAAATACATACATTTTTATTAAACTCATCTAACCTAATAAAATATTTGGAAAAAATCAGTAATTTTTGTCAGTGAAAAAGAAAAAAAAAATAATATCTGTTGACCAGATTTTGTAGTAATACTGGCCTGTAACTCTTCACGTGTAGATACTTCTCTTCTGGTCAAGAGTTCTCAATAAATAAATGAGTCAAACACAAACTTTATATGAAGCCCAGGATTCCAGCTGAGTCAGCGTTATGGTGAGATGTATTTTTCCATGTACTTCTTTTTTGCCAGTCATGCTATTTCATTTTGGCAGTTTTTACCTGCCTCACCTCTGTGAAAATAATTTCTGGATGAAAGCGTTAGCCATTAGTGAAAAAAAAAAAAAGGTGAATAAAAATAATTATATTACAAGCTTTGATCCAAATGTTTAAATGGACTGAACTGATAAGATATAAATAACTTCATAATCTTCTCACATTCGAAAAACACAGTCAGATAAAGCTAATCTTAATTTAAGAACCTAAATTGCTCCTGGTTCTTTCTCTGGCAGATGTTTTCCTTGAATGTTCCCATAAGGGATTTAATAAAAATGCACAAAAAATACAAGCAAAATACAAATCTACAGCTGAGTGCATCCCCGGCAGCTGTGTTATCGACTGTTGCTACATATGTTTTTGCATATTTCAAATTCACAATCCGATTAACAGTCCACTCCACTGGAGAAGCGATGAACCAAAAAAAGTGGAATAAAGTGAATCGAAAGTTTTGGTTTCAGGAATTGAGCCAGTTATCAGTAACTTCAGGTTGTCAGACGTATCCACTCGCTGCACCCGATCCTACCATTTCCACACCTGTTATCAATCTGGTGTGATCATCATCAATTTACACACCTGACCTCAAGCCTGAGCTTGCTGCCAGATTTTAGATTTGCACCTTGTTCCCGGCACAGCCGGGTATATCCTGCTGACCGACATTGCCTTTCATGTTCGAAACGGTCGATTTCAACTTGTTTTTTTGCATTTAAAACAACATGTTCTTATTCTTAATGGTATCCAAGGGTTTCCATCACCATTAGAAATGTGCAAAATATAAGTAGCCCACTGAAAAAATGTGGTTTTCATGACCAAAGAACACGATACGTTACATGTGGAGACAATAATTTTTCTTGGCTAATATTATAAATTGCCAAATTGGAAAGTAAACTACAATCTTTTGCACATTGTTGACAGCAGTGTCTCATGACATGATTTTTATAAAACCTTGGGCCAATCAGCCATTAATAAAAAATTAATCATACTTAATCACCATTTTTATAATAGTGCTTTTATTTTAAAAAATTGGGCAATAAAACACCTTACCCCTGAGGGTATCTGTTTAAGGATCTAAAGTTAGTGGAAAGTCAAAATGGTGGATGGCAGAGGCAGAATTAACTGTAGCTTTGAGAAAATGTATAAATAGGACAAATTTGGACGCCAACGTTTCTTAGTCCAACAAATCCTTTAGAGCAGGGTTCCCCAACGTTTTTTGAAGCATTGACCAGTATTGTGTCTGTATTCCTTGGCCGACCTTGAGATGAAAGCAGAGGAACAGAAAAGGCAGTCAAAGAAGTTAGTGTAAAGGGGGATAAGAATGTTCAATAAGAATGTTCTGTATTAAACTCTCCTTGCAAGTAAAATGGTTGTCACTTTAAACCAATTCTGATATGATGTCTCTTCTTTGTCCAAGTTGACAGCCTTAAGTCAGATTCCTAACGTGACAATGTGCCCAAAAACATGTGGCAATAAACCTGCAGTTCATTGAGTGTCCACTTGATGCTGGTTGCAGAAAGACAGTGAGTGACTTACACTAAAGTTACACAGTAAACACAGTAAAACAAACGCAGCATTGAAGGCCCCTTATTTACAGCCTGCTTAAAAAAAAAGGTCCACGGTTGACTTGACTGACATAGCCTCCAATAAATGGGCGTGGTTTCATCAACCAACTAAATGGGCGTCACCCACTTATAATTCCGTCTACTCAATACTCCACCTCTTGAATGGAATGGAAACTATTAATTTCCAAGAGTGCAGCAACCGCCGAAGTAAAAAGTGTTACTTTCACTAGAACACTAAACCTATCCCCAATACTTCATGTAGCATCTTTTTTTTTACACATTTTACATTAAGATGAGAACAAACAAAGAAACCATGGTGATGGTGCCACAGCGTACATGACACATCAATAATGTGACAAGTTTTATTGTCGTCACCTAACAGCAGCTGACAATGACAGACAACCTTTATATCCCTGATGATTGCCAAAGTGAGACATCCTGAGACCTTGAAATGATATCTGGCAGAGAGCAAGTTGTCAGGGAGCTGCCGGCTGTCAGCACCTCCATTTATTTCCCACCAATCAAAGATGTTATTTCCTCATCCGGGCTGATTGATAGAAAACTATTCTAGGTGATTTCTGTTGTGTATCATTTGTTTATCTCTATAAATGTGTAGCCCATGATGAATAAGTGTCTGGGAATGGTGTCACAGTTTCCTGCCACCATTAAAATGAGGCTCCAAGTCAAAAAAAAAAAGAATCTGGATCTGAGGTTTTAACGGATGCATGCCTGAGGTTTTCATGGAATGGTTGATTACGTGTTCCAGCTGGTGCGGGGTTGACTCAGTTCTCTGAGATCCATGAAACACGGCAATCCTGTATGTTCTCAGCTGCCCGGGGTTCTTGTCCTTCAACTTTCTCTCCGTTCATCCGACTGCATCAGTGTTGTGATCCTGTCTTTCACCTCACATGGCAACAAATGGCTCCTGCGGATCGGTTTCAATAGCCGGGATTCTCACACACACACCTTGAACTTTCCATGCAGAATCTTCCCCTTTTTTTCCTGTCTCATCTCTGCCCTCGGTACTGAGGTGGTGAGTTTTTTTTTTTTTTTTGCCATGTCTGGCAGAAGAATGAGGGAGAGAAGACAAAAATAATGAGCTGCTGTTGAAACTAAGGCTAGAGGGAGGATTGTTAAGACAAACCTTAAATAAGAAGCTTTAATACGGAGATCCAGAAGAGTTTCATCACAACCTTTTAATGCTCTTTATACAAGTAATTATTCCTAAATCTGGTCCATCTCCTTAAAAAATAGCCGTAAGAATGTTTAAAAGACGGCTCAATTGGAGGTACGTGTGAGGTGCTGAACTCTGGTTTAATTTAGCCTAAAATTAAGTATGAATTAATGGAAATCAAATAAATGATTTGGTCATTATGATAAAAACTGTTCCTTTTGAGCAAGAATATCAGATGTTAAAATCTGGATCTGAAATTCCCCCTTGTGGGACTAATAAAGCACTATAAAATGTAATCTAATCTAATCTAAAAAAAAGAACATTTTTAGCTCCGTTTTGAATATCACGGTTCGCCTTCTGTAGTCTCTCTGTTCCGTGGATTTTATTTTTGGTAATGGCAATACTAAAAATGATACGATTCCATGTCTAAATACATGTAACATTTCTCTTCTCAGGGGGCCGGGGTCAGGTTGTAAAAGAAAAAGTGTGACATCATTGTTGAGAAATGTTTACATCTTTAAAAAACAGACCTTCTTAGAAAGCAAAAATATTCAGTTAAACACAAAAAACACATTTTTTTAAGCTTAAATAATTTAACCAATAAAAATGGGTGTTCCTATATGTTTGATACACACTGTATATGAAAAAATAAAATAAAATGTGTCCCGGGTATTGTTCAGAGGGCCAGGACAAATGTAGTGGCATAGTTTGGGGAGCACTGCTGGAGAGACTACGAGACAGTCTGTTTTTATAACTTTAATTAATAACTGATCACTGACTTCACCAAACAACTCTCACTCCTTTCTCTTGAACCCAGAAACACACTTCTTTCAACTCAGCCAATCAGAGTCGGTCACTTGACACCTTCACTAACCTGTAAAACCTTGTACTTAAACCTGAAAAAACCCATCAACCCCAGTGTTACAATTCATTAATATATGCAATTATTAAGAATGTCATGGTGTTAAAATGGTGTAGGTTTAAACATTGTGAGAATGTGGACATTTTTAATAAAAAGTTACTTTTTGGGAAAGGTTTATAATGATTGTGAGGCGTCGTGTGGTTTATTTGTCTTGTTATTTGATCAAGTTTTCTAAAGATTTTGACACTGGTAGTGATGGACTGACAAAGCTTCATGAAGCAGTGTCATGTTGTTTAGAGGTCAGTAGGTGGTGCCATCAGTTTTAAAATAATGTGATGTTTCATTATAACAGTTGTTCAAAACAAAGGGAAATAGAGCAGAGACCGCCATCTAGTGGAGTCTGAAAATAATGCGCTGTTTCATGAAGCTTCAGCAGACCATTACTAGACAATGGCACGAAGGACAAATTACATCTGGATCCAAGAATGTTTGGAAGGATTCTTCATTTGTATAACTTCTACTAGTGATGGGTTGATAAGGCCTCATGAAGCAGCTGATGTTGTATCATGATACAGTTTGAAGGACCGCTAGATGGCGCTCTCAGTTAAAAATGTTGGCAGGTTTCATTGAATTATTAGATCTCTGTAAAATATTTCATTAGAACATAATTAAAACATAGAGTGCTAGTGGCCTTTTAAAATGAAGACACTGTATCATGATACAGCTAATGCAGTATATATAGAATAAAAAAAATCAATAATTATTGTATTTGTTTATATCCTCCTCGCCTCCATGGCAATGGTATGCTCTCTCTGAGTGATTTTCTCGATTTGTATTTGACCCCCTATGATACTTGAAATCGTTCAGCCTATGTATCTCACAGGCTTTCTCTGTATTTTAGAGAAAATACTGATTTTCTTTGGCAGCTGTGATGAAGACTATCATGATTGTTGACAGTAGAAGAAGCAACATGGCTGATGAGAAGAGAGAGAAAGGTCAATACCTTTGAAGCATTTGAATTTGTGAGCCAGTTCACGTCCAAGTGTCGAACCTGAACTGAGAATTTGAAAAGTGGGTGAACATGTGGAAGGTCGAAAACAAGACGGACTCAATTTTGTCGTCCTGACGTGCAGTGTTTCAAAAAACAAACACGTGGCAGTCTTTGAAAAAACATCCATTAGATTCAAATTGAAGAAACTGACGCTTTTCTTTCTTAGAATCAAACAATTTGAACCTTTATCAAAACAGTCGGAGGTTTCTAGTCGTCATGGATACAGTCTGATGTTTTGTACGTCTTACTTGGAGAACATTAATCAATCTAGGAAGGAGGAAATGGCATCTTCCTTTTTTCTTCACACAATCATTTCTACTTGTTTCAGAGCAGATGGAGCCAATTCAGACTGAATAAAAAAAAGCTTAATGATTGGGTGTCCTTAAGCAAATGTGTCCACTTTGTGATGCAACTTTGATTGATGGCTCACTCAGGTCGAAGTTTGGAAGGAGGTCCATCACCTCCAAGGTCATGATTCTCTGCCAGGAAACGTCTAGACCGCCCTGAGACTGGAAGAGTTGATGAAGGAACCAGGAAGAACATCCAAAATTTTGAGAGAAATCGGTATTAACGTTTTAATAGATGTAGATTTATGAATATGACACAGAACAAGCAGGAAACCAGTAAATTCTAGTGTCTTTGTTACGCGATTGACCCTCGTAGTTTCCTTATTTGCCATTAATTTAATACTTCCAGTTTGGATTATATTCGGCTTCCTGTGGACCAGACATCTCTCCGGCTCCTCCCTGTTTCCCAAAATGATTGTAGATGAATTTCTGTCAGGCATTTGGCTATTTACTGTTCAGACAACATTTGTTTCCTTCTTGCCTGGACGAGTCTTCATCTACTTCAGGTTCGACCACTTTTGCATCGTCTTTTCTACTATTTTCTGTAAAAGAAGACAATTAGCTACTTGGATAAGATTCTCTTTCTACTCTTTCCTCGTTCAGACGACTCTTTGGCTTTTTGGACAACATTTGGCGACCTCCTGTTAGGGAGATAATGAGCTTCTTTCTCTTTGGAAGACATCAAGCTATACCTGTTATAACCAAATTTAGTTTCCTCTTGTCCAGACAACTCTTTGCCTACTTCCTTTGTTTTGACCAAAGTCTGGTTACTTCCAGTGGTGTATTTTCGTCGTTGTTTCAGCCAATCAAAGAAAATCACATTCATTGACATGTTGTTTTTTTTTAGTTGGTGCATCAACCTTATTTTAAGAAGCTAACATGTATTTTTCTATAGTTAAATAAGTCTTAAGGTGCTAAAGGTCATTCTTCTTTGCTGTGTTTTTAGAGCTGACTGTGGTATTTTTAATCCATGAGGTGTGAGGAGCTGAGACAATGTTGACCTCAGACATCCAGGCCACTGTTACACACAATGTATGATGTTATAAAATCCCTGAGCTTATTATACTAACCAGGATTTCATTCCATCCTTGCATCAAATATGTTTGCCAATTTAACTTTATCCTCAGTGACAGTTCATCCAGACTATATTTCAACTACCATCATGCATGCAATCATTAAAACAAACATTTTAAAGTCCTTTTTTAAGAGCTTTTTATTTTATTTGAGGCATTTTAAAATAATAATGAATCAGCTGAATATTATTTTGGTCATTTTTAATGTTTGTTTATTTTAGTAAAGATAAATCAATAGAGTAACTAAACAAAAAAAAAAACATGATCAATTTTTATATATTGTCATTACCCTCATTATAACAAAGAAAATCTACAAAATAAAATTAAAATGTTGCAGTAAGAATATTGTGTTTAACTTGTGTTTTATTGTATAGTGTCTAACACTAATACATATACATATAATACTAATACATGTAGAAATTGAAAAATGTATTGTTTTCTTTGCAATATGTATTGCAGGAATTAAATCTTTTTTATCATAGTTCTACTTATCAAGAGTTTGAGAACCTTGATATAAACATTTAATTTCAGTCAAAAGTCACCTTATATTTAAATAAATTTACTGCATTACTTGAAAATCTCTTGCTAACAATTATTATGTATCGGTGGTTCAAAATACTTTTGTCTCTACAAGAATGTTCACATAAAACTCATAAAAACATTTTTTTTTATTTGATATCAAAGAGACATTTTTAGCTGAACCTACTGGACTACCCATTTGATCTTATCCAGTAACAGAATGTTTCAAATGTCCCAGGATGGGAGTGATCACACTCAAAAGAGATGGATTTGCTTCAAAAGAGGCAAATGAGGTAACATTGCAAAATCTGTCTGTTTTAACTCAATTGCCAGATTTCTTTATGTCCCATTCATCAGTGTTAGTTTGATGGAAACTGTCTCCTGCAGTGTCACACCAACCATGAATCACGGGTCTGCAGCGGCGCTGTAACAGGACAGGGATGTGCGTAATGGCTGCCAGTAATGGCAGCAATTGCAGCTTTGGTGCTGTTAAATGACTTTGACAGTGGAAGAGGGAAACAGGAACGAGGGCCCGGAGACGTATATAATTTTGTTTATAATTCTAGTGCTGAGACCAATAAACAAAAGAGTGCTCCACTCCCATTAACCTCTTCGATTTCACGGGCGGTGAAATAGCTGCTCTTCCTTACCGTTCTCTTTGTCAGTGGTTTATACGTAAAAGTGCTAATTATGGCATCCTGCTGGTGCCACAAAGATAAAACTACATATTCACTGTTATTCTGTGTCTTTTGTGTGATACAAGTACAGAAACCAGGAGCTCTTTTCCTAAAACACTTTTGTAAATTACATGATTACACAGATTTGGCTAAAAAATTTGCCTCAAGCAACTTGGAGCCTGAGAACTTGCCCATGGGCCCACAATAGGGAATGGAACCTATAACCTTCTGTCACACAGTCATGGCCAAACACACAGTGGTGAATTTGTAGAAACTTTTTTTGTCATGATGGAAATCAAAGTTAAACGGCAACTAACTGGATCCAAGTGCTAATTGCTTGTTATCTCAGGGTCAATGTGACCCAAATGTGTTTATTCACCTTGACCCAGGGGCAACACAAAGGATTACCACAAACACATTTGTTTTCAGGCTTTTGGGTCACCTTGACCCTGAAATAAATGAAAGCAGGCAGAATGAATCGAAACAGCAAGATAAACATAGTTATGAACCAAAAAATTAGTATAGGAAGACATAGAGAAGGAAACTTAGCATAGGAAAAAAGGGGGACTGACACCACGGACTGGAACCAGGAAGGTTACGCAACAGCTGCATGGGCACTGATTGCAGATTGGTTTCAGCAGGGTGTCATTAACCTCTCAGAAGACAAAATGCAGGGGAATGAAAAAAAACAAAAACAGTAAGTGACAGAGACTCAAACTATTAAACGCCTTTAAATAATTCTTGGAACCAGAGAGAACTTCACAAGACATACAAAAATTAAAGAACCCAATTCAGCTTGACTCACGTAGTCAGTGCACTGTGTACGTTGTGTCTGCGTGCTCCAAAATCCGCACTTAAAAATCTGTTTTTGCAAATAGACAGCACGCAAGTGCAAGTACGGCATGTTGGGACCTAGGCTTTATTTTCACACCAATTCAATTCCCTATAATTTAAATCTTCTTTTGAGTTATTTTTTCAAAAGACAGAGAGACATGAACATAGTTACCTCGACGATGGACATAATCATTCTGCCCTCAAGGTAAGATAAAGTTCTACCTGAATAGCATAAGAATCATTTATACCTTCAGCAGCAAGTATGAGTTGGATTTCCACTGAAGTACTGCAATTGTTCCATGACTTACTTGGCATTGAAGTCTTTACAAAAAGAGACTTTTTGAATTGTCACGACTAGAATTGATTGTCATTACCCACTGTTCAATTTTCTTCACATGTAAGAGAATTTGACATCTTAACTTGCCTGGGCGACTGTAATCAGTCGGAGGCAGCGGAGGAACAGTTTTGTGGCTGATTGTGGTGTTCAGTGTCTGATTCTGCAAATTAGTGGCAATTTTCTGCATCTGAAGCAAAAGACCAGGATGACTTTTGAAAACAACACAATACGATTGGTTTGCATTCATGCGGTTAAAGTGCTAGTGAAGTCAACATTTTTCCAACTACTTTTTGAATCATTTATTGGTTAAAAAACAGAGGAGGTTTTCAGCTCTATTTCATATCCTCAGTAAATACAAGTTAAAATACTGCAAAACACAGTTAGTGAAAACAGTTTCTGCTTAACTAGAACTGTACAAAAATAACATGTTTTCATTATTTATTGAACACAAATGTAAGTTGGTGAATAAATATGGGTAGTTTAGGATTTAATAACTGGTGGCAGCAAAAACCTCATCCAAAAGTTTCCTGTTGTTTCAATAATTTTGAACCATTCCTCTTCCTCAAAACTGTTTTGGTTCAATAATATTCTTACAGTGTCTGATTTAAATTGCTCGCTTGAGGTCATACCACAGTGGAGTCAAGATTCTGACTGGGCCACTCAGATGGCATGTTTTCCATTGTCTTAGCCATATCCTGTATTAGATTTACTTCATGTTATGAGTCGTTGCCCTGCTGCATCACTCATCTTCTGTTGAGCTTCATCAGCTGAATAGATGGTCTTATGTCTTCCTGCAAAACTGAATGATTGATTGGACTCCTGGCACCAATAAGCTTTGGAGAGGTCACTATAGATTACTTAACCTACCATGCACTGTGCATATTTTATATAATACAAAAAAGTGGAATTTGTTTGTCCATTGTCGGGACTTATAAACCATACACATTTTACGCTTAATTTGCAGATGTCTTTCTCGAAAGGCTTCAACAAACTTTTTTCAACACTAAATATCTCGATAGGAATCTAACACAGATGTGACTGACGTCTTTAAAAGCTATTTTTTTAATAGTCATAAACTCAGAATCAGATATTCGTCAAAATACAAACACAGTTTACAAAACAGAAAATAAAAAAATACATATATTGACATTTTGTCCGTTGTCAATCGTACATGTCTGGATGTGTATAAATGCTCAACTTTATCTAAACAGAGAACCTTTTACTAAACTTGATTATTAAAGCAGAGATGATAGCGGAGGTCAATGACAGCGCCTGCCGACCAACAAAAACATAAAATAGCATTCGCTAAATAGTAGTGATGGTTTGATGAATCTGAAGCTGTGTCATTATTTTTCAGAGTCCACTTGATGGCGTCAATTTTTAAACTGATGGCGCCACCTACTGCCCTTCAAACAACATGACACTGCTTCATGAAGTGTGATCAGCCCATCGCTACTAAATAAGAAAACGTAGGACTTACATCGTCTCTGGCTTGTCATGAAAGTTATCCACAGAAAACATATTTGTTCTATGTACTGTCTTAATGGCTGAGTTTTAATAATGTTTAGTTATTGTGAATTACAAATGCTGTATAATGATAATAAAGACTTGAATCTTAAAAATGTGCCCGTCCCTAAAGCGAGAGGAATTCTGAAGACCTTTTATTTATAATTAGTAAAATAAATAAATATTATAATGGTCTGCAGCCTCATGAGTTAAGAAACACTATTTCAAAAAGTATTGATCTGCAAAAAAATATGTGTAATCTCATCCTGAACATTTTTTAATTGCATAGATATATGTAAACCCGTGGAAAGCGTTTAAATTCCCGCTCGATCACGTCATCGTGTTTACATTCGCGGCGCGCGGTCACGTGACAAAGTTGACCAATCAAGGCACGCTTCTAAAGCCGGTAGCGTCGAGCTGTCAAACTGAGAGTGAGGGACGCGCCGAAAGTTATCGCTACAGGAATGTCAAGACTCATCAGTAAAAGTTTCAAAAGATTGCTCTGTTTTAAAAACATTCATTTTAGGAGTCGACCACTAAATGTGTCGATCATCTTGAATGTCCGGATCGAAGACGAGCTAAGAGACGCGTCTGTTTTGGTGAGTCGCGCTATTAGCTTAGCGTTCATTCATTCTTACGTCAACAAATCAGTGCCTTTTAATGCAAAACTTCTTACAATATAAACATCCCTGTCATGTGTCTCTATATTGTAAACCGCCTCTCTTAATAGATCTGTTGTTAGGAGTGGTTATAACCGAATAAATGAATTAGTGGTGAATAATTTATATTAATGTTATTTATTTTATAAATGAAAAGATTAATCATGATTAGAATTAAATGGATAATACAACCCGTGTATTTAACGATTGAATTGTGTGCACACTGGAATATAAAACTCAAATATAAGATGAATGAGTATAAGATTGAGACAATACTTAAGCCTGGAACCTGTCCTTTGTACAGGCCTTGATGGCTTGAGGTGGAAGGCTCCTGTAAAAATCCTGTATAATCCGTATACTGTTGCTGTTCGACTTTTTGTCCTCGCATCATAGAGAAAGAACTCTTAAACTTGTGTCCACTCCTGAATGCAGTTGGTCAGAAAAAGAGCCTTGAACTATTATTTATTTTCCTCCATTTACAGGAATGAACTGAATTACAATTATCATTTTGTCCTTATACCTGGCCATCCTTATTTTGGGGTATTATTGGTGAATGTCTGTCTATTGCACTTGAATTAATATGTGGTACCTTCAAACCTAAAGAGTGACTTTCTTCATATTTAAAAATTGTAGTGAAGTACATGCTACATATACAACAATTGAAATAAATCCTGGTAACTGTCCAAGCAAAATAATTCCCCAAAATTGGATTAAACGTTTTATGTACTACTTTATCTACACTTCAAATGGAGCGCTCACAATGGTATGTTAAGTCAATGCAAGTAATCTATTTGCTTTCATTATCTCTTCTATCAATCTTTGGAAAAGTGACTCTTGAGCACTGCTCATATTGCATCAGATGTACCCAGGGATTCATCACTTCATCACAAGTTTTACTGGCTGATTAATACACGAAACAAATGTCAGTGATGCTACCTGGGAAGATACTTGTTCTTTTGATTTACTAACTCGGTGGTGACTCTCGCTTTAGTAGACAGAAAATCGCTAGTGATCAATTTGATGCTGATGTTTTCGCTCCATTTCATGTTTTTTTTCAACATTTTATACGTTTGATGGACATATTCATGAATAAATACATAAGTGTGTGCTCATGGTGATATCCCGTCAGGGTTTGTAGTATAATTATTGAGTGCCATGTTTAGCAAATTTTGCAAATGACTTTGGTCTCATCCAGATCCGTGTCTTGAGTTGTTTTAAATCTGAAATGTACCAGATGTCAGACCTTTATTTGGGCAGCAGCCATGGTGTGTGTATGCTATGCAGGCTTATAAACATTGTGCTCTTTGTTTATTAAATGATATTTCAAAATGTTAACACAATCGATATTAAATCGATTTACCCACCCTAGTACATAACATGCGTTCGTTTGAATACCATGGAATAAAAAAAGATTTGTCTAATTCAGGGCAAACACAGGTTTCAAAAACAGTGCAAGTCCACGGTTCAGGAGTTAAACACGTTTACACGGTTGCATTGTATTCATAAACCATTTAACTAACCGTGCATTCAGACTAAAATCTCTCGTAATATTTACTTAACACCAGGTCCCTTGATAGAAAAATTGTATTTAATTAAATTTGTGCTCGGTTTTGTGTCACATGCTGCTAGTTTAGACATGCCATCAAACTAAATGCTATTCGGCGTCAGGGGGCACACGTACCATACGACGGTTTATAATCTAATATCACGCTTATATATTTGTTTCTGAAAGGACGGCAGGTGTTGGGGGGTGATGCTGACGCTCTGAAAAAGGGCAAATATTGTCGTGACACGGCGAACAGTTGGTGTGGAGCGCGGCACCTGTGCTCACTCGGGTACAAACTTCAATCAGACCCAAGCAGCTGAACCGCAGCCATTAGTGGACTGTTTTAACAGCATCTGTCAGGTGACGCAAGACGTCTTTGGAGGAAAGTGGGGAAAAGTGTAGATCTGCAAATTCACCCTCCTCGTGTTTGTTACTACAGAAATTACGAGAAAAAAAAAACAAGCTTTTCTTTTTAATGAATGCATTTCAAACTAATGTGGTAAAACTATTTATTCTCCCAGTCAGAATACTTCCAATTAAAATTGAATTCATAGCGAAATAATGGGTCAATAATTAAGGTTTTCTAACAGAAACAGCCTAACCATCAACAGAAGCAATACGTAGAAAAAAACAATTTTATAAAAACATTCATGATAGGAAAACATGGTATATTATTATACAAAACAAAATCTTGTAGGTAACGTCACGTGTTGCTAAAAGGTCGTTAATGAAACGCGTTTTATTTAAAAAATAAAAACAATTTCACTGGGTTGCATCAGTAAACGCACCGACCTGTGATGAGCCCCTTGAACAACACAACATCAAAATAATGAGATGACAAGAGACTGTTTTCTGTGTTAAAAACGCTTAATTGATGCTCAACATAAATGTATTTTTCAAACAGCAGGTGTGTAAAGCTCCTGATGACAAGCAACTTTTTAAGTTTTAGTTCAGGAAAAAAAAAAATTTTGGCATGTTTTAAGGATTTGGGTTTAATATGAAAAAAGTCATTTAATTGTATGAAATGATGTATGAAAGGTGTTTTATTTTGATTGATTGTTCAAGGTGCTTTCTTTGGTCAACTTTCCTCAATAAATAAAGCTGTAAACTAGCGAGATAGCAAATCGGTAAATGTATATGATAGTCTTTATGGAACTATCTTGTTGCTGAGAATCCAGCCCAGCATTCCTGCTGATTCAGCATTATAATGAGGTTTATTTTACAGGCGCTTGAAGGACAACTAATGAGTGATTTAAGTGTATCTTAAACAGATCTTGGACCTCTATTGTACTCATCAGTATGTGTCTGTTACATTGAAATATTATCATTAGAAAATCTGCCTTGTCCACTGAAAACGCTTTGTTTTTCTGGAGATTAAATCTTGTTTACCATAACCACACCCACTCTGCTAATGATTGGTCAAGCATCAAGGGTTGTCACCACATGTCATCAATCCTGGACAACTTTATTTAGTCACGACTTAAAGCCATCATCACAATGAGAGACTTACTGCATCTTGGAGAGGAAGACTTCAACAACTGAAACATGAGAGTAAGTAAATCAAAGTTAAGTTGCCTTTAATTTTTTATTTAGGATGCCTTTAACTAAGGGTGGGTCTGTGAAAAAATGCAGACAATGAACAAGTCTATGTTGCAAAACAAGTCGGGGGTACCCTGTAATAAAATTGCATAGCGTTTTGGAGCTAAATGTTGAAGGTTAGCTTTGAAACGGTCTTCATTTTAAACCACTTGAAAAGTTAAATGAATTGTTTCATCCTGAACAAAAGTGTTAATATGATAAAATGTAATACATTTAGAAATAATTAAGCCTCTATTCACTTACTTTAAATGGTTACTTCCAATATCTTCCGAAACAATAGCTGTCTATCTTTCTAATAAACTGTCTGGAAATTGAGGGCTACCTTGAGACCAGCAGGTTTGGCAACCAATAGCGCCCAAGTAACACATCGACTAATTCCAGTGAAACCTCAATGGCAGACCATCTAAACTACTTTCTTTTCCCTATCCAAGTTAACTAAAAAAAAAACCCTTCAGGGCACTTAAAGCATGGACACATAGAATTAAAGAAACTTTTCTGTGCTAAAGCTATGAATGCACTTAATACCGCGCATATTATTTTCTGTTCAATAGTATCATGGAATACTTCTACGTACAGGCTGCAATATTTGCTTTGACTGCTCTCCTTTATTTGTGGAATGCTAGTGTTTTGTCTTGTCCAAAAAAGGTGAGTGTATTTTTTTTATGTATATGCGTGTCTTTTAAAGGTCTAAAACAAAGAAAAAAGTTTCTTAATGATCAGTGTATAGTTGCACTTTTAGGGATTGTACTGTTGATTCCATTGCACTGTACAATGACTTTAATAATTATTTTAAAGCTGATCTATCCTCAAAAGTCATAGGAAATATTAAAATGAATTATTTATTTAGCTACTACAGGGAGTGCGGAAATATTAGGCAAGTTGTATTTTTGAGGATTAATTTTATTATTGAACAACAACCATGCTCTTAATTAACCCAAAACACTCATTAATATCAAAGGTGAATATTTTTGGAAGTTGGAGCAGGGCTTTTTTAGTTTTAGCTATTTTAGGAAGATATCTGTGTGTGCAGGTGACTTTTACTGTGCATAATTATTAGGCAACTTAACAAAAAACAAATATATACCCATTATAATTATTTATTTTCACCAGGGAAACCAATATAACAGTTCAACAATCACAAATATACATTTCTGACATTCAAAAACAAAACAAAACCAAATCAGTGACCAATATAGCCACCTTTCTTTGCAAGGACGCTCAAAAGCCTGCCATCCATGGATTCTGTCAGTGTTTTGATCTGTTCACGATCAACATTGCGTGCAACAGCAACCACAGCCTCCCAGACACGTTCAGAGAGGTGTACTGTTTTCCCTCCTTGTAAATCTGACATTTGATGAGGGACCACAGGTTCTCTATGGGGTTCAGATCAGGTGAACAAGGAGGCCATGTCATTGGTTTTTCTTCTTTTAGACCCTTTCTTGCCAGCAATGATGGAGCATTGTCCTGCATGAAAATCATGTTTTTCTTGAAGGATGCCGACTTCTTCCTGTACCACTGCTTGAAGAAGGTGTCTTCCAGAAACTGGCAGTAGGACTGGGAGTTGAGCTTGATTCCATCCTCAACCCGAAAAGGCCCCACAAGCTCATCTTTGATGATACCAGCCCATACCAGTACCCCACCTCCACCTTGCTGGCGTCTGAGTCGGACTGGAGCTCTCTGCCCTTTACCGATCCAGCCACGGGCCCATCCATCTGGCCCATCAAGACTCACTCTCATTTCATCAGTCCATAAAACCTTAGAAAAATCAGTCTTGAGATATTTCTTGGCCCAGTCTACAAGTAGACGTTTCAGCTTGTGTGTCTTGTTCAGTGGTGGTCGTTTTTCAGCCTTTCTTACCTTGGCCATGTCTCTGAGTATTGCACACCTTGTGCTTTTTGGCACTCCAGTGATGTTGCAGCTCTGAAATATGGCAAAACTGGTGGCAAGTGGCATCTTGGCAGCTGCATGCTTGACTTTTCTCAGTTCATGGGCAGTTATTTTGCGCCTTGGTTTTTCCACACGCTTTTTGCGACCCTGTTGACTATTTTGAATGAAACGCTTGATTGTTCGATGATCACGCTTCAGAAGCTTGGCAATTTTAAGAGTGCTGCATCCCTCTACAAGAAATCTCACTATTTTTGACTTTTCGGAGCCTGTCAAGTCCCTCTTCTGACCCATTTTGCCAAAGGAAAGGAAGTTGCCTAATAATTATGCACACCTGATATAGGGTGTTGATGTCATTAGACCACACCCCTTCTCATTACAGAGATGCACATCACCTGATATGCGTAATTGGGAGTAGGCTTTCGAGCCTATACAACTTGGAGTAAGACAACATGCATAAAGAGCATGATGTGGTCAAAATACTCATTTGCCTAATAATTCTGCACTCCCTGTAGTAATCAGAGTGAATGATATGGATAATTTCTGACTTCCTCAGGTAAAGACTTAACTTCCACAGATTCTTTATCTGCTTTTATGTGTTTTAAGGAGAGGTCAGGGGTCAGATCTGTTGGTTCTCGACATGGTCACTGTATTTATGGACTCCCGCTGTCCCGGGCTCCTATATGTCAACACAAACGAGTCAGGATTGAGTGTCCCGTGACAGGCGACATTTTTCACCGCTCGCCCTCAGACCTGTTCAAGGTCCACAAGCTCTTCCCCTGGTCCAGGGAGGAGTTTTCCAAGGGCACCTGGTTCCTCCAGCAGGGAAACATTCAAAGGACATGTAAGGGGAAGAGTGTCGTCGAAGTAATAAATTATCAATCCTTCCACGGTGTTGGGTCTGACTTTTATTAATGAAGTCCTGGAAAGATCAGCTCCTAATTGCTGGACTAATAGTCCCTCTGAACGTTAGTGATACAGTACAGGACGGAGCTCCATTAAGGGCAAAGGACGTGAATGACTGCACGTTTGAAATCCAGCTGGTTTTGTTCCACTGCCACAGGTTCGGGGTCTCATTGGGCTCAGCCACGGCTGATGGACTTGACACTTAAAATGTGTGCATTTGACTTTTTACACAGGTACACATGCACTTTGATACTTAAATAGAGTTATTTCAACTTGAGAACCAGATAACTTTGAAGGGGAACAAACGCACAAAGGTTCAGTTTAGTGGTAAAGTTTCTGTGCTTTATAAAAGTAAAAGCAAAAATGCCAAATAAATGATTGAGTACAATATTATCTTCCTTCAATAAGCTTTTCTAGTGTCACAATAATAAAAAATATACTATTTCCTTGTTCTTTTTTTTTCATAATTAATCTTTAGTATTTTTTTTCCCTCATTTGATATGCAAATAGTAGTGATAGGATGAAAAAGCCTTAAGATACAGCATCAAATCCATCATGATACAGTGTCTTAATTCTAAAGGCCACTAGGCGTCACTGTCTGACTTATAATCTTTGTCTCTGATCTACTTAATCAATGAAATCTGGAATAATTTTCACTTAGAGTGCCATCTAGTGGCCTTTCAAACTGTATAATGTAGTGATGATGAAGCAGTGTCATGTTGTTTAGAGGTCAGTAGGTGGCGCCATCCGTTTAAAAGTGATGTGATGTTTCATTAGAACAGTTGTTTAAAACAAAGGCAAATGGTGCAGTGACTGCCATCTAGTGGACTCTGAAAATAACTACACTGTTTCATGAAGCTTCATCAGACCATCACTAAATAGAAGTGTGTTTATTGATGAGAAAAGTGATGTTCTAATTTAAATAAACCAAAGATTCCTTACACAAGTGAGAGTGGATGTGTGTGTCTGCAAACCACTCTATAACATTTGTGATATCAGTGGCCTGTGTGACACCAGCTCAGAATTATGATACGAGTATGTATTCTCCGGATAATTTATGAGTCCTTCATCTTGAAGCGAGGTCATTAATTACGTGGAATTCCGGTGGTCAGCTCTTTCCACCACAGACCACGGACAAGACATGTGACCCACCATCCACCCCGATCCCTCCGCCCCTCGCCGCTACCTGTTCCTGATTAGTGACGGTAAAAATTGACTTTCCGTCGGAGCACGAAATGATCTGTGCAGATTCACTGTGTTGGGTTTTACATCACAGCGTGACATGTAGATTTAACCGTTCAAACTTCTCATCACTGAAGTCATGGAAACTTTTTTTATGATTGGAATGAAAGGCTTTATCTAATTAATCTTTATCCATCATTCTTTTTTCGTGCACTTGATTAGGTCGCAGGGGCAGCATGCTCAGCAGAGATGCAAAAACCCATTTCTTTAGACGAACCCAGTCCAAGTCTTCTTCTTGAGATGGACCTGCAAACCTAGTTTGTGACAATATTGAGGGTTTGACTTGAACAACGCGAATCTGCAGTTTTGTTTTTTGGCTCAGCTTATTCTTAATTAGAGTTTTCAGGATACCAAAATGTCCATAGTGGATACCAATACCAATACATATTTTGGATACTTTGATACTTTTTGATAAAATGGCTAAAAAAAAAGTATCCTTTAATTTGAAGTAAACAACTTTATCAAATAAAGAAACCCAAGAATCAATAATTTTAAATTCAAAGAGTGGTGATGGTAACATTTTTTTCCATATAGATAAATAAAGAAACATGACTATCATATCTTCACACAGTGTTGAGAAGCCTTGAAGTATATATACAAGCCTTCTTCAAACATTTGTCTTAAATAACTGTGCGAATACATACGAAAATCAACACATAGTATTCTAACAGTGGTGATTAGAAAAAAAGAACATTTTTGCTTTTTTATAAAAACTGTAATGGTATACATTTTGTATATACATTACAAAACCTTTATAAAACTATTAAACATTTAAACAGGGGTGATTAGCACATTTTATTTCCTTTTAAAAACCTCTGTTTGCAGTCTGAGACTCACTTGCTTCTGGTCAGTGTCATCTGACCGATACTGTGAAAGGATAATAGAAAAATGAAGTTTTATTTCAAATTAAATGAGCTCTGCAACACTCGGAAAGCATCTCATAATGAAGCACTACAAAACTGTGACGTCACTTTAAGTTAAGATACTCAAGTACGATATACAAGGACTAGAATCTAAGTTGACCTAAGTTATATCAAACTGAAATTCACTCACCTTCAACCTCGAAGTGTTTCCACCGTTGATTAAAACATTTTTAAACCATAGCACATATGCACACAGGAAGTGTTGCTGAGGTTGAAGGTGAACTGGAACCAGGAAGCTAAGAAAGAAAAGAGGACAACGTGAACTTGATGCTGAAATTGCTGCATCCACGCCCAAGCTGCTTCTGAATGTTCACATAAATCCAATGCATCCACAAAAAATCCCTTGACTTGGACTGCACAAAAACAATAACAAGATATTTTTCCTATCTTTACCATCTCCTAGTTCTACTATTCATCGGTGATCCTATAGAATAGGAAAGGCTAACAAAGCTTGCTGTATCTTCTGGAACAATTTTAAAAAGGATCAATTTAGAAAATTGGTGATGAGCTGTCAACACGGAGGATTTCAACAAATGAAACAACACTTTAGAAATAAATACATGGTTGCTGCAATTAATATAAGGAAGGCTCTCTTGGCCTACAATGAAAGCTGAGGATGTTTTTACATGGTTGTTGCAATGTGATGAATGAGCCTTAATATATACAAGAATTAAAAATGGCAACTTGCATGAAAACGATTATGACAAAGTTGGCTTTTAAATTCAGAGAAAACACAGGCTCATGAAGTATCGGAGCGATGAAAATCACGCAGCTTAATTTTACAGAGATTGTGACAGATGTCCGCCTTTCAGAGAGTGTTTGTTGTGTTGCGTTTTAGCGGTACATTTGTGTTGTGTTGACAGTATTGGGGGAGGGGGGTAAAGAAAAAAAGCACACATGAGACATCCATGTTGAAAAATGTTCAACAATTAAAGCTGTTTACATCCCTGCTTATAAATAATTAAATCAGAATCCACACACACACTATAATGCTACGTATTTAGCCTTGAACTTTGAGTTCTGCCTTCAGAAGCCACTCATGGTTGGAGAATCATAAAAGATCTAACACGGTTGCCCTCTGGTGAGGAAGAAACTCATGGACCAAACACAAGTTGACATGTTCATCGTTCTATAGGTAACTCAGGTGAACAACCTCAGGGAATCCTCTTGTTTGACTCCCACACCTGCGAAATAGTGCAGATCAGCGGATCTGAGATGGAAAGGTTTTTTCCTTCACAAGGCGGTACAATCCCACCGAGATGATTTATCTCTGAGTCATCAGGAGTGAACAGGGCGATTGAAGAGCCGCTCGGATCTACACGGCAATTAATGAAAAACCACATCATGTGACTCCTGCTTGTGGGAGAAGCTGACGTTAAACCGTGACTCAACGACTCACTGATCTACAAATCCTGCGGATGCTTGAACAAAGCAACGCCGAGACTGTAAAAGGCACAATGGTGATCGTTAAGAGCAAAGTGTATACAGCGGGTTACCTCTTCATCACCCCTGTCCTCACCTCGTCATGCATCACCGTGCAGGTTGCTAAAGAGAGCGGGATGCTGATTCATGCTGGCAGAAATGGGCCAGGGAAGGAGGGGAGTGAGAGACAGGAAAGCCAGGCCGTAAAAATGGCTCTGAACGTGTCAAGAAGTAGACTGTCGATACTGCTATTAAAAACTGGAGTGACAGCGTCCCGAACCAATGAATCAGCCCGTGACGGGAACTTAGTTGTATCAGAGTGTCTGGAAGAGATTTAAGTGCCGCTGGAGGGGGGAACAATCTTGGTATACAACTTTTGAGATATGTTCTTATGGTTAAGTTTGAAGCACCAGTAAAAATGGAAGCTCATTTTATATGGATGACGTTGATGAATAGAACTAATAGTATGGGACACCCGATTAAAGCTTACCATTAAAAGGTGATGGTGGGTTTCCTATGGTATACCAGTGGTTCTCGAAGTGAAGCAACAAGGAATATTGTAGGGAATGGAAAAATATACAATACGAAAACTACCTTAATCTTCAGATAATAAAGTTTGTGATTGTGCCCTGACCACACCACCTGCGACGATAACACATTCTGTCAACCTGGCTGTTTTCGCCGATAAGCAAGTATCTTGTAGCTAGCTATTAAGAATGGGATGGACCATTGTTTTGACAGGAAAAAGACCAAGGTAGACCAACAGTCCTGCTATGGAAGATTATCTTAAAAACAGACAAGATCCCATGGTGATCTAAAATTCCAAATATGAGGAAGCATACATTGTGTACCAAGTATGGCTTCACGGTCAAATGGGAAACAGGCCAAAAATGGCCGAAAGGTACTTAACAAATAATATATATTCAAGGAAACAATTTCTTTATATACATGTATTTTGAAGCACTTTTTTTGCAAAGAGGGTCGTAGGGAATGGTGAAGCTTGGAGTAGACGCCGAAGTTACGACCATTAGTATCTTTATTTAGTGCATCATCTCAAAAAACTAGTGGAAGTGTTTGGCCATCACTGCACAAGAGTACATTAAACTCCAACAATCTAGAATAGAACCTCTCATCCTTTCTCAATGGCAAGTTCTTTCTATAGACAAGCTTGGTGTTCCTGTACTTCCTATGGACCAAAAGTTTAAGACCTAAAAAAAAAAAAAAGCTTATCGATCACATTCAAGCGTGAGTGGCACATTTTTCAGGAAGAGAACATTTTAATGATTTGGATGTAACTGCAGTGCATAAAACATCTACTCCATTCTACTTCAAAATCACTTGAGATCTATACTTCCACATATCTACTACCCTCAAAGAAGCACCTGAGGTAGTTAAGTGATAAAGTGCATATAGATTAATTCTGCCGTTGATGGAGCACCCAGTGGGAGTATGCTTGTGAGGTGTTCCAACAGCTTGCTTTCTCATCTAAATCTTCTGAAACCTCCTACAGGCCCATGGGGAGATGGGAATATACAACCTGCCAGGGGGAGACAATAGAGAATAGCCAGAAAGAGTATAATCTCATCAATCTTTGGCTCACTTTATAGTTTGGCTTCAACTGAGGCAGAAGCATATTCTTTTGGGGTCCCTAAATCATTTGTCAGTAAGCCACACTTGATGCTATTAGACATCACATTAGGAGGGTTTTTATACCTCAGAGGGTAAGTAAGGCCTTTGACTCTTTGATAATAAACATTGGGTTTCTTCTTCTTATTTACTGTGTGGGTGTGCGGTCACCCACTTTGGCGATGAGTCTCAATATTTATCTACCCCAAAAAAATATCATATCATGGTTAAGAAATGAATGCCAGTCGTGAGATGCAACTCCTTGGACAGCACGGGATTACTTCCCCAGAACAACATCTAAGAGGATAAGAGGACAGAGTTGCCTCAGATGGCTTGTCTCAGCATGAAGAACTTTTCTTTAAAAAGTTTCTGAGCAGTATCAATACTCTTGAGATAAAACGACAAGTCTTAATATGTGGTTTAAAGCATGACCCTGAAGATTCAAAGAGTTCATAATTTACAGATGTCATTGGATTCATTGATGCTAAGATGGGTAGAAGGCTGACGGTATGAAGCGTAACCCTTTCCCGGTATAAAGATTTCTGAGCCTTTCACCACCGGATATGCAAATTTCCGACTCTTGAAACTGTGAAGAAAGTGGTCCAGTGTGGGACTATTTGGGGATGTTGAAGAACAACCAGCCCGGGAGTTGCGGTGACCAGGACATTAGCGACATGACAGGAGCCTGGTACAGTACTTTCTGGGTCAGTAGTTTTTGCAGCAATCATGGAAAGTAAGTCAGCAACTACTACGCCTAGATTTGATACAGAGTTGACATGTTAAAAAAGGGAACTGAGGTATTAGTCAGAAACATCCACTGGAAAGTGTGGAAAGGTGAAATGAAAAGCCATGCAAATTTTAAATCCAAGCGAGTCCTACACAGTAAAAACAGTAGAGGACTTAAGGCAGACCCTTGTGGGACACTTGCCGAAAGGGCATGGGATTCATCCAACTCCACTGGTTCCCCATACAGTACAGAATCAAGTTCAAACTCCTCCTCCTCACATTTAAGGAACCCCATAACCCGGTAAAATTCCACCAGTTCTCCACTCCTCATCTGCTGCTCTCCTCACAGTTCCCACAGTGAAAATGGCTCCGATGGGGGCCAGAGCATTCAGCCACTCTGCACTCAAACTCTGGAACACTTTACCCATTCACCTGCGACAGTTGGACTCTTTGGACATTTTCAAATCACAACTTAAATCACACCTCTTCAAACTGGCTTATTTTTTGTAGTAATTAAAAAATGTTTTACTGTGTATTTACTGTGTATTTTCAAAGTTTTTACCATCTTGCATCTTTGGGTGACTTGAAAGGTGCCATCAAATTAAATGAATTATTATTATTATTATTCAGATACAGATCATCACCATTTTCCACGATACACATAGTCAAGATGGCAGCAGTAAAGCTAATTCAAAATGTATTTCTAAGCTTTTCACTGTCCTCGCATGACATTGCAACGTAATCATTCTTCTCTTCCGACTTCTAGAAATTTTGATTTGTATAAACTGATTTCAAAATGTTTTACAATAATCTCAGACATCTTTAACTCCCGACAAAAGCAGCAATCTTGCCACTTAATTCACATTGTTCTTTTACTTAGTGATGTCCCATTTTAAAACTTCTCACAAAGTCTAGACACTTGTATCAATATCTGTTCCACCAGAGATTCTGCAATATGCCTTTTTACACTCAGTTTACCTCATGTTGACCTCGGACGCAGAACCGTGCGTCACTTCCACAGATGCAGACAAATTAGTGTTGAAGCGCTTCAGTTCTGTGCTACAAGCCATCAGATGGACGATTGAATTATTGCATGAATTGGGTCATTTTTATATAAAGTGGTTGGTCAAAAACTCAAGAGAGAGGAGATTAGTAATGACTCAAAGAAAGCAAAACCTTGAAGAATAGATTTTCGACATTCTTGAACAATTGTTGGTTGTGTTGGCTTGAAAAATGTGGAAATGAATGAGACACACTTCACGGAGGGTTGCATTTTTCTTACATTTTCCATTCTTGAGTTTACCATAATTTTCACAATGAGGAAAAAAAGTGTTCAGAAAGGATTGAGCTTAAGTATAATTCTCATATTTTCCTACCACACATAATTTTATTTTCTCACGGATTATATTTCTTATGTAAGGAAAGACTATGGTGAGAACACAGAGTCCAACTTATAGAACTTCATGCAAGCTATAAATTCTAAAGAAGTAAACGGCGATAGTGATGGTCTGATGAAGCTTCATGAAGCAGTGTCATTATTTTCAGAGTCCACTAGATGGCCATCTCTGCACCATTTTCCTTTGTTTTAAACAAGTGTTATAATGAATCATCATATCATTTTTTGAACTGATGGCACCACCTAGTGACCACTACACAACATGACACTGTTTCATGGAGCTTTATCAGTCCATCACTAAATGGCGGTCCCGAGTATGGGCCATCAACAACAGTTAATCATTTGTGTATTGTTTGGTTGAAACATTTGAAATAAGATTATTAACTGCTTTTGAAAATGCGAAGAGGATATAGTAGCGACCTAACAGCTGTGTGGTTCACAGAGCAAACACAGACTATGACCATGTATGTTTTGTATTCCAGTCAAGTAAAATTATTTTGATTTTAAACCTGGTCTGGTTTCTGTTCTTTGAGTTTCACTTCTAAGTCAGTTTTCCAACTGATGGCGCCACCTACTGAACTCTAAACAACATGACCCTGCTTCATGAAGCTTCATCAGTCCATCATTACGTGACACTATGTCCCTGTCAATGACTTTCACATGTTTTCTTCTCTCTTTAGCAGATCATTCATCAGGTATTCGTCAACTTTGAATGGATATTTAAACGGGATGTACTGTAAGTTGCATTTATTTCTCAGGCTCTGACAAAAAAAATTCCACCTTTTGTCAGAATAGGACTCAAAAGATTGTGAGTTGTGGCACGTTGAAATGTTTTCCAGAATGATGAAGTCTTTCCACTCAGTAACTTTGAATACAGAAGCATCTACGTGTAATTAATGAAAAGTTTTTTCGGCTGCGACATCTTCGATTAAACTCTTCAGCATACATTTGAATGTATTAATTACCAAACATCATTTAACCTTGATACGAGCGCTGAACAAACGCAAAAGTTATTTGTTTTTTCTCTCTCCTTCGTTACCCGGCCTCTGTTGACTTAGACCTTGAATTGCAAACATTGGGCGTTAATATAGCGTATAATGTGACACTAAATATGCAGATCTGTACAGCACAACACCTGATTCCACATCTGAGTGTCAGAGTGCCATCTGTGGGGTCACCTGGTGGCGCTGGCCCCCGATGTCACGGTGAACGGAACACAAAAGAGGAGGGGCGGAGAACAAGAGTTAAAGAGACGAGTCAAAGAAACGGAGGTCAAATCACACATCTTTAAATATTCTTCACAGAGTTACTTTTGCAAAACTAAATGTGATGATGAGTCATAGCCTTGACATGAGCGGGTGAGCAACAGGCAGCAGAGAAATCAAACATTTGATTTTCTTCACATTGTTGCAGCAAATCAAAAGATGCTTGATTTCTACAAAACTATTTTTTTTCAATAGATAACAGAAAATCATGTTCTTCTTCTTTTCAAAAGTTATTTCAACCAGATGATTATAAAATTAACATTTAAAAAATGTTGATTTTGTTCGATAAAGGGTTATCTTGATTTTAAGAAAGTTTATTTTATGGGACGTTCCTCACAAGATTTTCAATTTAATTACATTATATTATTACAACTACTTTTGTTACACAATCTGTCTTCGTTTTTGCAGACAATACGGTAACAAACTTCACAAATCAAAGGGTTATTTTACCCAAAAGTTTTGGTTATTTTTCTACTCACCCCCATGTCTTCAAAAGATGGGATTATTTTCAGAGTCAACTGTACCTTTTTAGAGTTAAAGACAAAAATGTTTGTTCATTTTAATGTAGCGAACTGTGCTCACTTGTCTTCGTGCTCATCCAGAAGACACTTAAAAACATCCAAATACCTCCACACTTTTCATCTGGAACGTCCATCTTGTATTAAAGCCTTGACAATTGTTCCCGAAAAATATTTCATAAGTTTATATTTTTAAATTTGTTTGAAGTAGAAGTTCTCAGTCTCTCGGCTCTGGCTACAAGTTTATCCTCATTCAAACACATTGCATGTGTTCAAGGTTTAAACTGATGGTCTAGCAGCATCTGTTCCTACCATTTAAAATATAGAATTTTTTTTTTTTTTCTCTTGTCAAGACTTCAGTAAAAAAAGACATTACAGACGAGCAGTTTTGAGGTATTGGGATGTTTGTCTTTTTGGCGGAAGATGAAAACAAATAAGATAGCATCAGTCACTACAATAAAATGAACATACATTTTTAACTATAACTCTAAAGAAAACGTATTACTCTGAAAATAATCTCAACGGTTAGTCAACATGAGGGTGAGTGAATGAGTGAATTTTACGTGACCTATCACTTTAAATGTAACTTTTTAGCGAGAATTTCATTGTTAAATTTAAATATATATTAAATGCTAAAGTCTTGCACCTATTATTAGATCATTATCACCGCCCTGATACAACAGAGCTGTTTGGTGCTTTGGAAGGTCAAAACAATTCTCTTGAAGAGAAACATTCTGTGTGTGGTCAGGCTGTTTGGTGAATCTCAATTGGACGTCAGTGTGAATGTGAGCTGGTGTCTGCACCCGTGTGCCCTGCAGATCGAAAACTTGTCCAGGAAGATGAGCTTGGGTCGTGACCCTGAATAAAGAGCCGACTATCGTCACGGGACCTGTGTGTGGAATTCCAAATCCACTTCTGTGAGTCACAGACAAACAAAAAAGTCTTCATTAAAGTTGTATATTTGGACTATTTACATTTGGGGAGCTGGATGACAGCCTGTCTCCGCCGTCACAGTGTGCTGTTCTGAAGCGGTGCTGCAGATGGAGCTTTCTCTAATGCTTCACTGCGTTTGCCAAATCAACGACTCGAGCAGATGCTGAACACAGATATGATCTGCCACTGCTGCTTGATTTCAGGCAGCGCAGAATCACGTCGTACATGCTCTCCTGAATAAGTCTTGAATATCCGGCTGAATGTTGACGATGTTTGTCTCTAACAAACTTCCATTAATGTCCCATGAAACTTTTAATAAACAGACAATACACTTCGCACTTGTGAAAACTAGGCCAAATGTGATTATCTTAGAATACATTTTCTCATACTGATTATGTTTTCTAAATTAATAAAAATCTTATTATGGTCATTGCTGCACCTTTGCATTGAGAAAAGAAAGTAGTCATTCTGTGTGTTTATGTTTGTTTGTTAAGGGCTACTTGCATTGAAGCTTCAGTGGTTCAGGAAATGGTAGAAATATTGATGGGATTCAAAAAGTTTTGTATTCATCATAAACACAATTGTCTTTGTCTCTTCTTTTGACAAAAAAGGCACCAAACACTTTATCAAGTTTCTCTTGTCCTTTTGGATTTATTTAATCATTAAATTATAGTAATAAAGTAAGTGGCTGGTGTTCGACAGGTTTTACTGCCCGTCTCCTGAACAAATTCATCTTAAGGCAAGTTTGTGAAGCATGGGGTCTATACCAGATCACCAGTGGCCCCCAAGTCATTTGATACTAGTAAGAGATAGAGGGGAAAAAAAAGGAATTAATAAAAGAATATTATTATTATATTTTTTTCTGATGCCAAGGAATATTTTCTTCCACACTTTTTTAATTCAATTTTACAGTAAAGAACTTTAATCGTTATCATTGTATGAATTTCAAATGTGTTCCATTTTCACCCCTATACAGAAAATACATAAAAAAAACAGAATATGTCAGATACCTGAGCGTTACAATAGAGCACATTGTGAAAAACCGCTGGAATCACAGTGTAAAGTCATGCACAGCACACCAGATACGACACATTCAAAAAGAAAAAGAAAAAGACAAAATGAAAAAAAAACAAAAACAAAACACACCACTAGTAAAATCCGTTAAAAAAAAAAAACCCAATACCTCTGTAACCCACACACCGACGCTTCTGTTTCTTAATTGCCAAATCCTATGTTCATGCACCAAGAGGCCTGAGAGACAGGGGGTTTGTGTGAAACTAAAGCCTAAATAAACGCATATTTTTCTTCATTGGAAGAAAGTTGAGGTGGCTCAAACATCTATTCAGGGCGTCTCATGGGTAGAAGGCCCCGGGCAGATCCGCGAGACATGGTTCTTTAAATGAGGAACTGTGTTTTTTTTATGTAAAAAAAGAGTTCAAGGCTAAAGACATTCAAAGATGATTGAGTCAGGAGTTAGTTTCCTAAAAGTCTGTCTTAAAATGTCCTTCTATATATTTGTACTGTTTGTAATAGAGAATATGGGAAGAACATAAATCCACTAAATAGAGTGTTCTTGCCTTTTTTTTCTTAATTTAAATAATAATCCAGCTTTAATAAATACTTCATGTAATCAAATTGTGCAATAATGCGGACATGTTTCTGTCCCTCTCCTGTGGCATCTTCTGATGCAAGAACACACTTGTCCATAACTGTATTGCTATTTAGAGAAAAATAAATCGGTGAATCAGAAATGTGGGTCACCCCATAATGAATCATGAATAATCTCCACCCTGAGGGCTCGGCCACGTCTGCCATAGAGAAATGCAGTTTTGGTTAAAAAAAGAGAAAAAAGTGTCTGTATTAGTCTGGCATTTTATCCTAATAGGTTGTGAAGATTTAGTTAAGTCTGCAGTTAACTGCTTATTGTAGCATCAAACGGAACAACACTAATTTAACTGCGTAGAAAAGTAGAACATTTAAATAATTAAAAAAAACCTCTGCAGGGATTCATGAGAATAGCAGAGATATTGATGCAACATTGCATGGCAGACCAGGTGGTTCAGAGTCTCACAACCTACTATCTTGACTTTCCTCCGGTTGGCTTCCCGCCGTGGCTAATCACTTCACCATCGTAACGTTCAATCTCACCGTTTCACCACACTGTTGGAGCCGCTCACCGCCTTCCATTCTTCTGTCCCTGATCCTTCTGTGCCCGTTCGACCTTGTTTGGATTGTTGACCTACAGTCGGCCTGTGTTTCTGGATTCACCTTGCTGTGTCGGTAATCTCTCATTGGCCTCCTCCTGTCCCCGACTTCTTTTCCTCTCCCAGTTCTAAACCTCTCTTTCTTTGCCCGACTGAGAAGCTTTATTCTTACCTCTTACCTCACCCTTTGAATGTGGCACAACTCTATATACTTTATAGAAATCGTCAACTGGGTTTTTGTCGCAGTTTTTGCCAACAAAAAGTGTGTTTTAAACGTGTGCATGAAACTTCAAAACTGTCTAATGTTGCAGATAAGAAAAATAAATTCTGTCCACATGTATCATGGCAATTTTTTCTAAAATAAGCGTTTTTAACTTTACTTTAACACTTTTTTTATTCACCTTTGTGGGGGTCAAGTTGACCCAGAGGCCCTGAAACTAGTGATGAGCTTCATGTAGCCGTGTCATGTTGTTTAGAGGTCAGTAGGTGGTGCTATCAGTTTAAAAATGATGTGTTGTTTCATTAGAACAGTTGTTCAAAACAAAGGAAAATAGTGCAGAGACCGCCATCTAGTGGACTCTGAAAATAATGACACTGCTTCATGAAACTTCATCAGACCATCACTTAGTGGCGAGTCGTGCATTTCACACATAGGCCTTCAGTGACGCACGTTTAATGAATCCACCTCTCAATAACTACTTTAAGGTTCTTTGTACACCACAGGGATCTGAGCGTGTACTGCTATAGGTCAATAAGATGTTTATCATCAAATGAACACAACATCAGTGCATTATATCAAAATATCACTCCGACTACAGTCAACATTTTTTAGTTATGGAGGAAATAAATAAATCCTCTGAAGCTCGTGAAAGACTCGAGTTAGTATAACTTTCTTAACAACGTCCAGCTTTTCTTGAAATATTCTTCTTGAAAATTGCTTTGCAAGTATATCCGCGACCAGATCAAGCCTTTCAGCCATAGTGTTGAAAAACAAACTGTTAAATTAACTCAAATCAACGTTTCAGCTCCATGAGACGAGTTTCAGTGCTATCCAATCAGAGGACATGAACGTGTCACGTGTTCAACGCATTCAACGCGTTCAGCGTCATGGACGCTGTGACAAGCGTAGGTTCCAAAGCACTGACGTTGTGTCACCAACTGGAATCTGATTGGTTAACACAATCCTAGGCTGCCATTGATTTCAAGAGGCACTTTTGAAATGACTGAAGGCCTCGGGTAGATTTCTTCTGGCAACACGTGCCAGCTCAAATATGATGAACATAATCCTCGAAGCAGGGCAAGCAAGAGGAAATAAATGAAATGAAGAGAAAATACTATGAGGAACAATTTAATACATATTTAAACAATACTTTTTTCTTCTTTTTTTTTAAATTAAAAAAATAAATGTATTTTCTGATTATGTTAAGGCCAGCAGAGAAGGCCTTGCTGGCCCTGATGGCCAGTTACTGCAATCAATAATAATCTTATTCAATTTGATTGACGTAAGAAAATCACACTTAAGTTTGTGAAAAGTAAAAAGTTCATAGAATTAAAATTGATGGAGAAAGTCAGCCTTTTTTTAACAGAAAGATCAAATATTGTGAACTTTTTTGAATCTCTTTATTCAAAAAATCGGTATCGAGAATCTTTGTAAACCTGAACTCAAACAAGAAATGGGAATTGGAATCAGAATGGTTGAAATTCAAACGATACACAATCGTAATTGTGACAAATTGCAAAACGTTCAGGATGGGAAAGGGAACGTTTCTGCGAATGGCTCGGATTCAAGTTTTGTTGTCATCATTAGAGTGGACGATGAACGATCCACACACAGCTTGACAGAACAGACCATAACATCCAGGCTTCAAGGAGCATCAACACGGGTCTGCAGGATTTTTCTTCCTCGTGGGTCACATGTAGATCTGCACACACTGCCCCCAACTGTGCAGCATAAGAACTGAAAAATGGGACACAGCCCAGAGAGCAGAGAGGGAAGAGGTGTGAACAAGTGGACCAGCGGGGGGTGAAACGGATTTACTAGGTCTGGGCCTTCTTTCGTGAAAGAATCCTTACATCCAGGGTACATGAAGATCAACTGAGAATACATCCAGAGTATTACCATTACAACAAGGGTACTTAAGCGTGACATAAAGAGCTTTTGTTGGAGGATGAGTCCGTCCACACTCTTTGTAAAGGTTCAACACATGACTTTGAAGTCGTATGAATGCAGATCATAACCTCTTGCTTTGAAGATCTGTCACTGCAGGGAGGTCCTCTTTGAGCTTTGGATGGTGGAGGCACAGCGTTGGTCCATTGATGGGGGGAAGAGGAAAGCAACATAGTTTCTTGTTTTTGTTGGGCTTGGAATATGTTTATGTAATCAAGGAGGTCAACGGCAAGAACAGAATCTCAATTTTGTAGCTTGGAAAGTTTTCCCGTCAAAAACATGTTTCACTGAGATGTCCCAAGGAAACTGACACTTTTGTTTGGTTTGGATTTTTTTGGATAAAGGTTTAGAAGCAGAAAAAAATATTTAGAAAAGAGTGAAATGTATCTCCTCCATTATAAAGGGGAAAACAACTCAGAAGAGCTTTGGTAGCAAACGCGTCGCCTTTGAAGAAATCCCTGCAGCTTAACGATGTTTTGAACCATTTTCGGGCGGATAAACAAACCACAATGCAAATCGCAGGTATTGTCACAGAGTTTTTTTTTTTTTTTTCATGTCCAGTGATTTGCAAGTGATTTGGTAAAGGAAGCAGTCGACTATGAAAAGACTTTGTGTGTACTCCCCGTCAGGTGTCTGCTTCCGAAGCCGCCATGCTGCGTCCCCGCATTTGCATGCTCGGTGCAGAGCCGGCCGTGACCGCCGCACTGGAACAGATGTCACACCTGGTTTGTGTGATCTATGTTGTTCCGGTGACCTCTTGGTCGCCAAGCAACACTCCTGTCCCACGGCTTGAGGCCCCGGTGGCCGCTGGATTACATGTGTGTTTGTGAGGAAATTGAGATTGATGTTCCTTGAAGTCTGTTGTGAACGGCACAAGAAGGAAAAGCCACATAGTTCTACAAATGCATCGTCCACTTCATTGAGAATAAAGTGAAACGATACTGAGTTTATGACTGTGTAATACGAGTTTAAATGAAAAACAGAAGATATTTTTCTGAATTTACATTATTTAAATAAAAGTAATTGGAAATTATGCTTAAATATTGACACATTTGCAGGTAGATCTGGTCCATGTTTGGATGGTTCTACTGCAGAATTGCTGTAGACTTCTGTAAAGACAATTGTCTGAGCTTAAAGCTCCAGTTCTCAGCATTCAAATGATGTTCACCTTTTTTAGCTACGATAGAAATCCAAGGAGTTACGATTATTTGATTGCATTAACTTCTTTCTTTTCGACAGATTTGCAATGGCTTTTCAAATGCTTAAAAACATTCTAATTATTCAGTTTATTAATTGGTTGTAAGTAAGTAAGTAAGTAATATTTATTTATATAGCGCTTTTCGAGACCAGGGTCACAAAGCGCTTAGACAATCAAAACAATACTCAAAAAAGTACATACTTTAAAGATCAAGATAATACTGAGAACAACACAGGAGTTTGAGAAATTCAACATGAACAACTAGAAACGTCTTAAGATATTTCTTAAAGGAGTCAGTAGACTCCATCAAGCGCAAAGAGAGAGGAAGATCGTTCCAAAGCTTAGGAGCAACAGCCTGAAAAGATTTCTCTCCTCTGGTCCTGAGTCGTGTGCGTGGAACCATAAGTAGATTCTGATCCACAGACCTCAGAGCCCGAGCTGGGGTGTAAGGCTGGATCAGATCAGTGATGTAAGGAGGAGCCTGACCATGAATAGCTCTGAAAGTAAGAACCAGAATTTTAAAGTTGATCCTGAAAGAAACTGGAAGCCAGTGAAGAGTTTTAAGGATCGGAGAAATGTGAGTTCTCCATCTTGAGCGGGTCAGAATTCTCGCTGCAGAGTTCTGAATCAACTGCAGACGAGACAGATCCTTCTTGTTAAGACATGAAAACAAACTGTTGCAATAGTCCATACGAGAAGAAACAAACGCATGGATTACAAGCTCCAGATCATGTTCCGACAACATTTTCCTAAGTTTAGAGATTTTTCTCAGTAGAAGGAAACAGTTTCTGGTCAGTTTTCTGCAGTGTTGAACAAGAGACATGTCTTTATCAAATACAACACCCAGGTTTCTCAGGCTCAGTTTGACAGACTGACCTAAGTCACCCAAGTACTGACTCAACCCTGGAATCTTATCATCAGGAGCAATCACCAGAGTTTCAGTTTTGTCCACATTTAGCTGTAGAGTGTTTTCACTCAGCCATTGTTTGATTTCTAGCAAACAATTGACTAAGCTGTTCAGCCTTTGGGGCTCAGTTGGGTCAAAAGAGCAGTAGAGCTGGATGTCATCAGCAAAAATGTGATAAGAAAAGTTGGGTATTAAGTTGTCACTTAATACCTAATGGGATCAAGGGGGGCTTGAGCCTATCCCAGTTTCACAGGGTTGAACAGGACACCAGTCACAGGGCACAAGAAGACACACAACCATTCACACACACTCATACCTACAGGCAATTTCCTCAAATTCCCATTCAACCTCTGTATGTTTTTGGACTGTGGGAGGAAACCGGAGTGCCCGGAGTAAACCCACGCTTCTCTTTTGACCTGGAAGCGAACCAGGAACCTTCTTGCTGTGAGGCGACCACACTCACCACTTCGCCAATGTTAATAATATACATAGGATGATTAGTCTATTGAGACATGTATCCATCAAATTTCACTTAAAAAAAGGAACATTCATTTAATTGCATGTGTGTTTTTATAGTTATTTATAGTTTTTAATAGATGCAGTTCTTGTTATTTACATCGGCTATATTTGAGAAAAGTCCCAAGAGTTATGTCAGGTTTCCTAGGTGTTTTTTTTTTGTCTCCTTCCACTTCTGTTTGTATTTTATCTTGGCGCAGGCAGGTGTGCACAGCTGGAGTAACTGTGTGGAGGTTCCCTCTTCTTAAGGCGCGCCAATGAGGAAGAAGCTTGGTCGTGTATCCTGTTTCACACGAGTTTGATTTCTCCTTTCAGTTTGCCAGTGTGAGTCCCAGTCTTCGTTTTTTTTTTTTTATAGAACTTTCTTTGGCTGTTTTGAAATAGGTTTTACATTTTTACTCATTCAAGACATTTGACTTTGGACTCAACTCTTCCCGATTCTTTGTCCTCGGATCGACCACTCGTTGACTTGTTTCCACCAGCGGGGCTGGATATTATTCTTTTATTCTTATTCATCAGAAATTAAAAATAAAACATAAACAAAATGTCCCCTTGACTGACAACTGTTGTCACCGGACAACTCAAGCACAGGAAGAACGGCACAAAAAAATGATTTATTAATTTGCAAACCGATATATGAAGCACAATATCGGACAAAATTACAAGTCAATTTATGAATAGATAAATGTTTGGATGGATATAATATTGTCCATATGAGGAAATTAATGTATATATACTCAGAAAAACGCTACAATAAGATGTGTATTTCAACATTTCATACATTTAGTTTTGTATTTAAACGTTTATACATTTATTTCTTGATTTATAATTATTTAATTTATCGTCCTATGATTCCAAAATGTTGGAAAAAAACACGTGTTTTTTCCTGGACTGAACACTAAAAATAGCACCTCTGAGCGACTTCACACAGCTTCCCTCCCAACAATGATGGCATTCCTGGTTGTCGTCTAACTGTTCCTAAGAAAGCTTTGGAAATCCTGTCTCACACGCCTCCACCCCCCAAAGACACGAGCGCACACACACAAACTGATACAACACTAATCTCCCTCTCACAGTCTCTAATGGAAGGGATTCAGCTGAGTAGCTCCGGTGAAAAAAAAAAGAAAAAAAAAGAGGGAGAAGTGGAGAGCAGGAGCTGCTTTTTTTTTTTTTTCACATGACACAAATGGAAGAGAAGAGAAAACGTGTTTTTAAGGCATCACACACGTATGAGCTGCAGCAGCACAGGCGGGGGAAATGAGGGAAGACGAAACGACGATTTGATGAAAACGGTTTGAATCCACCTACATCTACAAGAAAAGCAATATAGAAAAAAAAAAAAAAAGAAACACTTTTCTGAATTATTCCACTCCTACACAATCTGGGATTACAGCGTGATGGGGCCCTGTCAGTCAAGTCGAGAGTCAGCAACAAGAGGAGAAAAGTACAGCAATAAAAAACATTTCTGCCTTTGTTTTTGCTTATTATCTCTTTCAATTACCTGTACCATCGTTATTGATTCAAGCGTGAAACACTATTTCTATTAGCAACACTCAAGCTCATGTGAATACACTCCAACTATCAAGAGTTCATAACAAACATTTGCAGTCCAACCAATTTACAGCAAATCACGACAAATTAATTATTCTTATAAATTAGCCACAAGACGTCGGTGTTGAAAGCTAAAGCAATTATTCTCTCTGATACCCAGCCAGGGACCCGTGGGTATATGATTGTCTCATTAAAATAAACCTTATTTTTTTTGTTTTCACTACCGAGTTGATGATGGGTAATAACAGTGTCGTGCGATGAGGTTCATGGTTCGTGAGGCACTCACTCCTTTAGTGTCAGATCTCTAAGAATATATACCCAAAAGTGAAGTTATTTAATTGGCTTCTTGTTCTTTCATATCTCAACAGCATTCTACACACACATATGAAGTTTAAAAGGTATATGATTTAATTCATCATTTCTCAACGAGTCTATATTGAATTGTTGTGACATGTTATATTTTGAAGCTGTATGAACATCTTACTTTGAAGATCTGTCACTGCAGGGAGGTCCCTGGATGTAGACTATATATACTAGTCTACATCCTCTAGATCTATGACAGCCATCTATGGATCATGGATGAATATTAATGTATAGCTCCATAAACCTGTCCTCTTTGGCACTGCCATAAGAGTCATAGATTAAATATTACGTTTTAATTATCAATTTATTTATATGTGTATATTCAAAATCTTTAAGCTGCCATATAAAATGATCTGAGAACTGATCTGAGAACTCTTGAGCGGCTCAAGAGAGAAGAATCCCAAACGTCAACATTAGACAAGTGATGCTATAATAGACATGCCTTTTGTTGCTTCTGATTGGTTAATATTGTGTCAGGCCTTCCGTGATTGTCTAGATTTATGCAAAGTGGAACAATGTTTAGTGTGGTGAAAAGATAAATATTGAGTATAAAATCAGTCAATTTAAGCGTGAGAAAAAAAAGAATTATCATTAAGGCCAAAATGCAGTTTTTAAATATTCTATTGTATTTTTCTTATTCTTATCTCTTTTGTATAAGATTGAAATTAAAACCGTTTCTGGTCTTAATTTTATTTGTAAATAAAGTCTATACGCCTTTCCTTCGCCACAAAAACCTCTGTTACTTTGTTGTAAAAGTACACCTTTTTTTCTTTATTTTTAAAACTCTCTCAGATGTGACGTAGTTTGTGGAGGCTCATTAGCATGTGCCTCCAACTTTACCTTTTCACTGCGGTTGTATTTCCGAACTAAATAAGAGCCTAACAAACATTAAACTTTAATGGTTAAAGACATCAGCCAGACTGTGGAAAATCAAGGCAAATTAACGTATTTGTGAGTGTTGTATTGACGACATTCAGAGATACATCAGCCAGGCATGTCAATTGCATGTATCAACGCAGTTTGTTATGGAATGTACATTGAGAGGTGAGGCTCTGCCTCCCCTGACCGCATGCCCTGGGTAATAAAAAAACTTTACAGTAGGATTGAAGATGATGTAATCATTATAATTGAAGGAAAAAAACATAAAATTATATGAAGTTAACTATTCAAGCCAAGCTATTAAAGGTTTTCAATCTAGTTTCCTTTTAGTGTGGATTTGGCTCTCGTCAGTTTCCATCAGGAACTTTTTCTTCTAAAAACTTCATTGTTCATAAATATTTTCCATTTGTGTGAGCGGCATTCCGTGTCGCCTGCTTCTCGCCCTATCAATGGGATTGACTTCCAACCTCCACCATCTCATCAAGGGAAGAGATAAAAGAAAATGACTCCAAATGAATCAAAGTGAGTCTTTAACACTGATTTCGTTGAACATTCTGTTCTTTTTACCTTTTAAAAAGAAAGAGTTACAGTTATATTTTGGGCCTTTCATCCAAAAAATATTAAAAATCAAATTATTAAAAAATCACAATGGATTTTCATTTAAACGATTTGTCAATCCCTCTCAAGAGAGATTCGGGGTCGTGCTGTGTTCAGGACAATTAGAAAAAAATATTTCAAAAATGAATTTATTACACACAGCATACGATCAAATCAACACAACTTCTTGTGTTGACTGTACTAGTGTACGCGCTGTTGGCCTGAGAAGGAAGCAAAGTTTTCTCTTGAATCAACATTTAAAACTTTAATTAAACGTTTATTTCCTACAATGGACAATCTCCTTGAATACCAACAGCATCAAAGTTCATTTTTAAAAATGTTTTATTTATGTATTTCCATCGGGAATAACTCATGGATCGAGACGTGACAAATCCTGCTTTAAAATTCAGACGAAAACATTATTTTCCGTCTGAATTCCATAACCCCAGCCCTCCTTTTTCTTTTTTTTTCCACTATGGTCATCAACTATTCTTGTTTTTGTCCTACGTATGTGTGGACGCTTGGCTCCACATTTATGAGTGGGAGTGGAGGAGGCCAGCGAAGGTCGTCAGGAAAATGTAAATCCACGGCATGAATCAGTCGATTCCAAACGGAGGCTGTGAATTAAGTTACATAAAACCGCGGAATGATAAAAAAGATCTGCGCGGATCTCTTCACATCTGACAGCACAATAGCTCATGACACCGCACGCCCACTCAGGCGCCAATCCACTCACTATCAGGGGCTGATACTGGCCTCAGCGGTGCAGGAGGGCTCGCCATGGTGGAAAGCTGTTCACTGCAGTTCAAGTAGTCCTTCACTGGTCGAATTAATTTCTGCTTTTTGTCCGGCACAAATCTCCCACTTTATAAAAAAACCCCGATAACTTTCATAATGTATCATTTGATTGTCAGATTTTTGTACTTTAAGTGGAATTTTCATCAACAAGATACACGTTTTGGGATTGGCTTACTATGAGGAGGAGTTGAAAGTATAATAATTACTATAAGATGATCTATATATAGTATAATGATAATTATTCATTTACAAAGGCCAAAAAAATGATATGCGCTAAGTACTTCCTTATTATTAGCAATTTGGCTAATTTCTTCTTCTAATTCAAAAGGCTTCGAAAGGCTTTAAACAAAATTAGAGCTCTGCAGCTAAAATATTGAACAAGTTACAGCCTTTTAAAAAACGTTTTGACCTGCCTTTAACCCTTGAAAAACAAATGTGTTTGAGGTATCCCTTGTGTTGTCTCTGGTTCAAGGTGAACGACCTCCATGGCTTCCATAAATGCATATGCAGTGGTGGAGGTCGTTCATCTAGATCCGGAGGCAGAAAGATGAATAGTGCCAAGAAAAAAAACATTATTCCAAACATTTACAATAAAAAATGAATGCATGAAATAAAGATTTAAAAAATAATAATAATGAGAAAAGTGTCAAGGATTTTAAATGATTTGAAATCGTTTTTGATAGTAAATCAAAATAAAAAAAAGGAATTTGTCAGATCATATAACTATGGGTCTTTTCTTTTGTTCAACCTAAATTAATGTTGGTCTTGTAAGACAGAGAAAACTTGATGAGTTTTATCGAGTTATGTAAAGCGAGTAAAGCGTTTTTGTTGTTCGTTCGTTGCCGAGAAATGATCCGAGTCTACTATCTCCGGGTCACTTTGACCCAGTGATAACACAAGGTTTATCTTTTCGTCAGCAGAGCATGATTCACGGATCTTTCGTGCAGCGTCACGTTTTCCTTTTATGACTTTTAGCTTTAGATTTCTGTGATGGATTTTACAATGTTTTATTAAAACCAAGATCTTTAGTTACTCATAGTGACTGTCTTGTGTCTTCAGCACGGTTATGAGAAGAGGGAGGGAAGATTAGTGACTGTTTACTTCTCTGTTTTAATCTTCTGAACAAATTAAAAGGCGCATTTCCTATTAATATTTTTTGTTCACTTTAATTAACTTCCTAGTTCTCTCATTTGAAGTTAATATGGATTTAAAAAACAACTGTGCTAATTTTGTGCTTCAAAAACAAGTATAATAATAATGAAATAAAAACAAACTTAAGTAGAGTACAGTAGAGATATCAATTAGAAGAGACGTTGTGCATTATCAAAGATTATCTTTTCTTTAATGCAGACTTCCTATCATGACAGGGATAGATGAGAGCGTTCGCTGGGGAATTATATCACACACATTTGTATTAACAACTCATTTAAAAATCAAATAAAAACCACGCGTAATTCACTAAAACTAAACATTTCATCTTTGTCAATTTCTCCAGTATCTCCTGCTGCGTCAGTAAACAGAAGCCCGGAGCGTTCCAGCAATTAGCAATGTTTTCTCAGGCTATTTAGCGGCGCCCCATTCACTCTTATCATCCAGTTGCCCCCGAATCACATTCCGGCGGCTTCACTGGAACTCGCACTGAAAAGCCGCGACAGATATTATCTCTCCTGCGAGCTCCGTCAGCGGCTCAAAGCAATTGTTTCTGATCACAACTATGCATATCGTATCATTAAGCTCCATTTATCTGCCCTAATGCGGAGAATATTATCGCGAGTAAACAACTCCAGCTCTTACAAGTTGTTACATCAGCTGCACAAACACTGGAGATACACAATTATTCCTTATTTCTTACTCTCAAAGTCTCAGGCGTGGTCTTTGTACTGAGCATACGTACCCGCATTATACATGCCCTTCTATTCGTGGCATGAAGACGTATGAGGATTAATGCTCTACACAACATTCATATGTTGGAGAAATTGGACTACACAATTTCCTCCTCCCCGCTCTCGCTATTATCCCACCCTGCCTGCAGATTGAGTGTGTTATTTATTCCGCAGCGAAACAAGCACATCTGTTGAAGAGTTGCTTATAATTTAAAGGGAAATAAACCGGATGTATTTGTGAGGTCAGGTGCATCCGTCATCGCTACGGCGACGCAATTTTTATTTATTTGTACATATGAGGGCTCTTGAAATGAACGCGCAGATAAATCCATCGTCCAGATTAATCTGGTTATAAACTTAGCATTTAAGTGCCGCAGTAGACGCTAGCAGAGGAGCAAGTAGAGCACAAACCACCTGTGGAGGTTACTTTTGAAGTCTATTATCTTTTTTGTTACATTATTCTTTTGAAATCATGTTCATATTTATGTAAAAACATCATTATTTTTTCTTTCCTTATAACCCGCTTCTCTCACTCTCTCACACTGCCTACAAGCCTGCTGGCAGTTTCAGACGCACTTAGACACCCGGCCACAGGACCCACTGCTGGGTGTCTGAACAAAGACTCATTGCTAATTGAACCGGAGGTGGCAGCAGATCAAGTGGTCAAATATATATATATATATATATATATATATATATATATATATCAAAGAGATCTCATCTCATCTACAAAAAGAACACTCTGACTAGCATTATGTGATTTTTTTCGCTGTATTTTCACTAGTATTTACTATGGCAGTGAATAAGATAGTGCTGGAAATTTGCTCAACTGAAATAAACCTTTTTTATTTCCCCCAAAATTTGAATATCTCTTTCTATAAATGGCACTAAAATCAGCTTGGTTACGCTTTCACTGGTGCTACAGGGTTCCTACTGAACTCTTCTTTGGCTCAAAATGGCCGCCATGAACCGATCTTTGTCTGCACTAGGACTAGACTTAAAGCTAAAAGGCAGAAAATGGTAGTGTGCTAACTACTCCCTATTATTAGAGCTACAATAGCGTTCATTTGAGCTCAACTAACATACTTTAGCTCAAATACTCAACAAGTTACAGCCTTTTAAAAGTCGCAATTGATCCCTTAGCAACTTCGTAATCAGAATAACTTTATTGCCAGTGATTTCAGAATAAACAGGAATTTTTGGAAAAACTAATTGGGAATTTATCGTGTTGAAGTGGAAAAAGCAAAATAACCAAGTTTTCCAGACGCGCAACATATTTCCGAATCTGTCGGGATGGACCGAAAAATGACGCTAGCACCCTTTTGAGTCTATGCAAATTAAAGTGACAATAACATATTTAAAAGTATGACATGGCATCTGCATTTTTTATTTAAAATATTTTTCGCAGTTTTGTATCTCATTCAAATTCGGGGCATGCCGGGTACTTCAGCTAGTTACATATGTGTTCATCAAAAAAAAAAGGAACAAAAAATGTACCAAAAAGTAGGTTAAAAAAAATTTGCTTGCTCTTCAGTAACCCTCTGTATGTTTAAGACCCTGGGAAGAAACCAGAGTCCTCAGAGGAAACCCACGCAAGGACTTGGAGAAAATATGAATTAAAGAACCACCACAACCTTCTGCAATAAACATCTCATCCAAAAGTAATATGTAATTTGCTATGAAAGATAAAAGTTCTAAATGTTGGAAATGATTAGCTTCGGTCTAAATTCTGTTATTGTTACTGTTATTTTATGTGGATCTAAAAGCATGCAGGATTGACATCTTACTAAATTAGAAGGGATACAAAAGGCCTAGATCCTGTGGTTCAAGTGCGTCAGAGTCCAGAGGGAGGACGCGAACGTGAGGCTGAGCGATGGGGGAGATAATGATGTGTTGCTCTGCTGGGATGATGATAGCGGAGCTGGAAGCTAACGCTCCCCATTCTCCACTTGATCCATGTTCCTTTCTTCACTGTGGCCTGTGTGTCTGTCTTTGTTCATGTGTGTGTCCTAGTGGGAATTGTGGACGCACAAAAGAGACTCTCTCTCGGAAAGAAATGGGAGTTTCTAGAAGCATCTTCCCTTTAAACATCCCAACGTGCTAGCTGAGGTGCTTCCTGGTTTCTCTCTGGTTGGGGGGAAGGCCTGGGGCAAACCTAGTTGACACTAGAGTTTTTTTGATTTTATTGGTGGACCTCCTAAGTCTAATCTCAAAGGACAAAGTTCAAAATAATTATAATAAATTCAATTTAAAAATTAAATACTTGAAATTACATCTTCTATTGAAACATTAACATTATCTTGGAGGTGGAAAGTTTTTTTAATATGACGTTTACGGTGCATTAATGGTTTTAAAATGGGTAGTGAATGGAAAAGAGAAAAAAGCTGTAGTTCATCTGGTGTCCACTTGATGCTGGCAGAAGAAACACCCTAAGTCATGCAAAAAACGACTTTTTATACATTAAAAAACACATACATTTACAGTCTGGTTCAAAACCCACATTTGGTCTCATTTATACTGTCGATACACACTGTATCAGGGTTGAACATTTCCTCTTGATTAAATTCCCATTCATTAGTTTTACTGAATTAGTTCACTCCAGTGTGTATTAGCTGCTGTAGCCTCAGGTTAAATAGGCACAGTTTCATCACACAATGATAATTGAGCCAGAACTCCTGACAAGAGTCTGGCTAAACTGGGAGATTTCAAAGATGACTGCGATTAAGGGTTGGCTTTCAAACCGCAGATCAATAACAGACGGGTGACGTCACAAATACTAGGTTCATCTCTACTGCTATGCTGCATTGCTAACACAAAGACAAGGCCGAAATTTCAGAAAAATGGAAATGAAATGAGAAAATGACAAATGAGGTTTATGCTTTATTGTTCCCTTTAAATGCTTTTTGTAAAAATGAAATATACATTTTTATATGTTTGTATATACTGTATGTTTGTGAAATGTCAGCTTAGTAAATTGTTTGCTTAAAATCAAACAGTGGCTGAGTAAAATCACTTTACAGCTAAATGTGGACAAATCTGAAACCCTGTTATTGCTCCTGATGATAAGGTTCCAGGGTAGAGTCAGTACTTGGGTGACTTAGGTCAGTCTGTCAAACTGAGCCTGAGAAACCTGGGTGTTAAATTTGACAAAGACATATCTCTAGTTCAACACTACAGAAAACTGACAAGAAACTGTGACCTTCATCTGAGAAAAATCTCTAAATTTAAGAAAATTATGTCACAACACGATCTGGAGCTTATAATCCATGCGTTTGTGTCTTCTGGTTTAGACTATTGTAAGTTTATTTTCGTGTCTTAACAAGAAGGATCTGTCTCGCCTGCAGTTATTACAAAACTCTGCAGCGAGAATTCTGACCCGCTCTAGTAGAAGAACTCAAATTTTCTCGTTAAAAGCGCTTTGTGACCCTGGTCTAGAAAGGCTCTTTACAAATAACCTTCACTTACTTACTTACTTGCCTCAGTCGGTAGAGTGGTTGGCTTGTGGCCTGAGAAGTTACAGGTTCAATCCCAGCACCAGATGAGACTTGTGTGAATGATCATGAATTAATAATTATAACTGTATATCTGAACGGATACAAAAATCAATGGTGGAATAGAACCGAACAACCTGCCCAGTGCGTCAAGGCGCCTTTTTCCAAAGAGCAGTCGGAGGCGAAAACGTTCTGTACAACGTTTGTTTTTCGTGTGCATAATTTAAAGCCCAGGAGGGACGTCGAATACGAGCTTTTTCGACAGACGGGCAGCAGGCTATTCCCTTCCAGTTCTTCCACTTCATGTCAAAGGTTTTGACTCATGACATGTTTTGTTTAAATGCACCAGCAGTTGTTTTTCGAGCGCTCGGAAAGTCCAGAAAGTCTGGAAACTTCATGACAACTTTCCACCAATCAAGCCAAATTCCAGTCCTTGCTCAGAGCGTATGTTCGAGCGAACCCCCGCAAACACTTGGCAAGACATGGTTATGGAACACTAGACTTCAATTAATATGTAGCACTGTTCAAATTTGATCCTGTGAGATATAAATGGCACACACAGAGTGGGCAGCGCTCGCACATTTTTTTTTTTAACCATCTCAAGTCCATGTTGCTTCGTACAGACGGATCAACAAAAGCTGTCTCAGAGAAAAATACACTGGGAAGATTTTCTCAAGCTGTTTATGGCGTGTAGTAACTACAGAGGAACATGTTCAAAGAAATTATCGTCCTATTTCAAACTGTGCTTGTTTATAAGAAACTTTATATTCAATAGGCTTCACGTTGCTCTCCAATCAATAGCAAAGGTTGGAGGTTCAGTTGATCTTTTTTCACTGGCATTAGAATGGCCTCTCATCTCGGTTGCCTTTATTTTTAATACAGGCTTGAAAGCGCACAAGATAGATCCTGTTTGTGATTAGTGCGGAGGCTACAGTAGAGTGAATCTAAAGGTCACGTGTGTGTATCGCAGCTCATCATGTCATAGCAGAAACTTTGTTAAAAAATTTCAAAGGTCAGATGGAAAGTTGTGCTTGTATTATTCGGGTTTTTTTCGGAGTTGTAGTTGAAGAAGTCTAGTTTGATTTTAATATTTTCTGTGAAAATTGCCTCACTGTAATTTTTCTTCTTTTTTTTTAACATGTATAAACCAGAAAATTGCAAAAAAAAATGTTATTTACTTACTTGCTATTAGGTGTGTCCAAACTCTTGGCCTGTCCTAGATCAATTATGAGCCTGATGTTTTTTTTTTAATCAACCCATAACTGATAAGAAGCAGTCCTTTATATTCTTACACTTATTTAAAAATGTTCAATAGTTTTTAAGTCATGAAAATGTATTGATCTCAATAGATAAAATCAAAATGATTAAGATTTAATGTTTAACAATATTAGTAGTGGTCTGATGAATCTTCATGAAACGGTGTCATTATTTTCAGAATCCACTAGATGGCGGTCTCTGCACTATATTCCTTTGCTTTGAACAACTGTTCTTATGGGAAATCACATTGTTTTTAAACTGATGGCGCCACCTACTGACCTCTAAACAACAACATGACACTGTTTCATGAAGCTTCATCAGACCATCACAAGGCAATGTTACTTTTGTCTTACATAAAGGAATTATTAATGCCAAGAAAATATCTTTACATTTTCAATGTGCATAATTTTAATAGTGGAAGGAATGAAAATTTGGTTACACATTCAATTTTAAATTACATTTCCGGCCAGTATACTGCCCCATAATAGTGATGGTCTAATGAAGCTTCATGAAACATTTCTATGTTGTTTAGCGGCCAGTAGGTGGCGCCATCGAAAATATTTGATGTTTCATTAGAACAGTTAAAATAGCGCAGAAACCGCCATCTAGTGGACTCTGAAAATAATGACACTGCTTCATGAAGCTTCATCAGAACATCACTACCTCATAGTAATTACCGGTAATTTGGACCAGACTGTATTATCATTGATTCAAGGACCAAAAAGTCTCACAATCCACAGCCATACCATGTAATGTTGCAGGAGATTTTGGGTTCTACTATTCGTCACTGCAACATTTTCCTAAAACTAAAATCCCCCAAATGAACATCAAATTAAGCAAAAGGTCCGGACGTAAGTCGTCAAAAAAGTACGAGATAAAGTTTTCACTTCCCGTCCTGTTTTGACTGTTATTAGAATTCACCAAATTGGATGAGACGTCAACAATATTAAAACTGTCATGGCCTCGTTCAGACTATTAGAGTGGCTCGGTATAAAATCATGCTCGGCGGAATGTCTCTGCGACAGAGAAGGCAGGCAATCAGGAGATTAAATAATTAGATTGTACCTGTTACTTGCCACCATATGAGGATAAGGTTTCAGAATGAACCTCAATCACAAACATTTTACATTAAGAATTACTTTATTTAGTCAAGAACGCCTAAATGTCTTTTGTTTATCTTGTGTCTTAGAAAACTACAGATATTTACCTTGTATTTATTCATTTTCCTCTTTCGGAAATCCTCTTTATCATATTTTAAACTGAAATCAATTTAGGTTTTTGTACTTGTAATTGTACAGTAAATGAGTTTGTTCCTGTAAATTGTCAGTCCAGCACAGGGTCCATTTTAAACCCTTATTCAGATTGAAATAGCCCACAGGTACCTTTTTAAATTGATTGACACCTAGCAAAACAACCTGCAGGAAGTAAAAAGCAAACACAAATCAAATTACAGGAACCTTTTCCCTGATTTAACAGAACCATTTATAATCAAATTCAAAAACGCATAAGCGACTTATTGAGTCAAATTTAAATGGAAGCACACTAAAAATAATGGAAATCTGTTCAAGATTAGTACAGCAATATTTAATTAGTGTTATGTAATTGTTATTTTTCCATTTTTACCCTTAAATCTTTATACATAAGTGGTAAATAAATCAGCACTATGTATTCATTCTTCTGTTCCTGGAGGAATAAAAAGCAAACTCCATTTTGAAATAGCATTTCCTATTCGAGCGATAAAGTTCCATTTTTTATGAGGCTGTGTTTGAGTTTCCTTTAGTATTTTACATCTGTTTGTGAATGAGGTGAGGTTGATGTGTCTCTTCCCTCCAGCGCTAATGTCACGTGTGATCAGTCTGACGCTAGCTGGAGTCAAAATCATTTGCCCTGCGGTGTCTCCGGTCATATCCTCAGTTCATCTTACAAAGCAGATCCATGTTGGTCGATTAACTAAGCTGAGAACGAAATCATTTGCTTTATACCACTTATTCTTGCTTTAGATTTGAATAGTCTGAAACACTAAAGAACCGGAACAAATATTTTATATTAAAAAGCTACGTATTCCCATGTGTAATAACTGTAAATTAGCCACTTATAAAATATTATGATGCACTAACTCACACGTTCATTGTGACTTTATGCTACCCTTAATAGCATGATATAAACACCTTAATTAAAGATTACTAACGGAAAATAAACCAAGAAATATAAATAAACTCTGATGAAAATAAGCAATTCCGCATTAACCAATAATTAATATAAATAAAAAGAATACTTCCTATAGTAGTGTTATTCTAATTACTCAAAAATAAGTATTTGGTATTGTGATCATGTACGGTAATTTTGTTAATACTTGTTTTCCCACCAGTAAAAAAGGCTATAAAGTGATAAACACCTTGTGAATTAAGTATGACATTTCTGCAACTTTGGATCACATTTATAAATACTTATTTTTGAGTAATTTGGATTCTACAGTAATAATACTTTTATAGACTTTTATTATATTTCCACCTAATGATAGAGAAAGAGAAGTTATTATTTCATTAGTTCTGTATTTCCTGTTAATTATTCGTAATTAAGGTGAAGTTCAAAGCGAACTCCTTATTATTCGGATATTAAAGGTAGAATACATAATGAACAAGGTGTGAGTTAGTACTTAATGATGATTAATACGTGACTCATTTTATGTTAATATGTAGCTTATTCAATGTGTTTCTCATTCTTATGTGTTACAAAGAAGTCCCTAAAAAGCGAATCACAAAGGAATACCATTTAAAAGGAATGCCCTGATACAGAACAATATCAGTAATATCATCTACCAACATTTCCTGCTTCAATTCAAAAGTATGTTCAGACCACAGCTGGACCCAAGTAGAGATGCAAACAACCTATTAACATAGAAAAACGGAATGAATCAAAAAATGTTAAATCACAATATGTCTTAAAAAAGTTCTCAAGTGTCCATATCACAATCCAAAGGAAACTTAAAGAGCGCCACAATTCGGGCGGAGAACAAAAACTGAAGGAGCCTGAAAAAAAAAAGAGCGGTGATTACAAAGAAATGTTATCCATGAGGAGAGTATAGAGAACGTAAATACCAGGGAGCGTCAATTATAATCCGGCGCCTGTTGCTGCAGGAGAGGTCGCTTTAAGCTCTGCTGCTGAGGTGGTGATTGTTTGACGACCTGCAGCTGCTGTGAGAGCAACAGGCGCCGTGGAACTCAGGAAGCAGAAAAGACGTACAAAACAAGTTTCAAAATAAAATCACGAGACAAGACATGACATGGAGGTTGTTTGAGAGCCTTTTGGCTCAGCTCTTTCCTCAACACCGTCCGCTGAAAACTCAAAACTGAAGTCGTGACCCGTCATGAACAAAACTTCCAGCCGAAAACATCCTCAGGAAAGTTTAAAGAAGATTTTTGTTCCAGGATGCTATAGGATGTTTGGGGAAAGAAGGAAATCTGTACCTTTTTTCTTAAGTAGCTGTCTCTGAGACTCATACCTTGATCTCAACTGACGGATGAATCATTTTAAACAAGAAGATTGTTAGCACTTTTAGCATTTCGCTTACAAACGTGATTGTTCAAAATGCATTAACATTAACAAATGCCAAGCAGCACAACCACAAATATGCTCTAAACATAGTTCAATACCTTTCACATTCTTATAAAAGCAACAACAAAGCAACACATATTTATCGCTTGCATTGACTTTTGATTGTAACTTTAATATTTATATGATATTTCTGCACCTTGCCATGGAAAGACGCAGGTATAATGGCAATGCATCTGTTGTTATCACAGACATGTTCTAAGTCATTTCGGCAATGTAGCAATCAGTCAGTGGCACTGATTTATGAAGTAGCAAGGGTTAGGGCTGTCCCAATTCTTATGTCTATCCCTATCCCTTGACACTCTTTTTGGAGCGGTAGACGAAGGGGCAGAAGAAGGACTAAGGGCTAAGTGCATAATTTGGGACGCAGCCTCATTAAACCGGCCTACCTATCTAATGATGCCCAACAACAACAACAGACGATTAAAAAAACACATTGAAAGCAAATACATCTGCACGTGAGGATTTTTCTTTAATGAATTGCCTGCTATGGTGATTAAAATCACATTTACGTTGCCGCAGCTTCTGTGTCTGACTTTATCCGGAGCCCACATTAACAATATAATCCTCTCAAATGGCTGCAATAACAATGAGCATTATTCAGAGGCAGCACATGTGGGGGGGGGGGGGGCAGCCTGAGACCCCCAAACGTCATAAAAAAACATTTCCCTCTAATGCAAGAGGAAGTAAAAAAGTTTTAATACACAGATGAGTGGAGTGTATTTTATGTAACAGAACACATCAGAGAGCAGTGCATAACCTATTTTTAGGGCTCCATGGAGACAATGTCTCTTTTTCAAGCACAGTGGAAAGCAAGATTCCTGCTCTTCATAACTACATGTGTACAGTTCACAGGTTTGAGGAGTCGAAGCGTGTCAGATCTACGTCGTATTCCCAATCCAATTAGCAAAAAATCTAACAAGTTAAGTGAACGTTTTTACGTGAAAAGATTATCTTTGAAGGAAGATAAAGTTATTTACCTGGTACTGGAGACAACAGTGTCTAATTGAGAACAAAGTGCATGTATGCATACTTTCAGTTCCTTTGAGTCATTGCAGCAAATATATTGAAAAAATGTGAAGCAGCAACAAAAACATTACTATTTAAAGGGAAACTTGTGAAAATCCAACTCTCCTGACTCACTCACGTTTCAAATGTTGAGGTCCCTCATCATGACCATGTTTTGAAATGATTACTTCGTAAAGTTCTCCCCCGTCTGAAATCTAGGCGAACAAAAGGTTGTGAGAGCGGAGTCCATTATGACGTAATAATTGTCTCCCCACCTTTAAAATGAATTCATCAGCTGCAGTGACATTAAGATTCTGTGCTGCTCCTGTCATCAAGTAATCGGCCAAAACACTGACTTGAAATCAACATTTGCAATCTATTTTCACTATATATGTTGAGTCAAACATTTCTACTTCCTGTTTAGAAAACATGGTTCTCATAAGCCACATTGAAAATGTAGGTTTTTTTGGTAATAATGTATTAAACATTTGATCTAAATTGTTAATTTAGGTTTGATGTAATAATGAAGTCCAAAACAAACGAAAAGATACATGTTTTCCGAAAATACTTTTAATTTTAATTTTTGTTTACTAGCTTTTGACGGTTGCCATTGATAACAGAACCCTTTTTTTGAATGATCTCTTTTATTTGATTCAACCATTACAATTGCAGCTAACCGTTTTTCCGTATTTAATATGATTGAATGTTTACTGTATATATAAATGAATACCTTTTGCCACATTTAAAATATTATGGATGGTAAATTCTTAATATGTATATTGAAGCAAGGACGAATAGAAAGAAGTGAATAATCCTTCAAAAGATTCATGGATCCAGATTGTTTTTTTCAAACACAGCCAAAAATATATTCCTTGTCCCAGTATTAACATTTTCCTGAGAGTTTTTATCAAGTTATTTTGAAAATTAAATGTTTTTTACAAGACAAACGCCACGGGATGACCACAGTCCTGAACTCTAGTTGATACTGTTTTTTCAGAAAACATTTTTTTGATATCGTTTTCCATATACAACTCCTAATCAATTCCTAGTTTCCTGGACATCGACAGCCTGTCTGCTGACCGTCATTATCATTATAGATTCTATTTGATAAAACATCCCACCGCTTCTCAGCTGTTTATATGAAATCTATGAGATGCCTGCAGCTTTGTGGTGAGTTTTAAAGACATTTATCATCGCCTGAAGCTAGAGCGGGGAATTGCACGCACAAAACACAACTGTCATCAGAATTTTTTAGTTTACGGTTGTCCTCAAGTGAACCTGACAAAGAATTGAGCCTCTACTGGGACTCTGTACATGCAAATGATTCTGCAGCCGTCAGCTACACGAGGAAAAACATTACTTCTGTGATCAATGTGGCCCAAAAAACCCTGATTACCTGACAAATCCTTTCATGGAATATTCATATTGTTGACTAGGAGACAGTCTCTGTTATCGACATTATTGAGAATCCTTTGCATTTGAGGGCATTTTGACAACACTTCTTTCCTAAGGGTTCGTTCGGGTCAATTCATTTAAAGAAAATCATTTAGATTTTTAACGATGTGACTGTCTTTTGATGGTGTTTAGTGATCTATGCTTTATACTATATGTTACATATGCTGTAGTCATGAACTTTGGATGGTGACCCGCACATCAAGAATACATGCAATAAATGAAAGAAGACATTGTAAAAATAATTTCTGACATATTTATTATTAATATCAGAAGGGTGTCATGTTTTGTTTGTTTTTGTTCTTTTTTTAAAAATTAAATTAAATTAAATGTTTTAATGTATTTTGTTTAATTTAAATTAATTTTATGAAGTCTTTTTTTTTTTTCAATTAATCTATTTTTATTTCATTTATGCTATTTTATTCATTTGTTAAGTACTGTCGCTACATAACATGTGTGTGTTTACAACACTGGAAATAAAAGTTGACTCTTATTCTGATATTTTGATTGGATTTATTAGACTGTAAAATACACTCTTTAGTCAAGTTTACTCTACTACTGAATGAACATGTAAACTGGCGACAAAGAGTAAAACCTGCCCAGATTCAGTTTTAATGAGTTTTCATTTGTTGTCAATTTTTATATTATTTTTGCTGTTATCACTGGGTCTGCAAAAATAATAGTCGACTTTATATATACTTTATTGAATATTGTTTTGATTGTTTAAGCGCTTTGAGACCCTGGTCTGGAAAAGCGCTATACAAATAAAAATGTCTTACTTACTTGCTTTAAACTGGTTTGTGGAACAAAAAAAAGTTTGGGACATCCCAATGTCGGCAAAGGAATCTGATCTGGCACTTTTACTTAAACAAAGAACAGAAATGAGCTCTGGTTTTACTTGTATACAAGTGACAATTAAGAACATAGATTACATGTCTGTCTTAATTCTTTATGAAGCACAGAGCTGTTAGTTCGCTGTTATATCTTTCTCACAGTGTCAGAAGCCAAAAAATGTCTGCTCAAATAATATTAATAATAATAATACATAGATTTTCGTATAGTGCTTTTCAAGGTACACAAAGACGCTTTACATAAACTCATTTTATTTTATTATATATATATTATACATTATACTGCTCCAGGTTTCTGCCAGTAAAAAAAGGGAAGTTTTCATCTTCACAGTCGGTCATTTTGATTTGACAGTAAAAATATAATTGGATTGGGCAGACATTCTCAGCAGGGGAGGTAAGTCAAGGTTCTTTCTTGATCGGTGGTGAGACGTCAGGTCGCAGCTATACTCTGTTAATATACATTAATTGCGTGATCAAAAGTAACCAAAATGCACCTGGCACATCTTTTAATGAGATAAAGCGTTTTATCCTTATCATCTTTTATAATATATCCAAGCCCCCCCTCGACCCTGGAATACCAAGCATGAGCTGTAGAAAAGAAATGGACGAAATAAACGAGCAATAACTTTACCGTTAATGGTCTGTTACTGGCAGCAGCTGATGAAATTTAGCCGACATCGGGGTGTATTTATAAAAACTGATTCGTTAAACTTCCCCTTCTCTGTGACTTCATCTTCCATTTCCGTCTTCAATCCCCCTCTTTATCTTGGTTTCTGCCGCAGCCTCTCTTCTCCTTCCTCGCCGTCCGTGGTTACATAAACGGCGTGAAGGCCTGGCTGTGTGGGCAGCAAAGTAGATGAGCGCCTCACTACTTTCTGAACTTTCATTCACAGTGGACTTTCTAAGTTCGGCATCTTTGCGAACCTCCTCAGCCAGCTCATACTCTCTGTGTTTGAAAAAAAGAAAAAAGACGCCCCCGTCACGGCATAGTCTCCTCTCTCGCCGAAATTAAAACCAAGTCCAGGATTATCACGTGATTCTCATTGTGTTTGAGTCGCTGGCGTCCGCTTTATTTGGGTTGATTTTACTTTTCAAGTTGAAAAGCTACCAAAAGTTTCCATGTCTTTGTCTGATTTTAAAAGTTTTTATTCGTCCCCGAAATGTTCTCTCTGCAATATCAGATCAATGAGACTGGTATGTGTGTGTGTGTAGGTGTGTGTGTGTTTTTACAATAGTTTTCTAGCTCCAGGAACTAATTACAAGTGTTTCACCGCAGAGCAAATCAATCACCGTGCGACGTGACTCATCCCACAAACTAATGCAAATCATTCACAGCCAAAAGATGAAGTGACACAAATCTTACACACCTCCTCTTGTTACTTTCGGCTACTATCGTCTTCCTTCTGTCCTTTTTTTTTTTTTTAACCCGAGTGACTTTCAGCTTCCTTCAATGCTTCCAGCTACAGCTGTCTTGACATTGTGTACATGTACACACACCGTCAACTTTCTCACCTTAAAAACTCATTTAAAGTAGCAACTATTAGCTGCTGCTGCCAGACTGGGAATATTGACATAAAAAATAAATAAATGTCATAATCAGTTCATGAAAAATCACACTGTGACTGATCAACTCCACACTTCTTGATAGAAGTCTGTCAAGTTGTGTGTTGCCAGACTGTTAATCCACCTTTTCGATTCTGGACATCCTTTCTGTGTCTAAAAACTGAGGTGAGAATAAACACAATTCAAGCCTAATGTTGCATTTGCTAGTGATGTTCTGATGAAGCTTCATGAAGCAGTGTCATTATTTTTAGAGTCCACTAGATGGTGGTCTCTGCACTATTTTCTTTAGTTTTTAACAACTTTTCTAATGAAACATCAAATCATTTGTAAACTGATGGCGCCACCTACTGACCTCTAAACAACATGACACTGTTTCATGAATCTTCATCAGACCATCACTAGTATGAAGTAAAGTTCTAAAATTCATTAAACCCCTTGATGGAAATAAACGAATGTCGAAAACCGTTCAGAATAATGACCATCTAAAAAAAACCAAACATTTCTCCTCATATCAACAAAGATCATTTAATCTCTCCTTGAATTATAAACGTTTCTTTGTTCCCATCTTTCTTTTATCATTTTTAACTTCAGCTCACTAGGAAATAATCCTTTGATTGTCTTAAGTCTATTTCTGTGCACTGATAATAATTTGGTATCAGGAAAATAGAATTTATATTAAGCTTGCTTTGTGACAAAACTTGTCGGCCAAGATTTTGTCCCTGGGTTTTCGATGTTTTCTAACGAAGTCAAAATGTACATTTAAACCAGGGGGCGCTAACTTGCAGCCCGTAAAAGCGAAAAAATCAACTCCATCCGTGTTCAAAGTCAGTTGGTTTAGGAATAAACATCACAATCATTTTATAAGCTTTTGATACATGTCACACGTCATCAACATATAAAGACATTTTGTAGCTATGTGCTGATGACGCGTCATGAAACAGTGTCATGTTGTTTAGAGGTCAGTAGGTGGCGCCATCAGTTTAATAATGATGTTTTTTTTCATTAGAACAGTTGTTCAAAACAAAGCAAAATAGAGACTGCCATCTAGTGGACACTGCTTCATAAAGCTTCATCAGAATATCACTAATATTTTGTGTCACTTCCTGATTTTTTCACTTTTCTGTCTGAATACATTTCATCATCTGCACCTGCTTTGATTAATGTTAAATAATATATAATATTTGAGCTTAATTTTGGACTGAAATTCTATTACATTCAAACTAATTGTTGTGTCTTGATCATTTGCATCTTTGCTATGTGAGTGAAAACCTAACAATTATATAGTCAAATAAAAATAATTTGCCACAAAATTCACAAAACATTAAACAATAAAATCTGAAGTCAGTCTTCTACCTCCTGAACACCAGCAGAACTGATTCTAATGTTGAAACAGAAGAGAAACGGCTTCAGACTCAACAGGAAATCAAACATGTTATGAACATTCGTTGTCCACGGATGGTCGACGCTTCTCATCATCACTGCTCGGCTGTTTGCTTCGCCACAAACATGGCTGACAGACGTCGACGCGGAACAACGACAGCCATAAGTGTCGGTGACTCCTCGCCACCGTAGTGATTAGGATTGTAGGCGGCGTTCTCGCTGCAGTGTCTTGGCTTGTCTCTCATTAGGCCAGAATTAACAGGAAACGCTTGACGCATGAGGGACACGGCGCCAGCAGATGTTCCAGCAGCTGTCTTCTCCGGCGCTCGCACAGACGCCAAACTGCACGTTAAGAGTCGTCTTCGCAACTCTTTGTTACATGTTTATCAAGTTGACGTTGTCGTTGCTTCGGATTTCTTCGATCACTTATTCAGAGTAGATGATGAAACCGACAAGACTGGATTCACGGCTGAATAAAGTAACTTGATGTTGGCTGACACGGGTGGATGCTGCTGTTCGAGGTTGTTTTCGTGTAGAATCGCTCCGTGATTTCATTAATTCCTACATCATCCCAAAGAAAAGCGATGTTTTAGATCGTGCGGGCAGACACTGAGACTCCAGCAGGTCAACCATATCATGTCATGACCCCGGCGTTTAAACCCAGTTACAGCCTGTAGTGAGTGGTTTGGACTCTTGAAGTACTATCGCTTGAATATTTTCGCTCCTGGTACGTTTCTAAACTGAATATATTCGCAGGTTTTCAGTTCAAAGTTACAGTTTTCTCATCTGATCTTCCCTTTTAGGTTATTTTTCAATATTTTCATTTTTTCCTTCTGTACAACCACATATTGAATTCAATAATAGTCTAATGGCAATAAATCATTTTTTGATAATATCTTGTCCCTCAAAAAATAAAAAATAAAAACGTATGAAAAATGAGTTAGGATCATTATCTTAATGCTAACACATACTTTTACTTTAATCAAACAATTAAGGCTTGAATGGAAAATGTTGAATACAATTACAAGCTTTTTTTTAAAAAGCTCAATTTATTAGTTTGTGGCAAATTGTGTTTGTGGTATCCCTTGTGTTATCTCAGGTCAAGGTGAGCCTGTAATCTGAAAAAAACGTATTTGTGGTATCCGCTTTGTTATATCAGGGTCAAGGTGACCCGAAGGAATGAAACCAAATGTGTTTGTGGTATCCCTTGTGTTATCTGGGTCAAGGGGACCCTGTGGTCCGAAAAACAAATGTGTTTGTGGTATCCATTGTGTTATATCGGGGTCAAGGTGACCAAAGGATCGAAACCAAATGTGTTTGTGGTATCCCTTGTGTTATCTGTGGTTCAGGGTGACCCTTTGGTTCCAAAAAACAAATGTGTTTGGGGTATCCCTTGTGTTATCTCTGGATCAAGGTGACCCCGTGGTTCCAAAAAACAAATGTGTTTGTGGTATCCCTTGTGTTATATCTGGGTAAAGGTGTGGCTGTTATCCGAAACCAAATGTGTTTTTGGTATACCTTGTGTTATCTCAGGGTAAAGGTGACCCGAAGGATCGAAAAAAATGTCTGTGTGGTATCCCCTGTGTTATCTCAGGGTCAAGGTGACCCTGTGGTCCAAAAACAAATGAGTTTGTGGTATCCCTTGTGTTATCTCTGGATCAAGGTGACCCCGTGGTTCCAAAAAACAAATGTGTTTGTGGTATCCCTTGTGTTATATCTGGGTAAAGGTGTGGCTGTTATCCGAAACCAAATGTGTTTTTGGTATACCTTGTGTTATCTCAGGGTAAAGGTGACCCGAAGGATCGAAAAAAATGTGTGTGTGGTATCCCCTGTGTTATCTCAGGGTCAAGGTGACCCTGTGGTCCAAAAACAAATGAGTTTGTGGTATCCCTTGTGTTATATCAGGGTAACGGTGAACGACCTACCTGGCTTCCAGAAATACATATGCAGTGGTGGAGGTCGTTCAGTTTGACCCACAGATGACACAATTAAAAAAAAAAAAGCAATTTAAACATATTAGCAGCAGGGATTTTAGTGCCAAAAACAATTCCATGAGCTCAGTTGAATAGCTTCACTGTGACTTTGCAACGGGCCCAGGCGTGGAACAAGTCAAGATGGCGACTCCTGTGGAAAGAAAATAGAAGTCAGAGACAAAATGTAAATGTTCACTCAAGTACAGAGGTCGTCTTACACGAAGGGCTCTGCTCAATTTATCCCACAGGCCTGGGATAAGATGGATTCCATTTCCATTTTTAATTCATCTTGGAAGAGTCATGGCCTGCATCACTGATATCCGCACTTAAGGCTTAATTAGTGTGTGTTTTTTTTTCGGTCCGTCCTTGTTGCCTGAACTTTGCTTTGGAGGTTTAATTACTACTCATCAATTTCTATGCAAAGGAGGTCTGCAGGCGCAGGGGAGGGACTCAATGTTGGTTGATGTTCCGTTGAGGGTAGTACACGATGCATTCAGGGACGTATTGTTGCTTGTGTGGGGTTTGTTGATAACAAGGTTAATGACAGGAACATAAGACAAATGTTTCCCCTTAAAATATCTTCCTTGTTGTCAACGGTGGTATTCCCGTCTTTCCGAGCAGCAGAGAACCACTGATCCTATTCCAGCGCTCTGATTAAAAAGAGAAGGCGCTGGTGGGAATGATGAGGAACGCTCCCCGGATGTCTCTGGATCCAGGCTCTTGATTGGCCGCTTGATGTATAATTCAGGTTGGTTGGGAGACCCTAATGAGACTGGCTAATGATGTTGACAAGTGTCCCGGCTCAGACGAGGAAGACTGCCACACTTGGACGCTGCAGGTCCACATCATTTTGCTTCTTTTGGATCTTTCACAGAGACAAAATATGAGACATGCTGAGCATGAAAGCCGGAGGATTATCGCTGTAAACTGAGCTAAGAAAACAACAGATCAGCAAATATTGTTCGGAAACATTTCTGTGGGTGAAATAATAATTTAATATTTAGAATTGTGTTTTACTGTTTTTTCTTTTCTTGTTGTTTCTTGTTTTCTTGAATTCTTATTTCATTTTATTTTCAAATTTTTATTTTCCATTTTCAAATAGAAATGCACCCAAAGCAATAACACAAATAGATACATTAAGAATAACACCATGACAACCTTAAGCTAAAAAAATAAAAAAATATATTTAAAATGTCAAATCAATTTATACATACATACATTTATATTTATTTTATTAATCTCTGGCTAGAATCTCAATTATTAGTAAAATGTATATTTCTAAAATATATTTACTTGTCATATTTTATTGGATTTAATGAAGCTTATCATTTTAATTTAATAAGTTTTAGCTCTGTCGTCATATTTAATATTTGTATATTTATTTATTGTGTCAGATGTTTTACGATTTCTGCCGATCTCAAGATCATTTTTTATTTTCATTTTCTTCAAAATCCTTACATAATTGTTTGGTGTGTGATGATGTTTTTTGGTTGAGCTGCATAGAGAGAAAATCTAGATCCTCGCTGAAATATTTAGCAGATCTCAGCATGTTCACCAACTCGGCTAATCTCAAAAATTTAACAGTGAAATAGTTGGATTTTAAAACTGACTTCTGTGCCCTGAGATATATTCTGAAACACCTAAGAAATCTCTATTTGTAGTTTTTTCTTTTAAGAAAAAGAATAGAGCAACTTTTTCTCGAGGAACACTTTTATTGACTGATACATGACGAAATAGAAAGAAAGTATTCACCTGAAATATCTATGACAAGATGTCTCAAGCTAAAGAAAAAAGCACCCAGAGAGTTCAAACCCCCGACAAGAGGCTCTTTTTGAATTCTGACAAGGGGTCGTCTGCTGTGACTCTATAAGCCTGAGTGTCTTTCTTTTGGGATCATTGCAGCTTCTTCGTCTCTGAACCTGAAACCAGCATTTAACCCAAAGGTTCTCACCTCCTAAGACCTTCCTCCATCGTGTGTTCCCGGCGAGGTACATACATCCATCGCCTTGTGCCGTCTCAAATCGTGTACTTCTCTCAGTACACTGTGTACTAACTTGCGCAGTGTGCAAATTTCTACAGGGTAATACTGTCTTAAATAATACTGCGGCTACACACAAGTTATTAAGTTGTGTTTAATACATTTAATTAAAAAAATAATGTTTTCTCAAGACATTTACGCCGGCATCTGCTCCGAAGTGCGTCGTCAGTGACGTAGCTTCGGTTTAAGGTCATCTACGTCACTAAAATGGCGGCGAGTATAAAGTGTCTATTGATCCACACTCAATTTTCTGACCATTTGAGTGCGCCAATTTAGTGCTCATATTGCACTACATTTTCGCACCATCGGGATCAAATTATTAAGTGTAAGTGCAGAAGTGCGCAATTTGGGACACACCCTTGGTTCTAACGAAAAATTCAGTCATAGTGCTTAGATGAAAGCCCTGAACACTGTACGGCACAGCAGCTCTCTCTGGACATTTCAACAACAAATCCTTTAAAAGATTCACAGATCCAGACGGTTATCCAGAAGCCCTAACATGAATCTGCACTTCAAGAGCTCAATCTACATAAAATGACGTTCCATTTTGTTTAACACTTTTCCCAAACGGCATGATCAACGCCATATTGTTAAGGTAACAAATGGCTAACACAGATCGGTAACAAATGAATGTTGAATTTATGAAGAATATTGTGAGTCAAAAAGAAAGGCTCTTATAGGACTTTATGACGCCAGGAAACAACTTGACACACATTTAAATTGTGATAAAAATGGAAACATAAGCGTATGTATGTGATGTCACCCGCCACATGGAGAAAATGACTTTTGCAACTCGGTCTAAACAAGGCATTAACTCTCTGGGGGACTGAAAAACAATTGGCTATCTCTTATTGCATGATGTTTTTTTTTTGTTTGTTTTCATCTGCGAGCTCTGATTCTCAATGTTCCTGTGCTGGCACGGAGATGGATGCCAGATGAGCGGGCGAAATGGTATCGACTCTTCAATTACAGAAAGGTCACAATCCGCTGTCGTGGCAACTGTTTGGCATGCGTTCGGGAAAACTGCCGGGCACCGGCGAACTGCAGATTTCATAAACCTGCAATTAGGAGATGGGCATGGATCAGTCAGGGAAACATCTGCTTGTCCGCGTGCCAGACGATTCCATTGTTCGTGTGCCCTTGTGTGTGTCGGAACAGGAGCTGAAAAGAGAGACGGAAGAACGGCGAGCACAAAAGAAGTAATGAGAGACTCGTTTTCTAAGGTCCGAGATCAAAAAAATGATTAGCTGGGAGATATATTCACCAACATTTAGCAGATGCTGACACCATCTACTTCCTGATGTGCCTACACTCTTGCCACAAACACTCTTCAAATGGTTTTTTATCTCCTTCAATTATTTCAAAGCAAACTAGCAGCGCACATTATTCAAAAAGCGGGATAAATAACTCTTAGGTTTGGCACCTTTTAAAGGTTTTCTTGCTGCCATTTTTGGTTTGAAACATGCAACCGAAAATGTAACTTAAATCTGACTCTTTGAATTCAAACGACAAGACCAAACCAACCATATTATCTCATGCTACATACTAAGATGTATTCTGTGTTTGGTTATAATTTAATGAATCGTGTAAGAAACGTCAGGCAAGCATGTGTTTTTGCTCGTTCACTACCTGTTCTTGGCCCTCATGTGTTCACACCCGCCTGCAGCGGATTAAGACTAATCACAAACAGCCTTTGTTTCGTGAGGGGTGAGGCGTCCCTGAACGCATCACACAGAATATTTCTCTCTTTTTCGCTGGTTCCTTTGCTCTTGTGGATAATAACTATTAATGAACTCTGGCTTTTCCATGGGTTATTTTCCATGGGTTATTTTCCCGCTTTCTGATCTCTTCTTTGATACTTCCCCCAAGAAGGTTTTGTTCTTAATTTATCGTTATTGTTAAAAAACATATCTTAATAAAGTTTTCAGAAATATTTATACAAGGAGACGGATGAGTGCAATGTGTTTATTTCTGAATAATTATCTGGATCTTTACTTAAGTATTTGTCATTATTTGTTAGAGAAATTATTCCTTTTTACACCTACTGTGCGTTTTTGTATTGAAATCAATGATTTTTCCAAAATATTAAACATGGTTTCAAATATTATGGTCAGGCAGTTATATTAGGGGCGAATAAAGAGCTGCTTGGCAGAGGTCTGCACTCTCTTTTTTTTAGTTTTGTTTTCTATACAGTGGAGCTGATGTAAGGCACACAGACACACACATATTCACACACAAACTCACACTTGAGAACAATTTAAAGTTCTTAATAAATCTCTGTATGTTTTAGGATTGTGGGAGGAAACCGGAGTACCTGAAGTAAACCCACATATAGACGAAATACAAAGTCCAGACGGCTGGAATCAAACCCACAGCCCTCTGTAAGCTTCTATTGCCTGAGGCGAGTGAAAGTGAACACAATAGTTCCAGACTGTGTGTGTGTTAGTGACTCGTCCGACTGCTGTCCAGGGTGTCCCCTTCCTCTCACCCCTAACACCAGGTGATTGAGCTGCAACAAGCTCAACTTTTATCGATTTGAAAATGTCTGACGAACATTCCGAGACCGGTGTGCGTCACAGTCTCGAATCCGTGGTCTCCCGACGAGACTCCTCTCACGGCTCCGATTAAAACTGAGGATTTAATCGTGTCTTTATCTGATTGTCTTTTAATACAAAGTCTATTCCCGTCTGTGTGTGGAAGTGGGACGGGATGCTAATTCAAGATATTAGTTTTCAAAGCTGATTTCTTTTTTATTTAAAGCAGATATTGGTCGTATCTGCGAGCGACGGTGCACGAAGAAGCGGCCGTGAGGAGGTACTCCGTTGAGCGGCAACAGGAAAAGAAAGCGTGTGGGAGTGTGGCGAAAATGTGATGTGATGCTGATCTCGCTGCCGTTTCTATGGCATCACTCATGCACCATTTAGTTACTAAACAGCGAGCGAGTGATCCGCTGAGTTTATTTCAGGGCAGGCGAGAGGAGGAGGGTTTATGTCATGGCGGAGTAGCTCTATATTCTCTGTATGACCTACAACCATCGGATTCCTACTCACAGTCCAAAAGGAGAAAAGTGTGGAGGCAGCTACATCTATGATGAGTTTCCTGAGGCCGGGGCAGATGTGCTTACACAAGACTTCTTCTCTGGTGAAGAAAAGTCAGCCGGGGTGATCCATAGGTACACACTGTTTTTTTTTTTATTGTCTTCTGTTTAATGACGCCGAACATGTTCAAATATAGAGTTGAGCAAATGATTATCAATTCACTCTGAAAACTTGTTTTCAATTGACAGACTATTATATTAAACATCATTTATCCCGTTTTTGTTATGTTGGCAAACCCGGATTGTTACTGCCTGCTATTGCTACTAAGGATATTTCAAAAGCTGAAAAAGATCTAGATCTGCCCCTTCTTAATGAGGTTTAGATCTAGAAAAAAAAAATTATATGGTGGCAAGGGGACTGAATCAGTCATTCTATGTACCCGATTGTTATCATGCATCGTAAAGGGTACTTTAGTCAGCTTGGTGACCCTCTTTATGGGTTTAGCACGTGTGCTACAGGAGTCACGCATTTTCTTTTTTTTTTTTTGACCGAGGTTGTTGTGTTAACGAGTCCTTTATTATAAGTGATGGGCTGATGAAGCTTCATGAGGCAGTGTAATGTTTTTTGGAGGTCACTAGGTTTCATGAAGCAGTGTTATTAATTTCAGAGTCCACTAGATGGCAGTCTCTGCACTATTTTCCTTTGTTTTAATCAACTGTTCTATTAAACGTCACATAATTAAACATCATTATTAAACTGATGGCGCCACCTACTGACCTCTAAACAACATGACCCTGTTTCATGAAGCTGCTTAGCTTCACTACATTTTGCATTTAGAATACTTTTCACGGTTTTGTATCGTGTGGCTCCTTTTGTCCTTGGTTCTGTTTTTCTATTGCTTATCGTGTGTGTTATTTTATGTCATTCTTTTAGTTTGCACTGACACCATAAAAAACACTGGAAATAAAAGTTATGATCTGCACTTTACTAGTGATGGTCTAATGAAGCTTCATGAAACAGTGTCATGTTGTTAGAGGTCGAAAGGTGGCGCCATAAGTTTAAAAATGATCTGACGTTTCATAAGAACAGTTGTTCAAAACAGAGGAAAATAGTGCAGAGACCGCCATCTAGTGGACTCTGAAAATAATGACACTGCTTCATTCATGAAGCTTCATCAGACCATCACTACACTTTACTAGTTTGTACACTTTTACTCAATCACACTACTTCTTAGTTACTTTTTTCCTTTACTTAATAACAACTTTTACACATGTTCTTAAAAGTATTAATTATGCCTGAGATAAATGTGGTCACATTTTGTTCAAATGAACATATCCTACATGAATCCAATCTACACTTGTCTCGAATGTGGTTTTAAATGTTTAAAAAAAAAGTTTTTTAAAGGGAACTAAAAATAAGTATAAAACAAGACTTCTGAGGGATGGTGAGTAGCATGGATTACATTTATTAAAAAACATATCTAAGATGTAGTTTGATGTCACTAATGACATTAAGTATGTATGATACTAACATTTGCTAACTGCAAGTTACATCAAGGGTCAGGACAAGGTGGTACATTATGTGATCTCTGGACACAGCCATCTTGAATTGGACTTTTTCCTTCTGGATAAAAAAAAAGCTGCCTCGACAAATGTCCTATTCAGCAAGAAACCTGCTGTGAGTGACATTCACAATTGTTTTCAATAAGCAGAAGGTATTTCCGACTACTACCTGGAGCTGTTATCTGTTTGTGTACCTGAACACCCACTCTGGATTTCTCGTCCTCTCCAGACTGCTGCTGCGGTCGAAGGTGAGCAACAGTGAAACAGCCAGCTGTTGGAATTGTCAGAAATAAAGGTGTCGTTTCTACCTAGCCAACTGACGCCAGTCAATGTCACTGTCTGCACATGCCCACACTGTTCCGACAACATAACGAGTGGGTTCACCGTGGCTGGGCAGAAAATGTGAAGAACATTTTCGATGATTGGGACTGGACGAGTATTTTTCATTGAACCCACTCAATTTGCAAGTGTGTTGAAAGGAAAGTGTTCTGGATTGTTCCTGTTGCACTTTGAAGGAGCTCACAAAATGTCAAGAATGTCTCAACATGTGTTTAAAGAGATAACAAACTCTAAAAAAAAATTTGGCCTTGTTGCAAAAATGAAAGGGTAATATTTGATATAAAAATCATGATTTATAACAACCTTGTAATACTTTCAGGTTCTGGAATTGAAACCCTTGCAGGAGCCAAGATCTGAAGCAGGAAGATTCCAAAATAATTTGATATGATTAAGTTTTCTGAGGTAGTATTTACTAGTAATGGTCTGATTAAGCTTCATGAAACAGTGTCATGTTGTTTAGAGGTCAATAGGTGGCGCCATCAGTTTAAAATGATGTAATGTTTCATTAGAACGGTTGTTCAAAACAAAGGAAAATATTGCAGAGACCTCCATCTGGTGGATACTGAAAATAATTACACTGTTTCATTAAGCTTCATCAGACCATCACTAGTATTTACCACCCCAAAACACAATGTGTCTATAGTATATATTTTTTAAATTCTCCAAAAAAACTTTTCTTTTCTTTTGAAAACGAACAAAAATTATATTTTCTATAATCAACTTACTGACGTCTTTATGACAAAAAAAGCATTTTTTTTGCAGTTCTGAACCCCCCTAAATACTTCTTGTGAAGTCACACATAATTAAACTTCCCTCAAACCCTCACAGGAGCCAAGATCTCAAGCAGATTCCCACATAATTCAATACAAATGATTTGCACTTTCGATAGATAGGATCTTAACCTCATTGTTAACTCAACGTAAAAATTTGCGTTCCTAACCACCCTTCAACAACTTGTTAATAAAAGTAAAAATATTTTTTTGTGAAGTCAAACATACATAAATACATTTTCAACTCTCGTCAATAGTGATGGGAATTTTAAAGCGGACAGTTTACTTACTCATTCGATAGCATTCCGAGGTCGTATTTACAAATTTGAAACATACATTTCTGTTACTTCTTCATTGATTCAAGAATCTTGTTTTGGATTTTATGAACTCTTGAACTGATTTCTCTGAATAATAGAAAGAAATTAATAAATACGATTTTTATTAATTTTTAACCCTCTTCGGCCTCATCTGTCGACTCCTATGCTGACTGTCTTGTTATATGTATATATATATATATATATATATATATATATATATATACACTGTATATATATATATATATATATATATATATAAATTCATTCATTCATTCATTCATTCATTCATTGTCTACCGCTTTATCCCAGGGTCGGGGTCGCGGAGAGACTGGAGCCTATCCCAGTATAATAGGGCGAGAGGCAGGGGACACTCTGGACAGGACTCCAGTCTATCACAGGGCACACAAAGACAGATTAACATTCACACACACCCTCATACCTATGGACAAGTTCTCAATCAACCTCTGTATGTGTTTGGACTGTGGGAGGAAACCAGAGTGCCCGGAGTACACCCACGCAACACGGGGAGAACATAATATATATATATATATATATATATATATATATATATATATATAGAGAGAGAGAGAGAGAGAGAGAGAGAGAGAGAGAGAGAGAGAGAGAGAGAGAGAGAGAGAGAGAGAGAGAGAGAGAGAGAGAGAGAGAGAGAGAGAGAGAGAGAGAGAGAGAGAGAGAGAGAGAGAGAGAGAGAGAGAGAGAGAGAGAGAGAGAGAGAGAGAGAGAGAGAGAGAGAGAGAGAGAGAGAGAGAGAGAGAGAGAGAGAGAGAGAGAGAGAGAGAGAGAGAGAGAGAGAGAGAGAGAGAGAGAGAGAGAGAGAGAGAGAGAGAGAGAGAGAGAGAGAGAGAGAGAGAGAGAGAGAGAGAGAGAGAGAGAGAGAGAGAGAGAGAGAGAGAGAGAGATCTTAATATCCAATCATAAAACTAACCTATAATTTCAAATTAAGAATTCATTTATTACAGAAAGGACATGTGTTTTTCTATTGTTTTGTTTGTGAAAAAACAACCCCTGAGTTACATTGGAACATTTTTTATTATTAATTTAGATTTAAACCTAAAATAGGAACTTTCTATGAAGTATACATAATGTGAATGTCATAGTAGAGTCATACTGCCTTCCTCTTAATTTATCCCAATTAAATGAACAAGAAAAAAATGTTTTTCCCCCCAAATAATTAGTGTGTTACGCTATATTTATGAAATAATAGTAATTATTACGCACGAGTGAGTTTCTACATGACGTTGACCAAAGATATTGACCAAATATGCTTTAAAAATCTCTCATATGGCTCCACTCTCCATCTAAAGCCCCCTGCGCTGCGTCGCTCTGATGCTTTCACATGACGAAGGTTTTTTTTTGTTTTTTTTAACATGGTAGGCTGGGACACCGCCAGGCACCCTCCTTCACCCTGTAGCGTTGAGTCACCGAATCCCTCGTTCCTTTCTCTCATCCATTTCCACGAAGGGGGGACGACAGGGTGCAGGTGCGGCGTGTTGGAGCCAGCAGGGGACGGTGTGTGGAGCACTAGGACCGTGCAGAGAGATAGAGGGGGAAAAAAGGAGAAAGAGAGAGAGAGAGAGAGAGAGAGAGAGAGAGAGAGAGAGACTTTCTCTTTCTCGTCATCGTGTGCATCGCAACTACACAGCCGAGAAGCTGTGGAGGAAACCTCTCGTCGGATCTGGCCATTTTATCCATCGGTTTTTTCCATTTCTTCTCCACGGAGAACTGGACATGGAACGGGGAGGAGACTCAGGCTTTTGAAAAATAAAAGTCTTTCCAATAAGTGACTCCTGATCACCTGCTTTTTTTTTTCTTTTTTTTTTGGTCCACGATTATCCGGTCTTCTTCTTCTCTTTTTTTTTTTTTAATTCAAAAGCGCGCAAAGTCTGCGTAGGAGACCTCTCGCCTGGCGCTCTTGATCCACGCAAAAAAAAAAGGGACAGAGACGCAACATCTTCATGGTTCTGTCGGGATTAAACGCGGACCTTCGGCTGAATGGGTGACCTGGCTGAGACGCACACCACCACCACCTCCACCACTACCACACACCAGCACCGGCTTCTTCCACGCATTCCACGGTCCCCTGGAGTTGTGATGCCCACAGTCGTGTGACTGACCAACGTTCTGAGTTGAAGGTAAGTTGCGTCTTATTTTGAGGAGTGTGTGATGAATCCACAGCAACTCCTGGATGTTGGTGGAGATGCTCCCAGTTCTTGAGTCTGGTCAGGAATTCACAGTTTCATTTCCAATGTTTGTTTGGAAGACTTGGATCTGCCTTTGGATGTGTGTTTGTTGTGAGCTTAATCATGGAGATTCCGGAGAAGCCCTCTGCAGTGCGGACACACACATTCACACACACACACACACATTCACACACACACCGACGCGCACGCACTTGAGCTTACCAAGGAGCGGATTTAGATAAAGGTGTAAACGAAGAGGCAGCTTTTCCCCCCGCAGGCAGTCTGCCAGTAAGCCTTATTATACACACAATCCTGTTTGTAGGATGGAGGCTGACGATTTTTAACCCTAAAAATACTTCTTTATTCATCCATACCCGTGCTGTTGCGCGCATGTGTGATGGTGTTTTGTGCGTCACTGGTCCATCGCAGTGTATTTTTTTTTTTTAAATGGATATTGACACACACACACACGCGCGCACGCGTGTTGAAGTGATCGGTGTGCACTCTTGCACCACTTGGCTTTCTCGATATTCCAAACCTACAGTTCGAGTTTTCTCGTGGAGAAGCTCCCACGGATAGCGACGCATGACGCAGGACTCTGGGTGATGATGGATGTTTTTTTTAGGGGGTGAACATCCTTTATGAGGGTTTGAACATTACATGGAGAAACCACCGATGGCATACCAGTCACATACTTGTTCTACCTTTCCACTTTTTGACTTGGATGATCCCAATTAAACTCAACATTTTGCTTCTTCAATTTGCTACTTATTACACTTAGATATTATGGAAGATATAAAGTAAAATTTGCGGACTTGATAATAAAAAATGTTTTTTTATCTTTTGGCAACCAAATCTTTAAAATTATTTTTTTCAATTCAACTTTTCAGTGACGACTTCATCTAGTTTATTTAACTGGACAATACGGAATGATCATATGTGTAATTTTTGATTTTATTTTGTTTATAGTACATGCTACGTTACAAAAAATTACCCAAATTATTTCTCATAACTACTACTTAAGAGGTTAATATATTATTTTACTAAAGTAAATATTAGGTATTAAATGTCTTCTATTTAAATATTAGTTATTTTAAGTTTTAATGTAGGTTTTTCTGAACGTTTTGGTCAAATGTCTTTTTGAAGACATATTTTATCAGTTTATACAACTTTGAATGCAAGTTTGTCCTTTGTTTTACCTAAAATCCTTATATACATGTTTTTTAATTCAGATCATAAGTCTGGGATAATGAATTAATTGGAAGAATAACAGGATTAAACAAATCTTTTTCTCCCGTACAATGAATAATGAATTATCTTAGAAGCTCTACATCCTGAAATAAACACAAATGTAACTTTTTTCAAAGTTCAGACAAAAAAAAAAAGTTAACCTTGTTTCATGTTTCAACTTTAGGCTGAAAGCTCCGTCCGTTGCTGTCCCAGAAACTAGAAGTCTACACAGAATATCCTTAACATGCATTCGTTCTGCTATTTATCAGCATATTCCTACTTATTTTTACATTTTTTGTTTCACACACTGGATCACTGCATGCTAGTAACGGCTTGTAAAAGGGCAAACTGTGATGGAGTACTTCTTTAGAGTCACAATAAATTCATTTTAAATTTAGCATTTGATGAAATTGCATGAAAAACATGACCTCAAGTTTGATATTTTCCAAGCGACGTTAAAAATATAAGGCAGGAAATGTGGAATTAAACCATGACTAGTAAGATCTCTGAAGGTCTTGTTGAGATTTCCATCAGAGTTTAGGGTGAAACTGGTCCAAGCCGACTTAGTATTCCAGAAGACTGTGCGTCTCGGTGCTTGTCAAAGTCAGAATGAGCTGCATCTTACTCTGCTAACAAAGACAGACCCACGGATGGAGAGACAGGCAGACAGTCGAGACAGCTAACATCTCTGTGTCACTCTTGGTTCTCCATCCAACTTTCATGAGGGTTTTGCATTAATTAATCGCTGAAGCCACTTCCGTCTGATGTTGCAAAGTGCTGCAGATTAAACTGGCGGGGGAACTATCCTGGGTGCCTGAACAATCAGCTACTTTGTTCAGCTGATGCTCCCGATTTGACGTCTTGAATCTTGGTCTTGTCGTGCCTATATATGTCCCTGGGACATTTGACATTTATAATTCCAGCCCTTATGTTACTCTCTTTACAGCCTGGTTATTAAGTTTGTCCTCTTATGGCCCATAATGTTTTTCTTTCACACACTTCAGGGGTATTCTTAACTGAAATTATTCACTTAGAGAAGAGTTTTTTTTTTACGATAATAATCTCATATTAAGTCTTAAAAAGTGTGTTATAATTTAGCACAATTGAAACTAAATCCTTCCTAATTCAACATTATATTTCGCCTCTTACAAATGGATAAGTTCCGCTCAAATATATATCTAAAACCGGATTAGTCGCCGTTCTATGGAAACTTTTTCTTCCCAGTTCATAAACCAGAATGTTTTGCAAATAATATTAAAAAAGTGGAAAAAAAAAAAGAAAAGTTGAATGTTTAAAGCTAAAAACTCATGCCTCTGTTGTAAAATGTTGGTGTTGAGTAGTTGAAAAGATAATTTTCAACTATAATTGTAGAGACTTCAAAATTCATTTAACTCCTTCTATGTGTTTTGTTTTCCAAGTAGGCTAACTTTAGCATGCTATCTAACATTATTTTTTGTCGATAGAAACATTTTTTATTCATTATTTCACTGCGCCATAGCGCCTTAAATAAATATGCATAAAATGTATGTCATTTTGAATAATTTAATTGGTTTAAATCCCCACAAAATATTTGTTGTTTAATATAATATTGCATATTTACTGTTTTACAAAAAAACTATGAATTATGACAAAAATGTCTGACAGGAACTTGAACTTTGGCTCAAATATATTTCTAGAACCTGATAAGTCACAGAAAGAGAAAAAAAAGGTTTAAAGTTTTTTTTTCTACATTAGTTAAAACCTTATGCCTGTGTTTTTTTAAATGTTAGTGTTGTTGAGTAGTTGAAAACATAACTTGTATTCATGTCCACAATGAAGCATAACTTGATACCAACTTTTCTAAAGAATCAACGAGAAAACAAAAAGGTCTCATACTTCCATGAATATTTCATGTGCTGTTAACTGTGTTGCCTTCACTTAAGGTCAGAATTTTTCACCTTTTAGTTGTGGTATGGTGTTTAAAGCAGGGGGTCTTAAAGTTAACTGGCCGCAGGAGGTTGAGACTTGGCTGGAGGCTGGATGATCTTTCATCTGAAAGTCTTTAAAAATTTGATTTATATTTTGTATAATATTTTATTGAGTGGTTCATGGTCAGTTGTGGTCATTTTGGCATGTTTTTTTTTGGGTTTTTCTCTCTTATTTTTGCTCCTTTTAACTGTATAACTATATAATAACCATATAATCAAATCAATTACGATGTTTGATCTTTGATACCTTAATCTGACATTGACCAAAAATGGAGTCACTTGCTCTGCCTGCCGTCATAAAAGAGTTGTAAAAGATCGTGTCACCAGTAGGGCTGAACTTCTGTTCCTTTGTAGCACCAAAACGCTTTGGTTGTAACGAGAATGGAAACATGCTTCATCTTTTGGCGACTAGTTTTGATCCCCACACACCATAGAAACTTGACAGTATGTGGATTATTTTGAAGAAAAGCTGATTAGTTACAAAAAACGTGAACATTAGATTCATGTTTAACTTGTTAGCAAGTATTGATGTACTGATGAAGCTTCATGAAGCATTGTCATGTTGTTTAGAGGTCAGTTGGTGGCGCCATCAGTTTAAAAATGATTTTTTTTTTTGTTTCTTTATAACAGTTGTTCAAAACAAAGGAAAATAGTGCCATCTAGTGGCTCTGAAAATAATGACACTGCTTCATGAAGCTTCATCAAGACCATCACTATTAGCAAATGTTCTTTTGCACTGAAAAATTACCAAAGCTGAAATATTTAACTCTAGATTTGTACTATTTGAATGTCATTTTCTTTCTTTTTAGAATGCGTATTAAGTTGACACAAATATCATGATACACACACCAGCAAATAGTTTCACACAAATGAGAAACTAATTTCTCTAACAAGCCAAAATCTTTCAAATTTCAGTAGATAAATATTTTATTGCTGGTTAGTGGTTGGGATTCTGTTTAAAACACCAATTTCTTCCACATCTCTAGTATCGCACGTCTTTCGATAAGTGGTAAATTATCATCTGTCAGGTCAGACCCGCACAACAGTTGGAGGTCAAACCAAATCATTCAAAATCGAGGCTCGGGCTCTGACTCATCAGATATTTTTGAATGCTGCAGAAATAAACCCAACACTGCCGTTTTCCTACGAAGCGGTGTGCACACAATATAAAGCAGCATAAACACAGTTGTGGGAGCCATCACACTCCCTGCATGGAAATCAAATTAACCCTCGGGGAGCTGTAGCGATGTCTCTAACTCCTAATAATGGACTGCATGGCTGCTGTGTTATTACATTTCTTTGTGCCGGAGCATGTTGATGTTCTTCTGAGGGTAAAATGTAACCTTTTAGCTGCTTCCCCACCACCCAGCTGCTGGGCTGAACGCCTCAATTTGTTTGTCTTATAAGGGCACTTTTGAGAGGAGGGTGGTGTCCGTGAACAACGGCGGGATTTGACCGATTTCAGGTCTCAGCAGGTGGCGTTTGTTGTGCTCCGCTCTTCGCTACAGGAAGCTGAGAGGAAAGACTTCTGCACACGACAATAGCAACATCGGAGCTAAAAGCTTGCTCGTGTCACAAGGTGAGCAAACCTTGAGCTCGTAAACCACAGAGACGTTTATTTGGTTCGACACTTTCAGTCCACAGTTGCTAGTTTGCTTCTACATTTCCTCTCTGTTTGGCTTTAATAAATACAAATCTGGTATGTTTGGCAAAAGTTAGCAGGATCATTTGTCTGTGTCATATTAAACAAGAATACTGAGAAAATAACATTCATTTAACCCCTTCTATGTGTATTCATTATAAGTAAGCGAACTTTAGCAACATTATTTAGATAGATGAAAACATATTTAGCCATTTATAGCACCTAAAATAATTATGAATCAAAATCAATGTAATTTTAAATAATTAAATATTTATTCACCCCCCCCAAAACTATTTTATTTTTTATTATAATTATAATATTGAAATGTTGTGTTTTTACAAAAAGCAGATCTATAATGACAAAGATGGTTTAAAAGTAATCAAACATTAACATATTAAATAAAACTTTATGGTCACATTTTAGGTCAAGGAAATGATCCGACACAATACAAGTATAATAATAATAAAAAAAATAATATATTTTTGATCAATAGTGGATTCCTCTTAATGGAATCCCTAGGACGTTGTATATTAAACTATTTAGAGATGTAAGTTCAGACACTGTATTAAAAAGTGAAAAAATAGGAAGACATATAATTAAAAAAATGCAAAAATTCCAAAAAATGGAAGATATTATTATATTAGTAAGATGTAAATGGTAATATATTTCAAAAATGTTTTTTTTTGTTTAATTAACAGCAGCTAGAGAATGAAAGATATGTATACATTATAAAGCAATAATAATAAACATTAATAAAACGAATCATATAATATATCAAAAATGAAAAATATTTCTGTTTAAGTAGCTAAAAGTACCTTGATTCTCCATTAGGCACAAAAGCTCATTTTAAAATATAAATATTACTTTTACGTTTTAAGGCCTGCTGAAGAATTACGTTTGTTAAACGTTTCACCACACCTTAAATTTCAGCGCGAACAGCCGAGACATGGAAGTGGGACAGGGGAGTAGAACCCCCGATTAGTCACCGAGTCAGGATATATTAGTGGTGGTTCTGGTGTAAAGATCGAAATATATAAAGTTTTAAGGCTGGTGATATCTTGAGAATTAAATTTTTATCTTATCTGGCTCAGGAACTCGTTGGGACCCATCGATGGGATCCACTGTAGGAAAGAATAGCAGAAGCTCGTCAGATCAGTTCTAACGAAGTCCACGATTTCCCCTGCTGCGATTTCCCCCAAAAGTACTTGCTCGTGGGCCGAGGGCAGAGATGGAACTGAGCGTTTTTCGGGACTGGTGCTGTGTTAGTGATGAATGATGTGTGGGTCTGTCCCCCGTCACGTTTATTGAATTAGGCCGCCCGGTAGACCCATCGCTTCTCCGTGCACTTGAAAGCAATCCTGTGGTGAAGTGTATCAATAAGCGGGTGGATGGAGTGTAAGTGGTTGTGCTGCAGCGGGCAGAGAGCCAGTGATGAGGACGAGGGACGCGCTCAGGGAGAGTCCTGCTGATCACAAGGCAGATTGGGAGCCTCGGGTGCTTTTCTTGCTGGGTCGCTGCAGAGCGGGTCACCAGAACATCGCAGAACTGACCCCAACAAAGTACTGAGCCACGAGTTTATTGTAAGGGATAAATGGATCAAAACATGATAAAACCTTTATTTATTTATTCTTTCGTTCAATTCAAGGTGTGGAAGCCCAAAACCGAAACCAAAACAGTGTATACTGTATATATAGTATGTATTCATTTAATGTCCTTTAATGATACTCAAAAATATCTGATCAAGTTAAGAAAAATTGCCCTTTCGGTACATCCTGATTAAAAAAACAAAAAAAACCCCAGGAATTTCATACATTTACCACCAATATAGAGATTTCATTATTACTGCATTGATGTGTTTACAGTGGCTTTTTTCCCTATTCAACACCAGGGGTCTCATGTACTAAGAAGTTCGTAGATCTTCTACTAAATATGCCCGGAAACTAAAATCCACAAGATGGCGCAGCACAAAAATATTCAGATGTATGAATATGTGTGCGATACGAATCTAGGCATTTTTCCTTCGTACATCCCAATCAACGTGGAATTAATCGCAGACTTGTTCGTCCTTTTCCACACCCTCATTTACATATTTAAATCATATTTAAATGAAGCAGAGTCCGCCACCTACAGACTTGCAGGAACTACAAACTTTTTACTGCTCTTTTCAGTATTGGTAAATATGGAAAAGGTGGCTAAGCCCATTTTTTGTGCGTAAAACCTCATGAGGCCCCAGGTCTTTTCAGCTAGACATATCATAAATGACATAATAATGGGTAATTTCCAGGTTAGATATTTTGATTATGACCCATTTCAAATATTACCTTAATCTAAATCTTGCATCTTAATCCAATCTTAAAAGCTTTCAAGAAAATTCACACAAGAAGTTTTGTTTTCGGTACTTATTAGCATGAATATGGCTAATTTCAGTAACAATAAACCATGGATTCACTATTATTATTGACCATGAGTCTGATGAGTCTGTCTTTAAACCTTAACCCTTTTGTTATCTCAGGGTCAAGGTGACCCGGAGTGTTGTAGGTCGAGATAACACAAGGGTTAAAGTTTAATCTTTCACAATATGCAGAAAAGTGACTCTAGTCCAACTTTGTGAAATGATGAATCCTCATCATGAAAGTATAAATTGGAGTCATCAAATGGAACAGCACATGCAAAGGCTCTAGTCTGAGGAAAGTGTTTACCTTCTGTCCGGGGGTGGATGCAAATACCTTCTTATCAATGGCTCTGCAGAGGAACATGACTAGCTTTGCCTCTACATATGTGGCGGCTCTGCTTCACACAATGACCAGGTGACTGATGTGCTGGAGAAGAAGAGCTCCAAACAAGCCCCAACACTTTGATGGCTCCGTCGAAGGCTGGCCGCTTTGATGCGGACCCCCAAGAGGCCACTGGCAGCTGAGCTTCCAGCGTGGCAGATTGATATTTGTAATTTAAGAGAAGCTGTCACACGGCATCCTCCAGATGGAGTGAGCCACGGAGGCACGCAGTCGATTTAACACGCTTTGTATAGAAAAAAAAAATCGGTTTGATTTGGGAACTGAGAATTCATTCGAAACACATTTGCTGAAGGGTTTTAAACGTTCATTTACGCGCAGATGTTCGTGCAATAATACTCACTGGGGGATAAAAATCCTCTTGTGTCTTGAAAAAACTGCCAAAGCAGACAGGTCAGTTTATTCTGTGTATCCAAAATAAACATGGAAGTAATAGCTTATTTATGAACTCATCACTGAACATGAAACAAAACAATTTTTAGGAAACCCACCGCCCCCGCCTGCCTTCATCATATTGATTGACAATAAAGATGCAATTGGCAGAACATAACTTGATTAACATCCTGTCCGAAGAATCAAATGAAGAGCAAATCAAGTTTCCATCTCACAGTTGGCATCTTGCAGATATTTAAACTCCACACTCAGGCGGGGATGACATATACATTATAAATATAATACATAAAATTAGCCAATTTAAAAATCAAACTACATTTAAGCGTATATGCTTTCCCTTAATTGTATCAATTCACTTTTCATTCAAATGTATTTTCTATGGATAAATAATACATGTTATAATAATAATACAATAAGTGTAGTATTTTTTCCACTTGTAATTTTTTTTTAATATTGTGACATTAGATGAAATGAAAGTATGAATATTGACTCACACAAACACAATTGTCCTTTTTTTCCTCATACTTTCTGTATCAAAATTAGTTATTTGTTTAATTTTGAGCAGTCATGACTCAGAGAGGCACATGGCCAACAAACTGCTTCAAAGGAGTGAGTCAGAGATTAGTTTTACTGTTTTTACTGAGATACTTTATTCAATTTAACAGCAGAAAGAAGCAGAAACTGACATAACATGAGCCCTGTGCTTGTTATTGTTGTTAGCAAAATTATTTAAATATTAAATATATTTTAATTGTTATGGGTGTTAACTAAGGTTAACAAATGTGAGGTTTTGTACCAGAAACTTGCTCTAAACCCACAAAAGTACATCTTTGTTGAACACAAATTGAATTCCCCTGAATCCCTTTTCCAATTTTTTTTTAAAGTTCCCTCGTCGCCTTTTTGTTACCACTTTGCTTTTGTCTAAAAGTCATATTCAGGAAATTAATTTTGGCTCTTGAGAGACGAGTTTGTCTCCAGTTGCAGTGATTAGACTAAAGTGGTGCTGAGTTTTCCCTCATAATTCAGACAAGTAGATTTTAAGACTCACCGTTCTAAAGAGAATTGACAATGAATAGCATTAAAAGAAACAGGAAACTGATGACATTGATGAATAAAGTTGTTGCCATATATTGAGAAACAAAAGGTTCCTTTATCTTTAAACTTATTTAGGAGTCACAGAGAGAGTGGGAGGGTGTATGAGCATAAACCAAAATTAATTCTCTCCTTCCATGTAGGTGCTTAACTTCGACCGCAACAGAAGCTTATTGTCTTCCTGCAAAGAGAAAATGAGTGTCTGGATGTTTGTTTGCGCTGCATATATTGTGGAGTGTTTCTCTGATCTCCACTCTGGGTGGGTGTAGTACTAAGTAAGCGAATAATGACTGTGTGGAGTGTTTGTTCGTTGATTAAATAGCTGCATTGACTTTTCTGAAAGGAGACATACACTCAAATAAGTTCCAATCGCCGCTCATGCTCCCAACTGACTGTACAAGAACTCATCACATTAAATGTCAAAAACTAATTTAAAAGGCTAGGTGGTTTCTTTCCCCTCTTCCCCCATGATACATTTTTCTTAAACGTATTAAGTGGCTAATAGACAAGAGACACCATTTTACTTGTAAAAAATAAAAGACAGCGGAATACTTTTTCCAACACACAGCAACACAGGGGATAGATTCATAAAATAAGAACAAGAACTAAGTGCAAAAAAAGAACAACAAAAAAATACAAATATCTAGTATAACACAAAGAAAAGGATACAAATATAATATAGAATAGAATCATATATTCACTTTGCTCCTCAGAATTAAACAACTTAATAGCACGAGGAATGAATTAGTCCCTGAGTCCATTAGTGTTGCATCTCCTGCAACTGTCACCAGTGAGTCCAGCTTCATGCCAACCACAGAGCCAGCCCTTCTGATCAACCTGTCCAACCTGTTGACACTCCTCTTGGAAACATTCCCACCCCAACACACCACGGCATAGAAAAGGACACTGGCCACCACGGACTGGAAGAACATGAGAGTTTGTTGTCAAAAGTTTATGTAGGGTCAAAGTAGGGTCAACTATTTTATAACCCACAATCCACTCTAAATCCACAGTTACTTAGCAAATGGGTAATGAAAATAACCCAGTAGTTTTAAGAGTGTAAACACCTCTACAGCGAGGCATCCAGTAAGCGTCCTAAACAGATGCCTAAGCCTATCTGATGGCCACGATTCTACGTGTTGCTTTTCTACTACACAGTTCCATTTATATTCTGATGTGTTTCCACCAGCCCTGCTGCCTACTGGCAGTGGGCAGCAGCGTCATAACCTAGGGGCACGAAACTTGGCGGAAACAAAAAGGTTTGGACCTCGTTCACGGAAAACTGACTTTTTGGACGGACAACGTGTACCCCATCTCGCAAAATTACTTCTACTTGAACACAAATTGAATTCCCCTAAATCACTTTACGCACCATTTTTGCCAAACATTCCCTTGATGGCTTTGACCACAACCGTTTATTTGTGCTACATATATTGTGAAGTGTTTCTCTGATCTCCACTCTGGGTTGTTATAGGACTAATTAACTGAAGAATGACTGTTTATTTGTTCATTCAACTTTTCAGGCAGTCGACGTCAACTTCTTCTTGCCGCTCGGCTCGCTTGGAGCAGTTACTAAATTAGTATCAGCTTCGTACCGCTGGTGTAACTGCAACAAAGAAGGAGTGCTAGTAGAATGGGGCCATATGGGAGAACCCAGCTACCCTGTGGACCGAACTCATTTTTGTCGATTGGTCCGTGATCTTGTGATCCACAGACCGCAGAGCCCGAGCTGGGGTGTAAGGCTGGATCAGATCACTGATGTAAGGAGGAGCCTGACCATCAATAGATCTGAAAGTAAGAACCAGAATTTAAAAAAAATGATCCTGAAAGAAACTGGTAGCCAGTGAAGAGATTTAAGGATCGGAGAAATGTGAGTTCTTCTACTAGAGCGTGTCAGAATTTTCGCTGCAGAGTTTTGTATTAACTGCAGGCGAGACAGCGGCTTATTGTCTAGACATGAAAATAAACTGTTACAATAGTCTAAACGAGAGGATACAAACGCATGGATTATAAGCTCCAGATCATTCCATGACAACATTTTCCTAAGTTTAGAGATTTTTCTCAGTTGAAGGAAAAAGTAAAGCATCGACTCGTTAGATACAATATCTTCATGAAAAGTTTTTACCTCCTGAGGGCCCCATAATTACATTCAGAAGGCTGGAAGTGGCCCCGGACTGTCCTTTTCCTAGGTCTTTACTAGAGAGATTGTCTTTCAGGGCGGAGTTCATAATAAAGACCAACTTACTGTACACTCACTATTGTCTCTATTGTGGGAGGAGATAAAGAAGTCCAAATTGAAATGATGCAGGTTTGACTCAAACCGATGAAGAGGAGGAGAAAATTCTCAGTAGAGAAAATGCAAGGCTTGGTGAAGATATTGGACGAAAGGATAGTGAAATATGGATGCTTTATTTCCAAGAATCTACAAAGAGTCCTGACGCAAGGAAGCTGCCGCGTCTGTCTCGTCGCCCAACTCTGTTGTTTAAAGACTTTTAACGGTCGTCGGGGACTGAGAATCCACCCATCACTGACCGATGGCACTAATAGCCAGTTTGCTGTACACAATGTGAGCCAACATCAAAGAAGTCTGTTCAGCACAGTGCAACATTTATGGCAGTCCCAACTCCCCGAGGACTCATTGCACCATAACACAGGCCAATGCAGCTGACAAAATAAACTGTTTCAGCTTTTGCATTCAGCAGAAAACACCGCGCCCTCCCTATCCTTTCTCCCTCTTGTGCTCCAGCGATGGCAATTCTCACATGGGTTTTGTCTTGTTTTTTTTTTCAGCCTAGGGTAGATAGAGGCCATCCAAGGCATTCTGAGGTCCTGAGCAACAGCAAAAAAAAAAGGAAAAAGTATTTGGTTTCATTTCTGGTTTGGTTTCAATTTTCTCGTCGTCCTCACGGAATACATTTCATTTGGAGCTAACATGATGAAAAGAAAGAACCCGCAAATCTAATTTAACTTCATAACCTCGTGTGAGGGCGAATAATACAGAGATTGTGTTTTTCACTTTGAGTGTTTAGTGTCAGAAGATTAGTTGAGATTCGTCTCCTCTTGCACACAAGGGACGACTCCTTTTTGATAGAAATCAAGTTTATACATTAAGAGCAAAGTGTTTATTTTTTTTAAAACAAGTCAAAATGCATTCATTACATTTATAATAGATGTGCTAGCAGAGGATAATTGGTTGATTCTACTAAACCCATAGTTTGCATCCGGCTAATTTCATAGGCTCGGAAACAAGTTTTTCAATTACAGATCTGTATATAATTTTTAGACAGAACAGAAACAATAAAAAAAAATAAGGCACCAAAATAAGGCACAACAATCCTCTAGCTTTTTTAGACGTACCGTATCGGTACTAAATCAAGTCAAAAGGTTAATGTTATAGATATAAATCTGAAACTTTCACGTCCTAATACATATATTATTGATTAAAAATATATATAAATACATATATATATTGTCATTAATTCTGTTATTAAAGATATGCCCTTAAAACCATAAGATTTAAAAATATATATTTATAAAAGTAATTCATATTAAAATAATATACTCTGCCCATTAAGTAATTTTTGACACCACCCCGTGACTCTCACATGATACGGTAGCAGGGGACAGGACCCAAGGTCTCAAGCAAGTACTTCCCACAACATTTTTACATTATTTGACATTAATGAGTTACATATTACACATTATGTATGTGACGTGTATGTGTGTTCCAAAACATTATGTTTTATTACATGATGATGCTCCTTTTAGTCTTACCTTACCACCCTTTAACACCTCCTAGATAGGGACGTATTTATTTATTTCAACCCTAGTATAAGAGCCAAAATATTATTTAAAATCGAATAGTATACGTTAGTGATAATCCGATGAAGCTTCATGAAACAGTGTCAATATTTTTAGAGTCCACTAGATGGCGGTCTCTGCACTATTTTCCTTTGTATTGAACAACTGTTCTAATTAAACATCACATTAAACTGATGGCGCCACCTACTGTCCTGTAAACAACATGACACTGTTTCATGAAGCTTCAACACATTACTAATATACGTGGTAGCTTAGCTAGTGGAGAAAAGTGTAGGCTAAACATGAAAATAAACAAAAAAGATTTGAATCTTAGGCCTGTACATCTGCATTTAAACATAACCGTTAAAACTCTCAACTCAAGTAAATAAGTTGCTAAAGTATATTAATACCGAGTGTGCGTGATTCTAAGCTGTGACATTGCAGTGCCGCAATCGGAGGACAACAATCACGTATGTGTGTGTTTGCTTGCACACGACACACAGAGCAGTCACTCATGTTCTTGGCCTCAGCAGTGATCTGGCATTTTTCCTAGATCCCATCTACGCCTCCTCCCGTCCCATCTTTTCTCACTCTCCGCTCACACACCAGCGTCGTCAGGCACGGGCTTGATATGACTTGGACTCTCGGAATATAATGTCACGAGGCAACGCAAAATTCTTAAACAGGCAAATAAAAATAGACGTGTGTCTGAATCATTTATAGCAAGTTTCAGAATAAACTCAACGCAACATAAGCTGTCATTATAGCCAACAATTACAGTGATTATTTGTTCAAAAGAGAAGCAATCTTGAAAATCCCGCAAGGTCCCGGCAATGGCTGAGGACGAGTGGATACAGTTAACTCAAGCAGCTTTTAAAGCTTATGTTTGGACATGTTTCAGTATAAAATCAATCAATCAATTTCATTAGAGTCGTGTGGTCTTTAAATTCTGCAAAACCAGATTAAAATACTGCAACATTACTGCAAATATATCATAGTTCCTGCAGTATCGCAATATATTTTTAACCCAGTATCGTGATACCTATCACCAGATCCTTGTCAATACACCCCCCTAGTGACCTGTTTGTAAAATCTGTCACTTTTGTGTGGCGTTGTGCATGTCCATAAAACCAATAATGAAGCCAAAGGTCGAGTGGCTTTGGCCTCCGAAAAAAGGCCCTTCACGGACGTACATAAAGAAAAACTTGTAGCCTGGAACAACAGCAGTAAAGGAGATTGGACTTTTCCAGTCTTCAAATTGGCTGCACATTTGTTCCTCGGAAAACAGCTCTAGGTGAGCATTGTCTATTGTGCTGTGTCCTCCGCGCTTCCTTATTTGGAGATATTGGTTTCGGAGCCCCATTGTGTGACACAGAGGAGTGTGCGTAATGACCCTGGTGGAGACCAACCGCTGGGCGAGTTGGACAGGAAATGGTTGAAGGTCATTGAGTCTTGCTCATGGACTGTAATTCTCACTCAGGGGAGCCAGATTGGGGGGTTTTAAATGAGAACAACAGTTAATGAGCTCAGCACATGTTGAATTATACATCATCCCATTCCCCTCTTCCCTATCCCTTCACCCCTGGGCCTAAGACTACTTTTTTTTTAATGCCTGTCTCCTTCAAAATCAATTCTTCATAACTCTTTTTGCTGGATTATGTGTGAGTTCTGGGTTCTGGTTGGCTGTAACTCTAGTTCTACGAGACTTTCGGGTGTTTTTTATTGGTCCGGGTCTCAACAAAGGCACATATATTTAGCTTTTCCTGAGCTGGAAAGGCCAGAGAGAAAAGGCAACCCTGGTAGATTCTTGCTACAGTATATATTGAACCTACATTTGGTAAGTCTTTGTGTCTTTCTTCTTTTATTGAAACAATTTTTTTGGTTCTGACCTATTTAACTTTGTGTTAAGGTTTAGTATGTTGAATATTTTCCAATTCCTATATTTATATCCTATTGTAATATATATTCTGTAACATATTTTATATATATATTGTTTTATATATTAACATGTACACTTACTGATTGTATTACTTTATCTTATTACATTTTATTTTTTATTAATTACATTTAGTTCATTTCTTTTAATGTTTTTTTTTTTTACAACTTTTAAAATATAATTTTTGTCATTTGTATTTTTATGTTTTTATAGAATAAAAAATACATGAAAAAGTACGATATTATCATTATTTATAATCCCATGTATGAAAAGTAATTTTTTTTTTATTAAAGACAACTTGAACTGCCGTACAAAAGTAATTCATCAGGCAGACTCGGTTGTCAACAGGTTTAATGAGACCCATCGTAAAATGATGGTACATAAAGCTCCAGTCGTCGCTTCGCACCAAGGAACACAACTCCATTGTTGTGACAGATGATGACTATCAGCTTGCTATCACTGCTCATTACATTTTAATGTAATAATTGGTGACCGACATCAAGTCGGCTTAGTGAAGTAAACCGGGTTTTATTTTAATAGCTTTATTGCAGTTCAACTACACAAAGGGCACCTGTGTTGATTTGAATATGATGGCTGTAGATTGTTAAAACTGTAACTAGAGGTTCCATTTTATAACTTTATTACAAGGAAACATTAAAAAAACACAATGTGTGATGTTGAATTTGAACTATTCAACACATTTACAACAACAAACTTTCACTCCTGGAGTTTAATTGTGTACTTATTCTACCAGTTATAGGACCTGAACTGGAACTTAAATGGCTAAGTTTGTTTAGTTATGGTTTCAGGTGAGCCTTAAATTCCTATAGGCCAAACTTGCAGCTAAAAGTAAAGTCTTATCTTATAGTCATCATGTCAGGAAAACAGTTTTTTAAGCTTTAAGAAACTGCTTAAATTGTTGGAATAGCACTGATTTTTCAGAATCTATTGTTCTGAGAAATATGTGGCGCAGGTGCAGGTGAATCTGGTCTCTGTTTGGGCAGTAGTTCTGCAATAGTACTTTCATAATAATATAAAATATAAGGTGTAATATCTTCAGTTTTCTGGCCTTTTTCCAGAAACTTCGACTAATGAAGTTGCAATTTAAAGATTATTACGATGTCATAAAAAATGTGGCTCAACTGCAACGGAATAAAGGGCGGCTTTAATCCAGTAGTCAGCCAACCACTAGGTGGCGAACCACATGATTCGTACCTCGTTAAAATGCTCATAAAGTGACCCTGAGTAAGATTATTAGTTGCCCTTTACAATAACACTTAATAGCATATTTATTCAAATGGTTTTTCGATTTTTATAAAATTTAAAATTCGCCATTCACGTTTAATTGTAATACGATTTAAATTAAGATTTTTCCAGACCCTATATGATTATAATGTTGGCCATACACGTGCAGCCATACAGTACCTTTGATGCGTATTGTTTTGTATCTTTATTTATATATTCACACCGCGCCAGTTCTTATTGGGAATCTATTTTTACAATAACGTGAAATAATAGTTCCCCTGTAGTGGCTAAGATGGCAAATAGATCGATGGTTTAAATTTGCTTTGTGTTCCCGGATTTCTGATGAAATGTCTTTGTGATCTTCCTCCAGTCGATAGTGTTCAGGTGCACCACTACTGTTCCTTTACTTCTCTTCTTCATCTGCAACGCCTTTACTCTACAATTCTTCCAGTTTCATCCATTACCAGTGCGTCCCCAGTCGAGCAGAGAATCGATTTTTAAGCAGCCCAGGCTCTGGGGACCGAGCACAGAACCATTATTGGCCTCATTTAGGCTCCATTGACACAACGACGCCTACTCTAGACAATAGGGTGGACTCTGTCATGGGTAGCAACGTGTTAATGCACGATTCAGCCCGAAACTGCTGTGAGCAGCGTTTGCTCATTTCAGGGAGCTTTGTTTGGAGGGGAAGAGATGGGATGGATGCAGTTTGTGCACCAGTAATAGAGGCACATTTCACAGCTGTGGGAAAGCAACGAATGTATTCACTTTTTTTCTTTTTGCCCTTCCAGGTCTTCCTCACCGCACACAGATCTGTTTCAGGATTGAACGGTTGTGCTGGTGCAATTTAAGCTGGGTCATACTTTAGCGGCATATAGTGAGTTCTATAGTGAACTCCTTTTTCAGGGTAGATTTAACTTAACCCCATACTCCCGGCGGGTTGTTCTATATGTACGACAAACATAAAGAACAACAATATTTTGAATTATAAAGTATCTTTTCAGAGGTTCACACATTTCACTGCTAATACAGCTATAGTTTTCCTAATTACTACCTTCATCCAGTTGAGTCGTAGATGTTTAGTTTGTTCATTAGTAATCGTTAAGTAAATGAACTAAAACAATGATGATGATCACAAGATGTTGAATACAGAATGCACATTTTCTAATAAAATGAAGGACCTGATTTACTGAAAGGTTTTCACAAACTAAACTGTAAACATGCAACAAAAAGACGCCATATATATAATTTGCTTGGTTGTTCTTGCTCTACTGTGAGTGTTTTATTAATCAATGTGCAGTTTTTTTTGTCTGTACCCACAAATTCTTAGCAAATCCAGTTCAATCGATGGTCCTGCCGTGCATGCAAGCATCTAAATTGTATGTTCTATTTAGCACATGCAATCTGGGTTCATGCCAAACCAATATCTGTGAGTAGTGCTGGGTATTGAACCTGGGTTCTCTTGTGGCACCGACCGAAATGCTTCAATAGTATCGATATCAAAGAAGTTTTAATCTTTCAGGGCTAATTTTCAGTAATCACACGTGATTTAAACCTGATAATATGTGGATTTCTCTGAAGAAAACCGAGAACAAAAGTGACAAAGGCATTTGTTACTTGTTAGAAATGTTTCTTTGACACTGGAAATTATTTGTTTTTGTTTTTTTCTTCAAGAAAAATAATTTACTGATGCTGAAAAATTAATCTAAAAAACATTTGTGATGTAATTTTTCTTTTCGTTTGAATTAATCTTCAAAAAATGGTATCGTAAAAAGTGTCCTTTAGGAACCGGTATCCATGTGAAGGTATCATGAAGCAGTGTCATTATTTTCAGAGTCCACTAGATGGCAACATCTCTGCACTAATGTCCTTTGTTTTGAACAACTGTTACAAGGAAACATCACATAATTCCTTAACTGATGGCGCCACCTACTGACCTCTGAACAACATGACACTAATTCATGAGGCTTCATCAGTCTATCACTAGGTATCGGTAACGGTACCAATGTTCGTTTGATAAAAACTGTGAGTTGAAACAAGTTGAAAAACATCATGTTAAACATTTCTATCTAAACTCTACTTTTCAACCACTTTTGTTTGAAAAAAAAATACTTTAGATTGTAATAAACTATTGATTTTTATGCTTTTTTCTTATATATATATAAATATTTGCATTTACCTGGTTTGTGAGATATACTTAGGAGTGTATTGGTAAACATCTCACATTCTTTTATTCTACTTAGTAATAGTTTTTGATACCAAAAAAACAACTTCATCTTCTTGTTTCAAACACCTACTGAATCCATGAATTTCTGAAAAGACAATTGTTGATGAAGGTATTCATAGATCTCAGCAGTAATGACGAGCAATGGTGTGTCAGAGTGTGGCGTAATCTGTGTTACTTCTGGCCTCAGCGGGGGGTGTACACTAAAAAGGTGAGGAAAGTGTTGGACCTTGCTCTCCATCAAAGGAGGCATTGACTGTAACCATGAGAGTGTCTCTGCAGCCAGTCACCCTTGGACAGCTGACAATAGACCTGGGCAAGAGGGACGTAGCTGAAAGCAATCAACAGCCACAGGAGGAGAAAATGCTTGCCTCAGTGTCACCCAACTTCCCGCAACTTGGCCCGTGATCAGTCAAGCGAGAAGGATTTAACGTTCCTTGTATCGGTTTTAATTAATTACACACACACAACAGAGCGTCCTACGTTGTCCACGAATCCACGGCGTGCGTACGTCTATTTCCTGCCGCGTGGAAGAAGCTTAGGCCGAGACGAGCGCGGTGATTAATCTCACTCAGCAAGTGGGTCGGAATGGCGGGACCACGGCAGGGCACAGCTCGCCGCACCTTGCTTGTTAACTTTGCCCACCTAGGGCTGATCTCTGGAGAGGAAGAAGGGCTGACCGCGGTCGGAAGCAGAAACGTGGATTTAATGAATAGCTGCTCTATTATTGGTCTCGGGCGAGGGGGTCTTGACTGTTATGCAAACTTCACAGTGGCCTTTTCATTTTTCTGCAAATAGGTTAGAAAGTGTAAAGATATTAATAATATCATCACACATCAAGTGGACATTTTAAGTGCAATTTATGTGTAGATTGAAGTGTTTTTTAAATTGATCTTGGACTCTATTGTACTCACCAGTATGTGTCTGTTTGTACATTTCTCTAGGGATGAATTTTGTTTACCATAACCACACCCACTCTGCTGTGTTTGGTCGAACATCAAGGTCGGTCACCACGCGTCATCCATCCCGGAAGTCTTCATCTCCAAGGGACTCGTTGTATAAACAAAGCGGGCGTGATTACAGCTGACTGGAGCTGGAGTGAAGCCATTTTTACGTCATAATGGACTCCGCCTTCGTAACCTCTCATTCGCTGAGATTTCAGACGGGGGGGAACTTTATAAAGTAATACGTTCAAAACAAGGTCTTGATGATACTGCATCTTGGAGAGAAAGTCTTAGAGACTGGAGAGTTGGAGTTTGACTTTAGTTTCCCTTTAAAGAAATTGTTTGAATTCGTAAAAGTGGTGTCTCCGGCAAGCTTCTTGGACGCCTCTCTGGTGCGGTACACCGGGACTAAACGGATTTCTAGACCCAGGACAGGAAATTCACTGTTTCAGTTTGATATGAATAAAAAAAAATGTCAAAAGGAAAATTGGCACTTACTGTCTTAGTTTAGGAGTGATTCTGGAACAGTCTCGCAGGAATCTGAGTAAATAACCAGAAACAAAATATACCCCACTTGATACCTGATAAGAGTCAAAGGATGGACCTTCAAATCATTAAACTTACCCAATGGATAACATCTTATGAATTCTTGTCAATAAAATTTAACTTAAAATATCTCTTAAATGAATAGTAAGCTATGTTTAAAAATAACCCTTTTTCTTTTTCACTTATTATCCTTTTATATTTTGTATTTCACCTATGAGGAAATTCAAAGAAAACATAGGAGCAAAAATCTTTAGGAATACAGCCCCTGATCTCTGTGGACTGCAAGGACTCTTGCCTATGTCAATTTGTGCGTATTACTTAAGAAGCTGAAATAATCATGGTCCTCTATTATAGCCCAAGAAATAACCAAGACCTTCAACGCCGAAACAAAAACCAAGACTTTTAAAGACAAGACCAAGACGACAAATTACCTGAGACCTCTTTCGAGAACCACAGCAACCAAGTCCCATTCTGCACTGCAACAGCGTCTCATCATGCTTGTAAAATATGAACTAAGATAGGGATTTTTAATTGGTTCAAAATTCCAATTGGTGTCCACTTGTGTGATGAATCGTTGTAGCATTAAGTTATGTAAACTACATAAGGCACTGTATGTTGTTTTTTCTCTGAAATGTGGCTGACAGATGATATATATTCTGGAGTTGTATCTGAAGAAGACCAGGATTTACACATCAGAGGCAGAGCCTGTAGATCAGGCTGATATAGAATAACATTCAGCATATCATCAACTGGCCACAGACACAGGTGACTCCCTCACTCGTTCGCAACCTCTTTTCCCATCTTCATCTTTTCCAGATTTGCATGATTTAAATGTCTTAAAACAGGAATACAAAGACTCAGATCTTCATTATAACTGCAAACTTTAAAGAAGTGGTCTTTAAATACTGCAACACTAGATGTAAATCCATGTGTTTCTTGCAGAGCAGCTTCAAAGGTTACTCTATACCGTCGTTCGCTATATGACTGTATAAATAATGCAGGTTCTCAAGGCATGGAGGATGGGAAGCTCGTGTCATATAAAGCTGGTGTAGTCTATAGTATGTTTCTCTGTCACATGACATTTGGGTTACGATTTCTGCAGCTGGAGGTTTTTTCCAGCGGCTGAATTTTATATTCAGCATTTATTACTGATGAAATATTGATGTAAACCACAACTGGTCGTGTCATATAAGTTTGAGGAGGAGTGTAGTATGATCTAATACACTACACACCTCGCTATATATTGAATATATATATACTTACATTAGTATCTTTACATATTTATATTTGTTCAAGCTCTTATGAATTATTCAAATGTATGTATGAAGACTGGCACACTGTGAACTTGTATTGTCATCCATTGCTGTACAAAAGAGAAAAGTCAACAACAAGAAAGCCTTAATATTTTATAGATATTTTGAAAATAATTGTTTCAAGGTTGCTTATGCTATGTTTATCTTTATATTGTTCCTTTGTTTAACAAGATTGAAAAAACACTTTACAAATCATTGGGCAAAAAAGGAACACAGTTGTTCTTTAAATTTAATTAAGAAAAAAAGATATTTTTTGTTTTATTTTGGAAATGTTCCATTATTTAGGGTTAATACTTTAATTAAATCAACAATATGAATTTTGTATTGTGCTTTTTGTTTGCGGTTCTAATTAGTTGATGAGGAAATGATATACATATCATTATGATAAAAGCACACAGAGAAAACTTTATCCCATATCCCTTAAATGTATCGACAATAAACTTTTTTTTTTTTATAAATAATGTGGAATCATCAGAATTAACATTTCGGTCAGGTTGTATAAAGAACTATTTTACTATTTTTCGAACAAACAGTATAGGAAGCTTTCAAACCAAACTAAAAGTCCTTCCAAGACATAGTTATGATTTAGAAAAAAAGAGAGCATATATGCAACCTCAGAAATGACAAAACTAATTTTTGTCCAAAAATTATTTAAAATTATTTAATTTACCTATTAAATTTACTTCTGATTTATCACTAGCCCGCAGCAATAGATAATACATTACTCTTGATTCATGAGGTCCTTGGTTATTTTCCATTTTTGTACTTTTGCGCTTTTGCGGCGACTTTGTTTATTTAATAAGCATTAACTCTGGTTACATTATGTAATATCTCTTATTTAATTTCATGTAATGCCTTTTTTAATATTTTATTATTTTATTCTGTACTGTCATCACCATCAAGCAAAATCATACGTTTCATTTACAACATTGAGAAAATTGTCACGGGGCTCTGTAGTTATTTAAGTGTGATTTTGAGGTTTTTGGCCAAAGGAAATATCTTAAAAATAAAAAATAAAAATTTAAAATGGGAATATTTGTCTTGCTTGTTAAATAAATAAAATTTGAAGTTATAAAGTCGAATATAAAAAAACAAGTATGTGAAAACATGACGTGACATTGGAAAACACTTTTTATTTCATGATTCATGAGCTGGGAGGAAGTTATTGCAGCCAAATTCACTAATTAAGATGTTTTGGCTTTGGGCTCTTCTTCAAATGTGCAACTTGTTGGCTTTCCTCTCCCTCCAGAGATTTGGCGAAACATTGCCTTCAACGTGTTTTCTCCAAACCGGTGTTCATTAAATAACGTGAGTGAAGCCACTTGGGGATTTTTTTTTTTTTTTTGCGTGTGTCTCACAACAAGGTGGGCTGACACTGAATTACTCGACACATTCAAGGCAGGACGGCAGTGCCGGGCCGCGACCCCCATTTCCTAGAAAAAAAAAAAAGCAGTGGGCAGACGGTACATGGGCTTCTGTGTGTGATAACGTGTTCATGCTTCATGCATCGCTGCAGCCTGGGTATTACGCCGAGGCTCTGAATGCCCGCTCAGACACACCTGCTTCTGATGCCTGCGAGTGAAATGTTCAACACCGCGGACTGACGGAGCAGTAACAAGAAGTCGCCACGGAGGGGGTGTATCTCCAACCCCCCCTGGACAATGACTTGGAGATAATTACAGATGAGGGATTGTGGGAAAAAATAACCAGAGATTTGTGGACGGCGTTCTTCAGATTTAAGATAAATGTATCCACGGCTTAAAGCGGGGAAGAAAAGTCTTGTTGGTTTTAGGCGCAAGATATTGATCGGACAACTCGAAAAGTACGTTCTTATTGATGCAGAGAAAAAGCCAGAAGCAACATCTCCACATTTCCAGATACATTTCAGTGCCAAAAACCCCCCCACTCCGAGTAAAAATCTGGGTCACGATGAATAGAACGTGATTGTTGAAACAAACAGCTGCATCAAAGGATTCTTAGGGTGGGAAGAAGTGTTCTTAAAGATGATTCATCTGATTTAAAAAGTATTAAACCCACTTTTCATTTAGTCCCCCTTGACTGCATGACGTGTTTTAACAGACATATCTACGTTCATCACCAGGTGGCTACAACATGGTGTCTGTGTTTGTTGAAAAAAATAACAAACAGAACTAATTGAACTAATAAATAAATAATAACACAGTGGTCAACAGTAGTTATGATGGGAATAAAACAGGAGGAAAGGAAAACTCAAAAGGTGACAGCGGTTCAGAATCTCACGCAGAAAAAACGCTAGAACAACCTTGAAACACAAGATAATAAAGCAATCGCATGAAGAGGATCGATCTGATAACGCCAACTGGAAACACAAAGCTTTTGTAGTCGTCAGCTGGTGTCGCTCGTTTCCAGCACATGTTAGCTGTCAAGACGTGTCTCGGTGTTGTCTTGACCTTTTAAGGTATATCTTTTATTGAGTATTGTTTTGATTGTTTAAGCGCTTTGTGACCCTGGTCTGGAAATGCGCTCTTCAAATATAAATGACTTACTTACACAGGAGGGAGGACAGGAAACACGCCAAAATAAAATAACATGAAACAGTGATTTAACATTTGAAATCCTTAACCCTCTCTCCCGAAAAAAAAAAGTGTTTAAGGAATCCTTTGTTTTTTCTCTGGGTCAAAGTGACCCAGTGTCCACCCTGAGATAACACAATGGTAATGTAAAAGAGAACGTCTCTGAATTTAAATTTCACTTACTTATCTTTTTTTTTTTGAAGTTTCCAAAGAGTTTAGTAAAACATTTTAGTTGACACATGAGGTGTCTTGATTTCTACACCACTGCAGTAGATTAGGTTTGAGCAAATGGGTTCATCCTGTGGTAGTTGTTAGCGCTTCACCCTTCCTGCACGAGTACTCAAAATGATCTGTGAGGATTGTTCTGGAATGTGTCTATTATAAAAAAAACATCAAAATTAAATCTCAAAACATCAATAATATAAGGTTCATTTAAGGGTTAAATTGATTTGGGGGTCCATGTTTTCGCCCTTCTGTCGGCTTACCGCCTATCCGTCCATCAGCAAGCACCAAGTTGCAGCTCTTTTATTTAGTTCCTTTGTGGAGCTGTTACAACTTCTTTGTGTCAAGAATGAGGGAATTAGTTGAGACGGCGGATAAGTTGGGGTTTGAGAGGTGCACAATGGCTTTATTTGTTGGAGGATTTTCAGGCGGGTGATGTCAGCGCTGGCAGCACGAGGTGCCCGACGGGGGTTAGTGAATGTGTGACTTGACCGTGACTTCAGCAAGTGTCACTGGCGTTTTTCTCTGACGGGAACAACTGACCAACACGATAACACAAAGTAGACTTACACTTTGTTTTGGAATATTTAAACACCAACTTTACCTCGACAAACGTTCGGAAAAAATTTCCAGATTTAAGGAAGGATGTCCAGCTTGTGGGCCGGCCAACCCCTGTACTACTATTTCCTGTTGAATATTTGGAAAACAGATTCAAACTAGATACAAATAGTTATAAATCATTAGAGGGCAACTAATGTGTTGATTTAAGTGTTTCTTAAATAGATATTGGACCTCTATTGTACTCATCAGTATGTTTTTGTTTGTACAAAACTCTCTTTTAATTAAGATATTTACTTATTATTTACTTTTTCTTTGTACATCCCAATCAATGTGGAATTAATCGCTGACTTGTTCGTCCCTTTCCACGCCATAATTTACATATTTTAATGTTTAAACGTTTTTAAGAAATATTTATTTTTGATTGAATATTGATCTTTTATGTAACATGACTAGGGAAGCTGACGTGCATCTGAGCAGTAAATAAGGACGTACTTGTCAAACTTTTTAACGCTCTTTTCATTATTGATATACATTAACGTGGAAAAGTATGTCCGTACGACCGCTTAGTATATGTTGAAGTTCCACATTAGTTGCCCCTTTAAGCACTTAAGTATGGAAATAGCGAAAGCTAATTGGCTGCTCAAGTTGTACTCATTGTTGATGGCGTATGACACATAAGAAACATGGAAATGCCACTGGTATTTGCTTTCTGTATCTATGTTTGTTGTCCATTCTAAGTTAAACTGTCTGTTTCTGATTAAACTGTACATCGTTCTGAAAGAGCCAATTTGAATTATCTATACTGAAGCTTCTTGGCTTACTGTGGAACACAGCCATCGATGAAAAATTACCCAAAGTGTCAAAAAATTGTGGAAGATCGGCAAAACGAAAGCTTTTTGATGACACATTCATTATTTATGGGTGAATAGGCCGCGAGCAATTTCAAATTTCTTCAACCATAAGTTAAATAGCCCAGACCTAAAACGATTTACTCAATTGCTGCTATATTAGCTTTTACATTAGCTTGTACACCAACTCACGCGATATGCAGTAGCTTAGGAGAATCCAAATAGTTTACTTAACGGCAATGAGTAGACATACAGAGATCCCCCCCCCCAAAACGGATTGATAGTGATAGATTTATAGAGTGTCTTTTATGCTGTAATGAATCAAACCATTAAAATAAAAACAAATAACAATTGGGTGCCTCGCACAGAGGTGTCAAAATTCAGTGTGAACGCCTCATAAGGGTCTTTTTTCAAAACACACAGTACATACGTATGTACACAAAAAAGCTTTGGCCGCACAGTCACATGGAAGTTGTTTTTTCAAGAGTAGTTGTAGGTTTAGATGTGTTTCCAAAGTCCTACCAACAGGGGCCCAATTAAACGGCACAAAATGGTAGATTTGATACTTTCTCTTTTTTCGTTCAGACCAGATGCGTCTTCAAACGATACTGTTGAAAACACATCGCGGCAACTACAAATTCCAGAAGTGTTGATCTCCGCGGCCTCACGCTGTGAGTGTTAGCATACCTGTCGGGAGTCAGACGCCGGCGCACCTGCAACCAATCAGCCTCATTAGCATCAGCGAATGAATCCAGGATGGAAATCAACGTGAACATCAGTGAAAAAAACCTCCTGCACGCTCGACGTTGTCTTTCTCCGGTTCTTAAATTAAAAAACCTCGCTATCATGGCAGCGCTCTCGTGCAGTACAGCGGCCTCACCGGTACCTTTGACGTAAGTTTGTAGAACCCCTATTGGATCTGGTGTGTGGTAATTTACAAAGCAAACATTCAGGTTAAAAAATGGACAAAAATATTTGTTCATTTTAATGTAGCGACCAGAGCTCAGTTGTCCTTTGCTTCGACCCAAATGACGAACTTAGAAACAGCCAAATATCTCCATGATGCACGTCTGTAATATCCGTCTTGTATTGAAGTGTTGAAAAGAGGAATTGTTCAGAAAAACTCTGTATTTTAAGCTTGTTTTTTGCTGACGCTGCTAGGCTAGCTGCTAGGCTAACATCCCACAGGGACAGGATGTACTCACGGTAAATATTCCTTTATAGACTGGAAACACTTTCGATATTACCTGGAGTGCTTCCTGTCTATGTGGGATGTTAGCCTAGCAGCGTCCGCAAAAAAAACAAAAACTTAAAATATAGATTTGTTTAAGTTTCAACCAAAGATGAACGTTACAGACGAGCACCACGGAGGTATTTGGATGGTTTTTAACGTCTGTTTTTGTACGAAAAGACGAAGACTGAGCTCCAGTTGCTGCTTTAAAACCAACATACATTATTGTGTATAACAATAAAAAGGAACAAATTACTCTGAAAATAATCCCAACAGGCCGTGGGCCATTGGATAAGGGGGTGAGTAGAAAATAAGTTAAATGTGTAGTGTAGGGGAACTAACCCTTTAAATCAGTTTAGCTTGACCAAAGCCGTATCCCTCCACTGACATGTGTCTTTAAGGGGCTTTTTAGGCGAGCTAATCTGTCAGTGGTGGTATTCTCCAGGCTGTTATTGGAATCTCGGACCATCATTGACTTGATGTTGCGTCCGTGATGGAGGAGGAGAGAAAGGATCTTGTGATGGTGTGTTATGTCGCGAACACACACACACACACACACACACTCGGAGAAAGAGGCGCCTTTCATTAGATATGCAAATCTGGAGTACACGTGACCTGCAGACTGTCAAGTTCATCCTCTCTGCACGGATACTTTCTCTTTCCAAATGCCGTCCTGATTCTTTGGTTCATTGGGTTAATTTGCTGCTTGTTGTGTAACCTGTGACGAGGGGGCTAAACATGGCTGTGGTCACTGGGGTAATGGGTCGTCTTATCTTTCTTTTTATGGTCACTTCACCTCTAGTGTGTCCACATATCTTATTGTAATGGCGGTGCACAGTGGAAGCAAATCGTGGACCTTGATGTTGAGCATCTTAAGCAGCCTGTTTGAAATGCTTGTTGGGTTGTCAATCAATATAACCTACATTCGTCCCTCCCCCTCTGGATCCTCCCCTCAGTGCTCAGTGAATTAGCCATGATATGCTTAGCCTTGCAAATTAGAATATTGGGGTTACAATCTGAAAACAGGGGGTTAAACCTTTGACTTCAAAATGTTGCTTACTCTTACATCTTAAGAACATCTACCCCACCTTTAAGCGCTTCAGTGGTCAGTCAAATGAGGGTTCCCTTGTCATGGCTAAATGCTGTTTTTTCAGGCTGAAAGACTTGCTCAACTGGCCATGGCATAAAGATTGAATCCAATATATATTATATATTTTTTATCATGATACTTTATTAATAAAACAGCACTATCAAATTAATTTTTCAGGTTTAAAAGTTTTTAAAATATTTATTTTATTAATATTTTATTTTATTTTTTATCATAGTTCTTTTAAGGTTATACTTTTATAAAATTTTGTGTAAAATATAATGATTGGGTTATTTATTCATTTTGGTGTAACAATAAAACCTCCGGGCCTCTAGATGGCAGCTGTCCTCTGCAGAAAAAGGAAATATGAAATCCCACAAGATCCCGGCGATCACTGAGGACAAGAGGATACATCATCATTTTAAAACAGTTGTTCGACATATTTTGGTTTGCATTTCTTTTAATAAAAAACAATTTCCAGAAGGAGATCTCCAGAGGGATTAATAAAGTTGTATCTATCTAATACAACCAAAAGAGATTAATCCTAAATCACTAAAATCCAATGATCCAAGAGATACAGACACAGAAGGAAGATCCGCTATTTTGATTTGGTGTATCCATAGTCCCACCGCGAGATCTGGTTGATGACTGAGGACGAGAGGATACAGTCGGCTCCGGCATTTTTAAAACTGATGTTTAGACATATTTTGGTTTTCAGTTCCATTAATTACACTGCAAATTTGTGTCCCCTAAATCTTGCAAATGTATCAAAATGAATTTGTTTGTCTGGTGAGATTAGTGTGTCCCTACAGCCCTAATACCAAGGTGCCAGAGCTGGGCCAATTGGTGAACAGACTTGGCCAAAAGACATATTTCCATTATAATATGATTTTTGCTGTTTTATATTTTTGTGTTAAACAAATTATCTTTTGTTTTTTAAATCTGTTCCATCTTAACTATGTAATTGACATTTTATGTGTAAATATAATTTCATAGACCGGAATAGAGAGATCTGTGGATGACTTTCTTTATCAAAAAGGGACTTCCGGTTGGGTGTCCAATGAGGACCTTGTCTACTTTTATTAGCGCAATTTTTGACCCCGTCCCTCCAAAATTATTCTCATATTCAATGATTCAAAATGCCTCCAACTCAGAGCCCACACTCTCGACTCAATGTACATTTTCACTGCAGCAAGAGCTCCCTTGCAGACGCTGCTCATTAGACGGTAATTACAACATGCAAGATAATGTCATTTACTCAGAAGATGAGATGTTCCTATGAAATGTGAGCGTCACCTGGATAAAGATGTGTTTTTTTTTTTCAAATCTCCTCAATCGTTTCTTCTCCCTGCTTTTAATGAGAATGGCAATTATAAAGGTGTTTCTTAAACATGCAATTAAGTCTTTATTGAGTCGTCAGCATGTGCGGGAAATGGGTTTCTGTGATATATTCTCCTACCACGATAACCAGCCTCAATTACATTCGCGGAGGAGAAGAAAGACCCCCAGGGGGAACACTGGGAAATGACATGTTGATGCGAGTCCCCAAGTGTGTCGCTCGGAGTCGGGGGTGACGTGCAGGTCTCTGTTCAAAAGTGTGCTCGCTGCAGTGTTTGGCCTGCTCCAGATGATTCTTTCACTCTGACACTTACTCCTGTCAGCGGTGACAAGAAAGTGCCTGATCTGGTGTACGAGCAGTGACTGATTGTTCTCCTTCTCTGCTGTTATCTGTCCTCTCACTCCTTTTCCTCTCCTCTGTCGCAGGCTGTACGGACAGGGGGAAGATGAGACCTCCCGTCCCTCTGCTGATCCTGCTGTACCTCACGCTGTCCAGGACTCAAAAGGTGGTCTCCAAGAGAGGCTCAGGTCTGTAACCTCCTTTAACCGTCTTCCAGTCTTGTTACGCTTGTGGGTGTGTACCTGAAGAATGAGTCAGACAGAGGCAGAAAGACAACATGAAGTTTGCTGTGTTCCTCAAACTTTATTTTTTTACTTTTGATAACTTTTGAGCCTGAGACTTGAGAATATTTAGTCAGAAACATGTTTTTTTTGGATAGAAACAAAGGGGATTCTTCTAAAAATCATAAGTAATAACTTGAATCTCATGATTCTCACTTCAATAAGGGAATTTAAAACTTCTCAGTTTATTCTCTTAATTCTCACTTTCATCTCCGAATTCTAATTTGAAAATGATAATTGAAATCTCATGATTCTCAATTCAATAAAGGAAATTTAATTTCAGAATTTTCACTTTAATCTTGGCATTCGTGTTGTAGAATTTCTTCTCATTATTCTCACTCTCCTGTATTTTTGTGTTAACAACACTGGAAATAAAAGTATCTGATTCAATATGAAAATGCCTACTTTATTTTAATTTTAATGCCATAATTCTTTTTTATCTTGGTATTTTGACTTTGAAGTAATACATTTAACCTCAAAATTCGTACTTCAATATGCTTATTCGCACTTTATTCTCATTTTAATCTCAAAGTTCTCACTTTCATCTGGATCTGGAAGTAATTCTCACTTCAATATATGAATTTGCACTTTATTTTTTATTTTAATCTCATAATTCTAATTGTATTCTTATAATTCTTACTCTCCTGTGTTGTGTCTCCAAAACTGGCTATAAAAAAAAAAAAATCTGATTTATGGTTCAATATTGAATTCCCACTTTGATCACAGAAATTCCACTTTGGACTAACTTTTATCTTGGCATTCTTATCTGAATCTTATATTTCTCACTTTAATCTCAAAGTGATCACTTTCCTCTCGAAATCTCACTTTAATACAAATCACTTTATTCTCATAATTTTTAATTTAATCACTGAATACGATTGCTCTTTTTCACTGGCCTTGATCATTTTCGTAAACATGTATATGTTTGTCATTTGTTGAGGAAAACATTTCAACAGGTTTTAACCTGAAAATCTCAAACGTTCCTACTTGCTCATGATAATGACTACTCGTCCAAGTAGTCCAAGCAAAAAAAAAAAAAAAAATCTCCCTAGAACCAAAATGGTCAGGTTGTCCTCTCTCAGATTTCCTCTCTCATCCAACCTAAATCATCTGTAGAGTCACTAAGTACAGATAATCAAGTGGACCCGCAGTTTGTTCTCCGCTGCTTGGAGCTCATTACAACAAATGCAGGTAATCTGGAAATGGAGCTATTCCGACTGAAAACAAATAGAAAAACGAATCCCCGGAAAATGTTTTAGTAACGGTGAATGGCTGCTTTTATGGGCCGCTGAATACAGTCCACTGTCTCCCACTTGCAAAGTAGAGATAATGTAGGGCTTGGAAAACATTATGAAAATTCCACGTGTCTAATTACAAGCCTGCAGCAGTGATTAAAGCGCTCAAAAAAGACAGACCTTAATGCATAATGCAGAGTGTAAAAGACAATGATACCTGTAATTGGGGTGGAAAAATGACTGGTTTCAAGGCACGGTTGAGATAACAATACGATCAATGCGGAATGGATATTTATTTAAATCCAAATATTGGAAAATCTTGAGCTTCATTTTAATCTACAGCTGTCACAGCAAGAGTGAGGGAATCCGACCAGTTTTGCTATAATAGAATTAAATCGTCATTATATCATAACATGGTTGATATTGATTATCTTTGGTGGCTGGATCAGTTATATCTTGGCGGGATCCCTTGTGTTCTCACATGGGCCATCGTACCTGTGCGCTTCAGTCTTCCGAGGATTCTGGTGTATGGATCCAACCCAGGGAAGCACTTCAGACCAATCAAGCGAGTCCTCCGGGTCCCCCGGTCAAATATTGATGGCAGGGAAGTCAATATAACCCCCCAGCTCGGGGGTCAAAGGTGATCCACTGTCACCATGTAGTTTGCCTTTTTAATGTCCTTCTGAAACGTCTTTCTGTCTATCAGGAAGATTATTAATGAAGCCACGGAGAGAATCAGACAAGAGTCCATTAGAGTTGTAATGTGGAACACTTGTCCTGTCACACGCCGGCCCAGATGCTTCGAGCTGCTCACTATGGCATTGAAAAGAAGATGTGCGTTAAAAAAAAGTCAACAAAAGGATAAAATGCTTCTATAATTATCAATAACAAAATGTTTTTTCCTAAAGGAATATTGATGTTGTGCTTTTACCTTTCAAAAAGCATCAGAGAAATAAAAAATAAATATTATATAACTATAATAATGTGTTTAACAGCTTTATAAAAATTAAAAATAATGCTTTTAACCATCGCAATAAAATATTGTTGAGCCTCAACTTTTAGTTATATTACTTTGGAAAGCATTGGGGCAGCACAGAAAGAAAAATATAAATAATCTGTTCTATTGATTATTGCTGGCTGAAGGGTGTTTTATTTTGAAAAAAAAAAAAAGATTTTCTCTGAAATAACATTAGCGTGTGACTCTTGACTGGTGAAAACAAGTAAAACACAAACTCTTTAGAAACCTCATAGTATTTAAATACTACTAAAAGACAAGCTCACACAGTGGACACACAAAGTCTCATTGGTCAAGGCTAGGAGACGCACACGTACAGAACACCATCATCAGCATACAATCAAATACACAAAGATGCAAATACACAAACATTATGTTGTGACCGGTCCAGATCTTGCTGATTCAGCGTTATGTTGAGATTTTTTCATGCACTTGCCTACTACTGTATATCTTTTATTCTATGATTCTCAGCGAGCGGGCGAGTGTGGTGCAGGACGCTCCGTATTGAAGATGAAATGTGTTGATAAAGGAGATCAATCGTCTGATAAAGCCCCTGGTGGGTGATTGTTTTCAGGGTTAAAGGTTTTAGACATTTGTCTTCATGTGCTGGAGATGAAAGAGATGAAGCAGCTGGACATGAGCTGCTCTCAAATTAAATATAAGTGACCTCCTCTTGCTCTTGTAAAGGTGGTGTTGCCTCACTGATATAAATCGTATGTTGTTCCAAACCTCTGGATGTTTGTTTAGTGATGACTTGTAACCTTATGGGAATAACCTTTAGTCAGATTTTCCTTCCTTACCTTCAGTGTTGGAAGCTGTGCGATGTGATCGAGTTTGGCCCAAGATTGGCCCTCAAGAGACGAAACCAAGCTCCTTCTAATCGATTTATTTCCCAAAATCGTTTATCTTTCGATGGATCATCATGACATTTGGTTGTTGATGGTCGGAGTTGAACTCTCCTAATTGCGTGACACCTTTGGAGCTTGTAATGTTGATGTGTGCATTTATTTTGTCGTCCTTTACGCAATCCATACAATTGGTGATTAAAGTGGCAATCCCACTTCTGTAACCAATTGCAACAGAGAATGTATTTTCTTTTCTTTCTTTCATTGAAATTCCTTCCACGTGCTCAGTTTTTTGTTTTTTTTCCCTTTCAATTTGAGTTCCTAAATGACAGTCATCAGCTCTGCTGGCTATAAAGTGGCTAGAGGAACACAAAAGCTTGACAACTAATCTTGGTGAGCCATCATATAAAAGCTCACAAAAAATGAATACCTCCACATAGTAGCTCTTTTCACATGATTCCTAAAAACAGAGCACACAGAAGTTAAACAACTCAAGAGTTGTGTTGCCTGAGGATAACTAATAAAAAAAATAACCCACTAAACTCTGAAGAGAGAGGGGAAGAATAGAAGGGAGTAAGTTCATAGGACTATAGTCTTTACGATTGCCATAAAGGTGCTGCAATATAATACAAATGATTAGAAAACTGATAATTGACCATCGACCATCATGACTTTTTTCTTTAAGAATTGTCTTTGATTTGATTTTAGGCAACACACACGTCAAACACTGTTCACAATTTGAAGACTCTTTGAAGACATTTGCGGCTATTTAGCAGATTTAATTCTTAATATAATTCTTATTATTTATTTTTTAATTGTAAAAATAAAACTCAAATTATTGTCACACAAGCTTTTATGACAAGAACGTGGTCAAAAGAAAACACCTCAATGGGAACCTATTTAAACCACGGTACCGTCTGACCTCATTTTTAAAATATTCAAATAAATATATATATATATTTGATTTGAACATTTTAGTTTAATGATCTTTATTCTACAAAAGTGGCGGATAAACTTCTAAAGGCAACTTGTAAAACAGCTTCATCATTTGTGGCCCTCATTATAAAAAAAGTTTTGCAGAACCTAATGACAAAACTCTTCAAAGCAATTATCACATTTTCTATTAATAAAGTGACCACTTTCATTAGCCTTGAAGCAAATACCGGTTCCACATACACTCAGATAATTGGTGAATGTTAAACTGTGGGGGTTTTTTTAGGTTTCAACATTTGTAAATTCTCTTCTTGTTGTTGAAAGACGTTATAAATGGCAGCTGCTGCTTGTCTCGTGCTCTAGAGTGTCTTCTAATTCATACAAATGTGAATGAAAAAGTAGCGTCACCAGGCTAGTGGAGCCATGACCCGGGACTCCGTTGACACTTACTCGGGGTTGACTCGGGGTCTGTGACAGACACAAGCTGTCAGGATGAATCCGTCAGAAACCAATTGTGTCCCATCTCGGTCTTATCTGTCCCAGTCAGACCTGAGCCAGCCTTTTTACAGCGTATAAAGGGCCTGGCTTTAATGAAACAAGACAGGGACTCTTTAACTGGGGTCTCGATCTGCTCACAAACCCAATTACAAGTTTGCAGCCGGCTTCTGTGATGAATTTTAAATATGGAAGAACCTTTGCGCGAAACTCGTTTCATTTGACGCAACAGTCATTGACCTCCGGAAATTCGAGTTAGCGATGTTGATGATTGAATTTGAAATTGCTCGGCAATGTAATTCACTTATCCGTTTATTGTGTGTATTTAAATGATTATGACAATAAAAATCGGATCATCTCCTTTATGTGGTCCATGTAGGTAACCCTTTCATTACTTCTGTTTTGATGATTTGCTCGTCCGAACATCCGGAATGACCCTGTAGCGTCTTGAAAATCGTGGCGGCGAGTATACACTGCAGTCAACACTGTTCAAGTGACTCATGATAATGACGCCATCATCTATCCGTCGTACCTATGAACAATCATGTCTACAAACCACCTGATCCGTTGAAACACCTTAGGCATCCGCAGCTATTCATCTAAACACACGTTCAGGGAAGCATGAGTCCCTATTCGACGTTGATTTATCATCAAAATATGGTTTTCAATGAGCTGTGACGAAGTGATACTTTAGGCTTTAATTATCCCTTGATGGCTTTGTGCTCCAGGACTTGGTGTGGCTTATTGTTCGTGAGCACATTATATGTCTGCTGCGGGCAGACGACGCGCCACCAACCGTGCGGCCACTGAAAATAAACTCTCCCCATCAAGTTCAAATAAAAGGTGGCTCATTAAGAAAACAAAATCTGTATTTTAACTATTAAAAAGAGACTTTGGAGAAGGAAAATGTAGCATCAGTACCCTCCTTTAACCTATATGATCCTGGTGCCACCAAGTAGATTTGACAAAAAATGCCGTGGCTCATCAAATGTTTATCCATGAATAGAATATTCCGTTTTTTTTTGCTTGTGTAGCTCTTTATAGAACTGTCTCTTTAGGATTGTTCAAACACAGAGCAGATTTACCAACACCTGCATCAAGAAATATGCTGACCAATGATGGAAATTCAGCCTTAGCTGTGACTATTTGGTATTTGGACCATCAGTTCTGCTGAGAAAACGATCCTGAAAGCCTCAGATATAGGGTAATGGAGGTTTAAAAAGTGTTTCCTCTGAGAAAAGTCTCCCTTCGTTCTATTGTCCATCGGGCCGTGCTTTTTTTTTTGTCATTGTGCAGGTATAGTACATTACCTGACGTCTAATAGCAGAACACTTTTCCACTGCTTTTGTGCTATATTTTCAAAAGATTTTCTGTCCTTAGTTTGCTTGAGTGTCAGCCTGATCTAAAAGTTATGATTCACACAAAATTCAGATTTCACTCATTTTCTACCCACCCTCATGTCGACTAAGAGTTGGGAGAAATCTGTTCCTTTTTAGAGTTATATACAAAAATGTATGTTCATTTTAATGTAGCGACTGCTGCTCAGATGTCTTCATATTCATAGAGAATTTTAATAAAGCTCCTCCATGGTGCTTTTATATAATGTCCACCTTTTTGTCACACTTGGACGAGAGGAATTGTTCGGTAAGAAATAAAAAAAGGTCGATACTTCAAAATGAATTGTGGCAGGAGCTAAAAGGCTAACATGCTACACAGACAGGAAACACTCCGGGCAAATATCAAGAGTTGAAGAGAGAAGAAGACGACAACAACTAAGCATCAGTCACTACATTAAAATCGACTTATATTTCTGCCTTTAAAAAGGAACAAATTACTTTGAAAATAATCCCAACCTTTAGACGACAGGACGGTGAGTAGAAAATGAGTGATGTAAGAATTTGAATGTCTTAAATGGCTCAACCAAATTGCTCAAAATTAGCATGTTTACTACTGACCTGCCAGTGAAGGGTTTACTACGGAGGGCAACTCGATTAGGTCAACGGGGCCAAAGGGTGGCAAAAAACTGCCATGAAAATCAATCAAAAAGTCAATTTTTAAAAATGAAATTACGTAGTAAGCAAGGGAGATTTACAGAATTTGTTAACATTTAAACCCTGTACATTACATACCAAGTACCAGATCATTTTGCAAAATTTTAGGTGTGCAAGGAGATGCAGCAGAAGAACTAACCGAAACTAAGTAGCCAGTATTGCACGTGGATTTTAGCTAGTTTAATTTTTCTGGCCAATCGGAACAGATTCAGAACAAATGAGATGGAAGTTGCTAAAGGCTCAAAGATGGCACGAAAAATTGGAGGAGTAAAAATAGTTATGCTTTATATTTGAGCCAATGATTTGGTTTAAAACCTTACTTGGAATGAAACAAAGAAAACAAGCTTATGCACGCGATGGTAGCAGTGATTATAAGTAATCAAACAATAGTTTTTGGCCGAAAAATCAGGCTTAGTCCAGACACAGATCAATTCATGGTGGTCATTCTGAGCCCAAGAAGAGTTATGTAGAACCAAGTCCCCTTAATAGATAATGATTAAATAAGGAGGATTTTTTTTTAGTTTTTTTCCCCTAGCCACCATTTATAGAATTTCTTTCATCACTTGTAAGCGCAATTTTTTTTTCGTGAATCGGTTTTCAAATGTATCTTTTGTTCACGGGTAGGGACTTTATGTCAGCTAATTTAAAAATGTATTTTTATAGATAGATTCCATTAATGTTTATTTTTGCGTTAACGTTTGTCCAAGGTTTTTCTCAGTAATATCTTATTAATTCTTGCTGCATGTTTAAAGGCTCACAGTCAGCTCACTGTAATGGCCTGACATAAGATTGCTACCTGAAGATCCCAGCAGGAGTTGTCAAGGATGTCAGGAACATATATACTCTAGAGTGTGTGTGTGTGTGTGTGTGTGTGTGTGTGTGTTGCTGTGCTTGATAGTTTCTTTCCTGTCGCAGTATCTCCTCATTGGCAGCGTGGTGTTTTCTCTGAGCGAGCATAAAAACCATACAGCCAATATTCTAGATGACTCGGCAAAGTCCCGCTCCAAATCCTTGATAAGAGCCTGTCGTGGTGCGTTGTAAATCTGACATGGTCCCAAGGCAATGTGGGGGATGAGGTCTCCGACGCTGACGCCCAGATAACAAACACACGGCTCATAAGTGCAAAGGGAAGCAACACAAATCCCACTCAGCCTTTGTCAAGTCCTTCATTTAACAAACACAGCTACCGTCTTCCCTTCGCGAGATGCTGTATCGACTTTCTATTTCCCGTCAAAAAACTCGACATTTTCTTGGCAAAATATTGTGTTGAATCTTCGTTTTCACTATAACGTGTTGCCGGGGCGGAGAATAATTGGTTCGAGGCAGATCAGCGGACGAGTATCGACATGCAAACACACCATAATAAGGCTGCAGTCTATCGAGGTGTGATCGATCACTCTGAACCTTTAACGTGACACATCTCAATGATAACCCATCCAAAAGTAGTTTCACCTCTTCTCCCTCCACCAATTGCATCTGATGCTCATTAACAACGATCGGCCTGTCCTTGGTGTCTGTCCGTGTGAATCTGAGCTGCTGAGTATATGAGAGGAACTGATGAGAAGAAGGCGGACATCTTTGATTTGTCATAGAAAATATGTACAAGTGAGCCTTTGTTTGAAGGATTATAACACATTTATTAAACTTTTTATTTAGACATTATTAAGAACATATAAAAGAATAATGCCTTTGACTTGCTTTTCCTTGTCAGTATAGACCACATATTTGATTTATTTGGGTAATGGAGACAAACAAACAAACAAAAAATGAAATTTAAGTTTTTCTGAGGTCAAAAATCTTGCTATGCATAACCACGCTCACTCTGCTGTGATTGGTCAAGCATTTAGGTTTTTCACTGAGTCAGTTTATCATGTCATCAATCCAGGAAGTCTCCACCTCCAAGGGACTCGTTGTATAAAGAAAGAAGCAGGGCATTATGGAGCCATTATTACGTCATAATAGAATCTGCTCTCATAACCTTTTGTTCGCCAAGATTTCAGACGGGGGAGAACTTTATATAGTAACAAGTTCAAAACGTGGTCATGATGAGGGACTTATTGCATCTTGGAAAGGAAGACTTCAACATCTCAAATTTTGGGCAATAATGTTTGAAAGTATATATAATCTATAAAAGCACTAGGAAAGCACATACTTCTGCCAAGGAGCACATTTCACGTGATTAACAAAAAAAACGTATATTTAAAAAAGGGCTGGCTCATGACGAAACCCAAAACCCCTGAGAATCAAACCAGGGACTAGAAGGTCGGAAAGTTAAGCTCTTGCTACTGGACCACCTGTGATATTAGACGTGCAATATTCTCATTACATCTGGAAACCCTTAAACAATGTTGATTGGAAAATGGCAACATGTGGATGTTGAGTCTTTTAGTGATTTGATTGATTTGTTGGACTATGCATTTTTTTAATTTTATTGTAATAAGGTCACTTTAGTCCCTTTTTTTAATTCATTTAATTCATCTATTCTTTTTATATTGCATTTAAAACACTACAAGTACATTTATTTATTTTACAATACTGGTAATAAATGTTTGATTTAGATTTTTCAGACATTCAAATGTAAATCGGAAAAACCAACCAATAACATTCCAAATATCTTTGTAAAATATGTCCAAGAATACTTGATTTTCAGATTGATTACAAAACCTAATTGACAAATAAACACCATTTGTAAGATATTCCAAAAGTGGATTCACGTTGCTTCTTAAAAAAAATAGTTCTAAGTGTTTCATCTTCAGGCAAATCCGATTTAAGAATCCCAGGCAGACGCAGTCACTGTATTTGGTCCGCTGGCTCGCAGCAGCAGTACAGAGGCCGTCCTGGCCAGGTCAATACTGCTCTCTCTAAATGATGAGGAATAGCCTCCGCTGCAGTAACACTGTTCTGCTGGGAGATTGATCACATGCAGACTACTGGAGATTAAATGGCTTTTCCTGTAGAGAGCCAGACTGCTCTTCTGTGGTGCATTGTGTAGACTGATGCAGTTTGCTTTGATTCCCGCCGCAGAGAGGAGCAACACACACACAAGGAATCAACTGTAGGTGGTTTATTTTTGTAATAAGCTACATGTTGCCGCAATGTTTCCTTTGAAATAAATCCCCGGTGTGTGTCGGGAAACAGCTTGAAAATAACACGAGCCGCTGTTAAGAGCCAAGACATTGATGGAGCTCCACACTTGACTTAACCAAAGGACAGTAAGTAGTCTTCATGTGGCCTGTCTTTAAATTCCCACAACATATTACTGCCTTCAACTAATACACTCTCGGGGGAGTTGCGTGGCGGGTGTGCGTTTTGTGTTGGTGTGTGTTGGCTGCTGGCGGGAGGCTGCGTTCTTCAGTGATGATTGAAGAGCATTGTTGTGGGATGCGTGTGCTGGACTCCACTGATAATGAAGCAATTATGCAAAGGGATCCAGTCATGTTTGCAGCACAAGCGTATATCATCTAGTCCTTAGCATGTGCAAGCATGTTGGATTAGCGTGTCGCTGTGTGTGTGTGTGTGTGTGTTTAAATGAGCCGAGTCTGCAACAGAAATAGACTGTTGGGTAATTAAATACTTGTTAATGAGGATGAGAAGCTTTTATAGATGCCACTACATTAATGGTTGTACACGTGCGGTTCAGCCTTTTCTCGGGTTCAAGGTTTTTTCATTTCATTCCTTTTTCTTCCTTTAATGAACAATATTCACGGCAGTTTGAATCCTCGTTCGTCTACGTTTTGTAACCTGAAGCTTATTTGGTAATAATAATTGGCACCAATAATAAATCTTCAGTTTGAGAAACCATTGGATTTTTTTCTCTTCCTCAATGTTGACCCATTTGTTTATTTAGATTATTTACTTAATTATAGGGATGAAGCTTCATGAAACCCCGTCATGTTGTTTAGAGGTCAGTAGGTGGCGCCATCAGTTTAGAAATGATTTGCTGTTTCATTAGAAAAGTTGTTCAAAACCAAGTAAAATAGTGTCGAGATCGCCATCTGCTGAAAATAATGACACTGCTTGGTGAGGCTTCATCAGACCGTCAATACTGAATTGTATCCCATAACTCAAGTGAAAAGTGTACCCCAGGAGCCATTTCTGACCCTCAATTATTCTTCAAACTTTCTGTAATCAAATATTATTGTTTGTCAGCCTAAAATATTACCAGAAACAGCAAAACTAGAGTGTTTAACACTGTTTAAAGTAGCTGTATTTTCTAGTTTACCATGAAAAAATATAAAGCCACTTAAAGTTAATGTCTGAACATGTGTTTTAATCTTGAACTTTATTTATTTTACTTGATTAAAACAATCTGGCCCTCGTGGAAATATTTTACAGACAGCTGCTACAAATAAGTGGCCAGCGTGTCGTACATGAGCTCCGTGTCGGAGAAAGAAGCTATTATTTTGTAAGTTGTGTTGATCTCAGTGACCAAAAGAGCAACTCTTTTTACGAATATTGACGATGAATTTTGGATTTTATCGGCAGTACATTTTGGTTGCGTTTTTTGAGTTACAAGTTCTAAGTCTAGTTTTGAGACCACCGTCTTTGACCGTCCCAAATACAGAGCAAGAATTCTCTTCGAGATAACAGACCCTGAGTCAGTCTTGTAATTGGTTCCCAATTGGGTAGTACTGACGTTATTCGGACGTTACTAGTGATTATGAAATTATGAAAGGCCACTAGATGGCACTCTCCATGTAGTAACTCAAAGAAATCTCGAATCATTTTTACTGACGGTACCATCTAGTGATGTTTCAAACTGTATCACGATACAGCTTTAGATGCGTCAGAAGCGTCATCATTTCGGTTATCATATAAATAAGAGATGCATTGTTTGTTTTTTAATGTTATTTTAAATATAAGTTTAATATAGGCCAGAATAAGTCAAATATACATACCACAAAATTGGATGTTTAAATCTCTCTCTTTGTCCAGCAATGGGAGATTTTCTTATTTACACCATTAGTGGCACAAACCTGGCAGCTTCCCTCTCATCTCCATATCACTCCTGACATGAACAGTGCTTGAGCCGCGCTCCTCCTCGCTTCGCTCATTCACTTATTTACTCCTTTGCATGAAACCCTTTCCGGCATCTCCGTGTCTTCTCCGGGTTGCCACGGCGCCCTCACTGTTCCCTCACAGCCGTTTGTCCCTTCCACTCCGTTCAGATTCCATTTTTCTGTGCCACCGCAGATGTGGGTGGTTCTGGTGACTGCACAATAACCTTTCCCGGGCTCACGCTGTCATGTGGCTGAACTCCCGTGGTGATCAATATGAAAGGCGATGATTTCTCAACCTACCTATGGTTTACTGATCTGTTTATGAGAGTTTGTGTGTGTTCTGTTTATGCATCAAACATGCTCGACACACTCTTTGCTTTGACCTAAATGTGTTATTGACAGTGAGCTGGGTTTGACAACTTGATTGGCCCTCAATGATCTGGGATTAACTTGCCAGCCTGGCAGGGTTTTACAATCAAAGATCAAGCCAATGTGCTCTTTGGCTGAGCTTCTCCTGGATTGACTTTACAGGCTGATGTGCTAATGCAGAGTTATCCCAAGGTTGAGACACAGCAAGGGCACTCGAGCAGAGTTCTGCTGTCGATGAAGATCTGCGAAGAGATGCGAGACGACTCATAAAGAAAGCGACAGTCCAGACGTACCTCATGTGTCATCCCTCGCTCACCGTTCTTCTGCTTCACACCGGGTTCTCCGCCTCTATTGTTTCCTCCGCCTGACTCCATCTCTTTTAATCGTGGCTTGAAATCACTAATCATTCCTCTCCGTGCGCCCCCTTATTCATGTGACTCACTCAGCCGTCACACGGGCCCCGTATTGGAGGGCTCCTTCTTAGCACCTCCGCTCCTTTTAACATTCAGAATCTGTGCTTTTCCAGCAGACGCTGACATTTGAGGGAAAGAGCGAGAACATGTTACAACACACACGTGAAGCAAATTTCAACAAGCAAATATGAACCTTCCATGATGACGCTTGTTGTCATGTTGGAACCGACAATAGAAATATTGTTTCTCTAACTTAGACTTAGACAGGATGACATTCTGTCTTCCCTTTTTATTACCATTTAAATTCTTTTTGATTATTTTATTTTAACATTATTATTTCTGAAATTTTCCTTTAGAAAACCAACACGTTTTTAGAATTATTTGAGTTAGAGGTTGGCATGTGGAATATATATATTTTCTTCGGGCGTGAAGCAGGGGACACCCTGGAAAGGACACCAGTATGTCGCAGGACACTAGAACCATTCACACACACACTCATACCTACACACAATTTCCGCATCAACCTCTATATGTTTTAGGACTGTGGGAGGAAACCCACGCAACACGGGGAGAACATAGAAACCCCACCCAGAAAGGTCACTTGTTGGCTTCCTCCGGTCCTGGAAGCGAACCAACAACCTTCTTGCTTTGGGGCGAATGCCTTAGCCCCTAGTTATACAACATACCAACCTTAAATAAATATGGACAATGATGATGTAATTTCACAATGACTGTGCCTTTAAGAGAAGAGTGTTGCCTGTTTATCTTAAGAGTTGCCTGTGTCACCAAAGACATCATAGAAGTACACAAAGTACAGCAAAACTGTCATAGTCTCTTCTTCGGGAGCCAAAGTCAAAGCATATTACTTTTCTCAGATTCATTTTTAAGATAAGAAAATGCGAATAAAAAGGTCACAAAGTTGAACACTGAGATCAAGTGTGTATATCGCTTTAATTTTATTTTTTACATTTCTTCAAATTTCATTTGAGGAAGATTGAAATTGAGACATATTATATACAAGTCTCAATTTCAATCCTGTTTTTTGTTTTACAGATTTGTGTGTTTTTTTCACTGTGAATTTGGGCCATTTTGTCTTATTTTACACAGACGTTTCTATTTGTTCAGGCTTTTCCTTGAATTTCTCGAACTCCTGTGTTGTTCTCAGTGTTGTCTTGATCTTTGAAGTATGTACTGTTTTGAGTATTGTTTTGATTGTTAAAGCGCTTTGTGACCCTGGTCTCGAAAAGCGCTATATAAATAAATATTACTTACTTACTTACAATTTTAACAAAAAATGATTTTCTTTTTTCTGCTTTCACTAATAAATAAAAGCTTGACAATAAATTAAGGGCTGCAGAATATCAAATCACGGGCCACAGATGGTCGGTGGGCTGCAAGTTTGAAACCTCTGTAGTACTATTATACTTGACATCAAAGTTCCTTATTGACCCAAACCAAAGCAGGAGTCAGTTTTTGAACCAAGAACTGGTTTAATGTTGATTCGACAGAGTTTCGGTGTTGAGAGGCCAAATGAATGTCAGAAAAAATATTAGTATTATTAAAAATTCAAATACCTTCCATTAGGTCTTATTCCTTCTTTATGATTCAAAATAAAGTCTGTGCCTCAGGAATTACATTTTTTTAAAAGGCAAACATTTTTTTACGAAAAAGAATCTCAAGTAGTAAATGACTCTTTGTGAACTTCAGTTTTGCTCATTACCAGTTTATGAGCGTCATTCAAAAAACTCAATGTCATGCAATCACAGAAAGCCTTCGTTCCTTAATTCACTTCCTGCTTTTTTGTAATTACTTTAATGTCTCTCAGAATCAAGCTTGTGATGATCAGTTTCGTTGTTGAAAGGAAAGTAGAAATAAAGTCATGTCACGTTGAAGCCAAACTGTGGATCCATCGAGGCGGAAATACAGCACAAGAAGAAGCAAACAAGGAAAAAGGGGGAGACGCATGAATGGTGTTAAAAGCACCCGAGTTGAAATGACTCTTAAAAGGAGTCCACTCTTCAAAATAACTTTAATGTCCCTCACTCTCCGGTGTCCGAACACACGCTCGACTGGTCGGCTTTATGTCGAGCGACTGACGCTCTTTGAAAGTGAAATGTGCCGATGCGTCTGTTTTTCTCTCCCTTCATTAGCAGGTTGTCTGAAAGCCACTCGGCTTAACAATATTAACATTTTCATTATTCCACCGTAACCAGGAGGAAATGCCATGAAATCCGCCAATGTTCAGGACATTAGACGAGCTTCATTCCCGCCACAAAAGGGATCAACATAAATGAGAAAGTAGACACACGAACCACAAACGTGAAGGAAAGGCAGCGAAAGAAGAGAGATTCTGCAGGAAACTCCGAACGGAGCGCAGGGACAGAGATGCAAGGTGGTAAATGAGAGAGGAGCTTGTGTTCCTGCAGTATAAAGTGGGCTCTCGGGGACTGACAGAGGTCCTCTGAACCAAAGCATGTAATCAATACAGCCCTGGGTTCCCTCATTACTGGAACAGCCCTCATTGTGTTTACCATACAATGGACTTCTGGGATCAAACTCTGTTCATGTTTATTTGTCCGCCTTTTGTGTGTGCTCGCACATAATAAGGCATCTCGGTTTTGGAGCCATTGTCCCCCCTTTTTCTGTTTACGTCGGACGATTCCAGAAAATGTCCCCAATCAGTTTGTTCTCAAATCCTTCAACCAACTGGAAAATCTATTCGGCTTGTGTTCATCAATTCAGAAACCAAGCCAATTCTTTGATTGCCTTTTTGTTTTGATCTATTAACTCTCCTGATTGTCTCTTCGATTGACTCGTCTTAGAACCTCATTTCCAACATTCTTGGTGCAAAACTGTTTGTCTGTCCTTACTTTCGTCGCCAAACTCCCTCTGATCGAGTGGTCTCTTTTATTAAGTCTTTTCTGACTATTTTATTTCAAACCGTTTCCCTTCAGTTTAATCTAGACGTTATTTTTAGGGACAAGCCTTCAATATGTGGCTGATTAAAAACAGCCAAGAATGAAGTTTTATTGCATTTTACTATAATGCTGAATCAGCAGGAGCCTTAAAGTTTTTGATTCACTTATTTTTAATAGTTTAGAGTTGTTCTTTTTTTAGTAAACCTCACAGATAAAAAGTGTCTTGTCAAGAGTTGTAGACTTACTTTACTTCAAAGACTTTATTCAGACAGTCGGTATCAAAGGCCACAGGACCTGACCTGGTAGTCAAAGACCCCCGCACTAAGCGATATATCATGTCTTACTACTGTCCAAAAAAAATAAATTCCCATTCACTCTTACCACTAGAGATGGTTGCTGAGGCCTCACCAAGCAGCTGATGGTGTATCATCATACAGTTTGTAAGGCCACAGGATAGAACTCTCAGTGAAAAGCTTGATCATTTCATTAACCAAAGATTTTGAAGCAGGGAGTGCCATCTAGTGGTCTTTAAAAAATTAAGACAATGCATAAGCTTTATCATAAGGCCTCATCAATCCATCACTTCTTACCACTAGTGATGGTCTGATGAAGCTTCATGAAGCAGTTTCATTATTTCAACTAGATGGCGGTCTCTGAACTATTTTCCTTGGTTTTGAACAAACTGTTCTAATGAAAAATCACATTTTTTAACTGATGGCGCCACCTGCTGACCTCTAAACAACACGACACTGTTTCATGAAGCTTAATAAGACCATCACTACTACCTACCACTCCTTGTTGATAATACTGCTAGTCATACACAGTTATCCATCCTGTCTACACTATCCTTTTCACCACCTATAGTTGTCTGCTGAGATCAATTTTTGATGTTCAGAAACACACAAGTATCTGGGCCGACATTGAATAGAGTGGGAATCTGATTGGTGGAATTCAAAGAGGTAATTCAAGGAAAAAGAGTACATTTTTTACTCAGTCTATGTCAGAGTTCCCTTCATTCTGCACCAAAATATTTATTTCCCTATGATGAACATTTCCTATAAATGTTGTTGGAATCCCATCTTGAGTTATGAACGAACACACAGATACATTGAAATGCATTAAAGTCAGGAGAGAGGCTGAAGCTATGTATTCTGACGATGAGTTATGCAGCGTGAACTCCACTCTAAAAGGTAAAACCAAAGGTTACGTGTCTCTGGAGCATAAAAAGGAATCAGTTGAGATTTGACTGGCTAGAATCCATTAGACACATGAAACCATTACGCATGAATACAAATGAAATGTGATGAATTGAAAGACTGCCCACATAACAACGACCAACATGTCAAGTATTTTCTTCACCGCAGTCCTTCAATTAGATGTTTGTGTGTGAGAGAATTGTTTCTCTCGTCTACGTCCGAGGTTTCTCTGCGAATGCTAATGATAGATTTGCTTCAAAGGCTTCCTCATGCCTCACCGCTTCTCCTCAGAGACCCCCAGCTCTGCAGAATTTCTCTCTTTCAACCCCCTTAACACACATTTGCAGCCACCCTGACCTCCAGACCTTCTCTCCAAACCACAAATAAAGGTTGCACAATCAAGGGAATGAGCTTCGTGTTGCCTTTTTTTTCCTCCTCTAGATTCTCATTTATTTAGAGCTTCTCAGGGTTTCTCCATCCAGAAGCCATTTGCCTTCAGGTGCGGAAGATTTCGCTCACTTGATTCGAGACGCTGGAGGCAAAGGAAACTGAATCCAAAAGAATTGTCAGAATCCCCAGTAAGAATCATCAAGACTTTGTATGTGTTGTTTTATATTCCCAGTGTCTTTCAGGAGGAAACACGGAATAGAACCTCGGTAAAAAAGACATGTCTTGGATGATAATGAAAAGTAAACAGCTTGAACACACGAAAAAGAAGCTGAATCCTTTGTGTACACGAGAGCTGAGTACACAGTGTGTCCATTCACTGACCAAACCTCATTCTGTTTGAGGATGGGTGTCAAAGGTCACTCACTTTAAACACTGCAGGATTGACAAGATATTTGGTGTTCCTGGCTTTTTCTTTTGCTCAAAACCCTCATCTGCATATCCAGGACTGCCCGAGTGTGACAGTTATTCCAGGGACCTTTCGAAAATAGATACTTATGAGAATGAAAATGGTTGAATAAAAACTAAATTCCTAAAAAAAACAATGCTAATGATTAGTGATGGGCTGATGACTTCATGAAACAGTATCATGTTGTTTAGAGGTCAGTAGGTGGAGCTATCATTTTAAAAATGTAATGTTTTATTAGAACAAAGGAAAATAGTGCAGAGACCGTCATCTAGTGGGCTCCGAAAATAACTTTACTGTTTCATGAAGCTTCTTTAGACAATCGATAGTAACGAGAGAGAGATAATCGAATTGATTTTGGCTTTAAATCACAAGCCCAAACTATTTTTTTCTTCCGATTTTTCCATCCACAGAAGGCATCTGTGGTGTTACTATCATAGACATTGTACTTCCTGGAAACCAATTGTACTATTCTTATTTTGCTACTCGTGTTAGCTAATGGGGCACATTGTTGTGAAATAAAACACTAATGTGCAGATACCATTAATGGCTTCCAGGTCAAGACTTAAAATAAGTTATATTTAACTGTAAATGGTTTGATGTTTGTTTGTTTGTTTTTATCATGACCAAATTAATGGTATTTGAAGTTAGGGTTTTAATTCACAACAATGTTTTATCATGACCAAAATGTAATTTTACAAAGTAAAACTAATGTTTTTTTTTCAATATTTTTACAGTACTACCAAAAGGGGTACAAATCAGGAAATACAAAAATGTAGAGGATTAATGGACATTTTGTAGTTTTAAAAGTAAAATGTTTGCGAACAATTGCTAAAAGAAATGGAAGTAAAGTTTAAATAATCCAAAAATGTGCTTCAGTACAGTAAGTTTACTGTTGCTTTCCACCACTATGTTTAATTTTCCCAATGAAAAAAAAGGATTGTCTTATCTTATTGTTGTACTACAAATAAAATAAAGTGACTTGACAACTTCGGGCTGTGAAAAGGCAAAAAGGTACAACGATGATTTAATGTGCGTGAAGAAATATTTACTCATTTGGTTACTCAAACAAATGAACTATAGAAAGTGCTAAAGTTTCTCATTGAAGCTGTCAGTCGTGATTCAACCAACTCTTCTGGCTCCACTTGAGGCTCAATGACAACGTTGTTACGAAGCACATCCTCAATTATCAACACATTGAAGTAGCACCACATCAAGCTGTCACACCCCGGATACATTTGTGTGTACCTTTGGCTGGCACTTCTTATCATCTTAATGGGCAATGTCACCTCAACACACACTTCTTGTTTAAGTGAAAGACATTTGCCAAATAGAAATTGAGTCACATATTTCACTCATTTAAGAGAGCCATAACGAAGAATTACAGATGTAGCCTGACTTGAATTGTGGCTCGGGAAAGCTTGATGTTGCAACGCTCGTCTATTACCGGGGTTACTGTCGCCGCCATTCATCACGGAGCTGATGGACCACCCATCCCTGGAAGACACACGTATTTATTAGTGTCAGCGCAGATGCTTTTATCAACGCAGACTGAAGCTGATCATTATTTTGGAGAGCCAGTGTAAATGGGTGGGAAAGTGGATTGTAATGCGGGGGGGTGGAAGGGTGAAGGACGTGTCCTCTTCGCAGGTACACAAAGCCCTCCCAGAAGAGCTCCTTTGTGCCTGATTTTGTATTCTATCCACCTCCGACTCTACCCATATATATTTTTTATATAAAGGATTTTCATTTTTTAAAACGATGTCCTCATTATTGTGATGAAGAGTCGTGTCTCCTTTTCATGTGATAGTGCTGTCAGGCAGATGATTGTGAGTGAAACAATTGATTCACCTAAAAATGAAAGATAACCCTACTTTTTTACGATGCCTTAAATCAGGTAGAAAAGCATTATTTTGTTAAATATGGGTGTTTGACAGATTTCAGGTTTAAGTCCGGTTAAATGTCAGGATTATATTCATGGGGCGACGTTCAAAAAGAAAAAAGTAAAAATACAAGCATGACCTGCAAAAAAACTACAATAATGTGCATGAAAAATGAAAAACATTTCGCCATAATGATGAATCAGCAAGAGCTCCGGACCAGTTACAACAAGATGTTTGTGTATTAACATCTATGTATATTTGATTATAGGCTGACGATGGTGTAATGTATGTGTGTATCTCTTGGAGACTTTTTCTGAGCATGTTTTTGTTTAAGCATTTTTTAAGGGATTGAAAAGTAAAGTTTGTGTTTTATTAATTTTCACTATTAAAGTGTCACGCTTATGTTATTTCCGATAATATCTCTTTTATTTTTTCCTAATGAAACACCTATAAGGCAGTAATAATAAAAAAAAAATTTTTCTATTGTCTCAAAGACAGCTACTGCTTATGGGGAATTTGTTAGAAATTATGTTGTTTGTTTTTTATAATGTTAAAAATCCAAATTACAGTCATTGAATTAGTCACTACCGAAAAAAGGTAAATTTACACAAAAATAAAATTTCTCCTGAAAAGGATCATTAAAACATTTTTTTTTTAAATATTTAGATGGTTTTATGCTGATCAAACTAAACTGCCATTTGATGCACCATCCGTTAAAAATATATATAAAAAATGCCTGAACAAATGGAAAAAAAAGATTATTTTTTACACGGTACAATTCCAAATCCAAGTGTGGGATTTGAACTGACAACCTGATGAACAAGAGTAGATGGTAAGGGGTAAATAAAAGTGAATTTACCTTAATATTATGGTCTGTGATGGGCAGCTGAAGTTGAGCTACCCAATCTCAAAACCCCGGACATTTGAAGGATTTTATACACAGGCCAAAATAATTAAAGGTAAAAGAGGGCGTATACTTGCACAGAAAGTGTGGCCCAGGATATTAACAAGAAAATAAAAATGTTGGAAAAGATGGAGCCTGGTAAACGGTACAACTAAGGGAGACCTCTAAGTAAAAGTCTTGAACTGACTTCCATTGTCAAAAACACAGCTCAAGAGTGATCAGTGGGAATTTAAACAATAGCAGGAAATAAATGCATGAATACATTATGTGTAAGGACAGCTGTACCACATTGATGAATATTTTACATTCTGGCTTCTGTCCGACACTAGTTAAAACTCTTGAGAGGGAGAGAACAGGAACTGTTCTGTAAAAATAAAAGGCTAATTTACTCCAGATTATATCTTAATCTGCTTCACATTGAAGGACGTATTCTCTTCATTGTGCTCTACTCATACAACGAAAGAAAAACCTGCCCAATTTGCTTCTTATTTTTTTGAGGATTGTGTAAAGTAGGAAAAAGACTGAAAATACATAAATTAAATTCCAAATTCTTAATCCCAACATCAGGGTACATGTAGAGATACAAAATTCAGTCCAGGAAAACTTTCCTTTAAGGAAAATTCCTCTGCAGATATACAGCCTTATCAGGGCCCTTAGGTCAAATTTCGAATGTCCAGCTTAACGTCCAATCCTCTCTCCAGCCTGACTGCTGCATAACCTCTCTCTGACGGCCCCGGTGCTTTATTGGCATGACAGAGCACAGCGCAGCTGTGGCGGAGCCAAGCAGAACGGGTACAGCCGGGCACTCGTCCAGGCTTACTAGCAGCTGGATTAGCAGTGCAGCCATTAGCATCTGAACTTCTGTAATGTGACAATATGACAGGGATTAGGCTGTTTGTGGCGGAGTGGCAGGGACTGCATGTAAGAGCGAGACGAGGGATGTCCAAGGGCACGGCAGGTGGGATGTTGTGTGTGGAGGAGTATGAAAGGCAAAGGGATTTAAAAAAAAAATCTGTCAGTATGTTCAACAAGGCGTGCAAGAATAGAATTTTTTTTTTGTCACATTTCAGCGACACACTCATACCGTTACTTTTTTAAATGCCTCACGAAAGTTTGTCAGAAAATGGCTGAAAAATGAAAAGTAGTTCTCTTGGATTCATTTATTATTTTTCTTTCAAAGACTTCTTGAATTTTTGTGTGTGACGTTTGTTTCAGCATCATTATTTTTTAGCACCTGCACGAGTGAAAGCAGAGGATCACGTCTAACTTTCAATGAGCTTCATTGGATCAGAACTGCGTTGTGATCTTGTTATATAGGCGCTTCATAGTTGTTGATTTTTGCTTTGCAATGACGTCCTAAACAGATGAACCTTAATATAGTTTTGGTAAAAGTTGAAAGTCTTGCAAACCTGCAATAGCTAAAAAGCATCGCAACGCCTTTGGAAATACATTATATAGTGTCACATGAATATTTACCTCCACTGCACTAAGCAGTTGTATCTTAAATATTGTACTGTGATGCTTTGTGTAAAGAGCTACTTTCGACAATTATTCACGTTTCAAGTTTCTTGCAACATCTCGTTTTAAAAGGTGAATCGTGGAAAATACAAAAAGCGGCAGTTGACAAAGAGTACTTCAGGCTGGCTGTCAAAAAAACAAAGAGAAAATTGTTTACAGCAAAAAACATATTCACAGTCTGGTTAAAAGTACAACCAATCATGACCTCCTGAATTTTTTGGCTAAACCAGAGCAACCCTCTTTAAAACTGTGATTCAAGGAAAGATGGTGGACATCACAGATATTTGTTCTTATTTTATAAGTGGCAGGGGTGTCAAACTGAATTGCACAAGGGGCCAAAAATCTTTTAGCATTTCAAGTAAAGTGTGAAACAAAAATTACATAAACCTTATATAATGAGTCTGATTTTCCTCCATTATAGTTACTTCTTTGAGGTTGAATTCATCCCAATTATTGTAGTGTTTGATCTCTTTCGCAAAACAAATTCCAGTTTTCCTCATGTTGCTGACACACATGACCTCTTTCCTTTATCTTATCTTAAACACAACTTCTTTATAGGTCAACATATCAACATGAACATTCATTGGGATTCAGCCGCGGGCCCTGAGTTCGACACATATGGTCTCCTAGCCGAAATACCCGGCGTTGCCTGGGGATTTTTACAAGATACGAAACAGAAAAAATATTTTAAATAAAAAATGCAAAGGCCAAGTTATATACTGAAAGGACTAAAATAAGAACAACGTTGGATAAAGGGCAACTTTTAAAGGGCTGTAAGTTGCATAGTATTTGAGCTACAGACCATTTACCTTTCAGAATGTAGTAGGGAGTTGAGTGAGCGCTTCCATGAATTAAAAAGGCAGAGTTTAAAATGTCAGATTTCAATACTGAGGTTTTCACTGGATTTTTCTCACGGATGTTGCAATGAAGAGGTGTAACTAGAAGGGATGATGAAGATTGGTTACTGTGACAACTAACTATGATTAACCCTGACAAGAAATTCCAAAAGAGGGAGAGGAAAGTGATTTTTAGTTAAACAAAATATTTTTTTCAGTTTATTAAACTAACCATAAAAGACTGTGTAGTGTTCTAACATTTTCAGTTTTCAGCAACGTTTTTTTCCCCTTTGTCTGTGTTTAATGAGTCAAGTGCAAGGTGAAAGTCATCACATTTAGCATTGGTTGTCACACACACTTACACACACTCAGACCTTATAGAACGTCTACTGCAAGTTTAAAGCTCTAATGAACTGTCAAGAGGTTAAGCTATTTAGTAAAGTATTGCATTTAGGAGCACATACAGAAAATTCCATTACCTTTTCTATAAAATGTATCCATTAGCTAATTAGCCGATAAAATCTTGACTTTGTGTTTTTTTTAGCTTTCTTTTTTCCCTGTATGTATTAAGCATATTTTGAAATAGAAGCAATCTGCATATGCTTTTATTCTGAAGGCGGATACTGTCAAAATGGTTTGGAATCTTTAACAAGAAATAATGCTAAAAGTTAAAAAATATCGGTATCAAAAAACATACTCTATATGAATCGACATGATTTCAGGGGTTGAAAATCATATTGAAGTTGGTGCCCCAAGTGTGGTGAAATATTCTAAATACCAGATCTGGTTTTGGGGTAAATAAATGAAATCACAGGTCAGTTCTTTGAATGTCCTACTTCCCTTGTTCCTAAGTCTTTGTCTCAATTCTTACGTTGAGTGACTCTAAGGGTCTTTCACTGGTGGAGTGAGAAATAAATTCTCTGGAGGTGACACAAGACTCTTTACTGGCAAGCACACTGGAGTTTGGTTTGCATGGTCACTTCCAATCTCTCTAGCAGGCGTTAGGCCAAGTCTTTCTGCCTCCATGGAGGCCGCAGGCGTCCGTGCCTTCCCGTCTGGTACCCCGACATGGTCTTGTTTCTGTCCCAGTTTGCGCTGGCAGCCGGCCCAATTTAAGCAGCCTGAATCCCGAGTGGTTTGTTTTGCCACAAAGGTCGCAGCGAAATGTTTTTTTTCGTGAGATCATTTCTCGTCATCATCAATGTTTCGGTGTCCTCGGCAAAGCAGCCTGGCTTTGCTTTGATTCTATTTAAATGAGTTTTGACATAAAACAATGTTGAGGAATTCTCAGTTCAGACTCTCAGTTGACTCTTGGGTTGTTGCCATTAATACTGTAACATACGGCTCATCAATAAGGCGTCCTTTTTTGGATATAATCAGATAAAAGCAGCAGTTTTATTTCCACAACCATACAATACAGGAATGAACTCATTTACGTTATTATTCAATCTTTTAATACAACTTCTGTACACTTTACAGTAACTCCCTATTGACGACCCTTTCTGGGATCATTCTACATTTTCTGTAAGAGATGAAAACTTAAACAATATGTATTTGTGAATGGCTTTCTGATGATATATGATGACAATTTTAATCTTCCCTGCTGTGCTTATGAGTTCACAGAGAAGGAGTGAGAAATAGACCGTTTTTTGTTTTGATTTCTGAAAATATTTTTTATTTAAAGGGATAATTAGGTCGTGTTATTACCCGTTGGGACACGGTCTTCCTCGGAAAGATGCATAAAGTACTGTTGGTTAAAGCTGTAAAAATTGTACTGCGAATAATCAACTGGCAGAGAAAGTGAAAAAATAATATTTCAGGAGCTTGTTTTTAGATTATATTAAATAGATAAAATTCATTCTGTTGGAGTTCAATGTTCAAGAATCAAATTTGCTTCCTGTTACCTTTTTTTTTAAGTCTTTATTGAAGATAAAATTGCTTGAAAATGAGGATGTGGAGCTACTGACCTCTCAGTGAAGGTTTTACGGGGGGATACCAGGTATTTCAGCTTATGTATATAGTGGAGGACAGAAGAGACAAAAACACTCATTTATCACACATTTTTGAAAGAAGCTTACAGACAAAGAATCTGTACAGTTCCATGCAACTGGCAGATAATGTACTTGAAGAAGTATTCATCTTGAATTTGGTGTGTTGCAACGACTTATCACCCATTTCCTACATAATGTATTTCTAGATTATTCAATAATTACCGATGGTCTAGTGAAGCTTCATGAAGCAGTGTCATTATTATCAGAGTGCACTAGATGGCGGTCTCTGCATTATTTGACTTTTTCTACTGTTCTAATAAAATGTGACTTCATTTTTAAACTGATGGCGCCACCTACTGACCTCTAAACAACATGACACTGCTTCCTGAAGCTTCATCTGCCCATCACTACCTATTGCCATCAGCATGTGAGTGATGGTCTCACAGGGCCGACCCAATGAGACGTTTCTTCGGCGTCTGATATCTAAAACAAAATGTCAAGCCATACGTGCATTTGTCTTCTTGGCAAGTCTGAGCTCATTGGCCCCGAACTGTTGTTCCGGATCCAACCGGGGCCGCCCGCTTGTCACCCAGACCCAGTTAGATACAATGCCCTGTTCCATCAATAATGGATCGTACTATGAAGCAGAGAAACTAAATGAGAAGGGACAAGCCACTCAGCAGGAGATGACAAGGCAGAGAAGGAGTGGTGTGTGTGAGGTATAGAAAGTGTGTGTCGGGGTTATACATGTTGCATGAACAAGACAGTCATGTGAGAGTCGCTGTGACAGGCAAGGAGTGTGTAGCGCTGAAGAATATTGACTTAGTGGGCTTCTGCCACGATGGCACCATTTAGGATCAGACTGACCCAGTTTCCTCCGAGCCCATACATTTTAGATAATCCCGGGGGAAAGAAGGTTTTCACAGGCCGCCTCTCCCGCACCATGTTGCATTGTCGAACACAGCGTGTCGGCACAAAACGACGCGCTCCCATGTACATGCGGAATCATTCAAGGTTTGTGTTCAAAAACGTCCCCCGTCCTTCTGCCAGCTGAAGTGGTTCCGTGGCTTCATGTAGAAGCCATTTAAATGATTACCTTTCCCTCATTGATCCAGCCAGAAGGTAATTGGCTCAATCAGGAGAATTAAAAGCCTGGGAAAGATGGAATAATTCGGCTCACAGATCAAAAGAGGAGGGGAAGAGGAAGGAAGTGTGGGGGAGAAGGGAGGAAAAGCGATGAAGATATTAACACTGTGGAGGAGGAAATGAACGCTACGAGCAAGTGGGAGGGGGAATAGAATTAAAATATGGATATTAGCATTTGAATGAGGTGGAAGTGTATGTTGAATGAAGGAATGATTTGATATTAGAAAAAAGGAGAGGAGGGGTAAAACAGCTGACGATAGATGTTCATCTTCTGTCCTCTCTCATCCTGGAACAACTGTTACATTCATTCTTGCATTCACGCTCACACAGCTTCTGCCCCGCAGAAACAAAGCCACTTTACCAACAAGATATTGCACCATGTTTTTCTCCACTCGGCTGACCTGGCCGCACTGAGGTCATCTAGATTTTTACGATCATTTTACTTTTCATTTGGTCAGTTTAGAGCCTTGTCATATGCTCACAATTTTAAGTTATTGAACTCGACTCAGTTTTTTTTTTGGTTTTTAAGTTTTATAATTTAAAAGAAAAATGTGGTTCTATTATATTTTCCAACAATCTTTATCTAAATCAGGCCAAATCTAAGGCCTAGAGGTCAAACCCAGGCCACCGACTCAATTTAAGTGGCCCGCAAAATCTTCAAGTACTTACAGTTAGGCAAAGAAAATAAAAAATAATTGAACTTTTTAATCTAAAGAAAATTAAAAACTAGATTAGTTCAGTGTATCCACAAATCATCTGAAGAAAAACTACTATAGATGGAAGTAAATTCAAGACAATATATGCTTTTAGGGAAAAATATATAGATAAGATCCATCCATCCATCCATCCATCCATCCTATACCACTCATTCCCTTATGGGGAGGGCTGGAGCCTATTACAGTTTTTCTGACCGTGAGGCGGGGGACACCCTGGACAGGATGCCGGTATGTGTCAGGGCACACAAAGGCATACTAACTATTCATACACACACTCATACCTACAGACCATTTCCCCAAGTTCCACATCAACCTCTGTATGTTTTTGGACTGTGGGAGGAAACCGGAGTGCCCGGAGTAAACCCATGCAACACATGGAAACATACACATACAAACATATTATGTTATATTTAGATCTATAATCTGTTTATTTAAGCAAATAAATGTAACATATTATACAAATAATTCAACTTCCAGTATTATTCAAGCAGTTTATCAGGTAAACTTTTCATCTCCCTGACAAATCCCTGGTGTTGACTTGGAGACAGATCCAGAACGTGGAATCTGTAACTTGGCGAACACTTGAATGCATAACTGCAGGACTCTCCCTGTCGACTTAACTGCATTCCCAGTTTTCTATGTCAGCCCGCGAGTCTCTTCGAGCTCATTTTTTTTCCACCAGCTGTATCATCACATAAGCCCAGGACCCCTGCTGTTTTTCCCCTGGCTTCCATCCACGCTGCAACAGAGGAACTCCACGGAAAAGACTGCGCCTTGAAGGACCCATCAATAGGGACTTGGTGAATGACGGAACACAAAAGGATTATGAATTGCTGGTGAAAGCACACACTTGGTATGCCATAAATATGTGCATAAATGAGAGATACTTCAGTTGTGAAAAACAATATTATGCAGGTGTTGAGAAAAAAATGCTCATATTGATTCTTCAGCCATTGGTTCTATTTTTTTCCAACACACTCTTCCAACTTTCTTTCGCTTTCCATAAAGTAGCAAATTTTTGGGATACTTCCTTGATGAGGTCCTCTGACCCAGAACAGATTTTCAGACGGCCTGGGTATTAACCCAGAAGAGGTTTGTGGTGGAATACCTTGGCATTTTTGAAAATGGATGGATGGGAAAGCTGAAAGCTTTAACAATGGCTCAACATTTACGACAAAATATATATACAGTACAAACAGTTTAGACACATCATCTGGGCTCATTCAAAGTTTTGGCAATTTTTCGGACTGACTGATCCTTTAAGGAATGATGGTCACTCTTTCCTCTTTACTTATCTTAGGAGTTGTCTAATCTTGCATCAATCTGATCTTTGCACAACGCAAAGAATGGGCCCAACCCCATAAATAGGGCAAACATAACCACCAAGTAACCTGGAAAAGACAAACCTGTAAAAAGTACCCAAAGTACTATTTAAGGTGACTATATTTTGAAGGTCATCAAAAGAAATATCAAAAATCTGCTTTGAATGAACTAGAAGTATTCAGTTATTTCACACTTGTTTTGTTGAATACATAATTCCACAAGAACCTATTATATACAGTAAATATACATAGAAAGGAAAAGCATTGAATGAAAAGGTCGGTCCAAACTTTTGGCCTTTTTATTGTAAAACACAACACTGGACGGATGGTCAGAAGTCACCAGAATCGTATGTTATTGTGTTTTCCTCCACAAAATGTCATTTTTTTGGACCCAACTAAGGAGCAAATTGATCTCATCATTATTATCGACAGATGATTTAATTAGTAATGACCAACGATTCCCACTGACCTCTGGTCCAATATTTAATGAAGAATTTAGTCAGGAAAGTGGTCATAAATGTGGTTATTGGTACCAAACGGCTCTTGATTTAAAAGACAAAAGGATTTGCTGTTAAACTGGAGAATTTATTGCTCTATTTAGTTCCAAGTAAAGTGGTAATGCTGATTCAAAACCTTGGAGACACCATCGATTGTTTAAAATAGCTTCTGAATCACGGACATACGTAGTCATCGTATTCCTCCTTTACCATGCCTGTACATTTGCATACCAGATTAGTCACAGCGGCTTGACCTCCAACCAAGGGCATTGTGGGTGGTGGGAGTGTGTGATGTGCTAGATGAGGCTTCAGAATACGAGTCAATTTCCTGCGGGGCTTATCGGGACTGTTTGACTGGCGTGTGAGCTGCGAGCGGCCGTTGGTTGTCAGGATTTAAACTGAGGAAATGAGTCACGGGCTGTGCTCTGAATATCCTTCTGTGATAGGATAAAGAGTCGGAGAAAAGAGGAGCCTCCACGGCGAGCAGGGCATCACGGCAGACGAATGCTGTGGTAGGTTTTATGAGCAAACGTTTAAATAGATATGGAAAGGTAATCTGCAGTTATATGCAAGAGTAGTATTAGCGCAAACAGCTTTTTCCTGATTCTGTTCTGGATAGACCCGACGACTCGACGGTCGCACTGTCTGGATGACAGACACATCTTCCTCCCTTCATTAATCTCCATTTAGTTCTGCACTGGGGAGAAGAGAGGGACGCAGCGGAGGAGGAAGAAGGGAAAACGAGGAAGTGCTAGATTACAGATATGCCATGAAATCAAAATGGAAAATGGCAGACGGGGGAGCTGGTGTGGAGAGTCAGTAAAAATGCATATCAGAGGTTTCTTTAAAACAAAAAAGGGATGAGTGAGCACTTGGAGGAGTTAAGGTGTGTGAGGTGTAAATTGGAGGAAAATTGAGTCGGGGGAGAACAGAAGGAAGGAAGGAAATGGAGGTTTGCTCTTTGATCTTCAACAGGATTATTTCACACTGGTGCCCTTTTTTCCATTTTCTGCTTATTTATTTCTATGTAAATGCCTGCCGTGTGCTGGGGGAAACAGTACGTTCTGCATGACACTGATTAGTGTGTGTCAGCAACAAACGTTTTGACTCTTGTGGGCAGGTGCAGGACTATTAACAATTGACTGCTGAGACATGTGAAACACCAACTGCTATTAAAAACTAAATGGTTTTGTTGGTGCACCCTATACCAGAGGTCGCCAACGTTTTCTATACTACGGACCGGTATTATGTCTGCATTATATTCACGGAACGACCTTCAGATAAAAACAGTAAAAATAAATAGTATAGAGTTTGTTTTACTCATTTTCAACAGTCTACAGATAAATAAACTTGACTTAAACAAGTGTCTTGATTTGTCAAGATACACAAGCTAATTTTACTTGGAGCTAATTTTACTTAAAAAAAATGTTCATTGGCTGCCAGCTTCTTTCAGGATCAGTTTTAAAATTCTAGTTTTTACTTTCAGATCTATTCATGGTCAGACTCCTCCTTACATCACTGATCTGATCCAGCCTTACACCCCAGCTCGGGCTCTTAGGTCAGTGGATCAGAATCTACTGATGGTTCCTGAACACACTTCCGGACCAGAGGAGAGAAATACTTTGTTTTAAGAATTGGCCTTTCTGAACAAAAAACTCAATTTAAGACATTGTTTTCCAAAATTAAAGAATCCCAATTCCATGAATTCATCTCTCAGGATACAAGAAACCCACAGTATGTATTTGAAGTAAATAAGTGGGTCTGCTCTTTAAGAACGGCACACAAATTAAAGTATAAAGTTTAAACATGCTCACATTCACACTCAACCCACTTGACACCAGTTCATTTTTCGTAGTTTCGTAGTTCGATGGTCTTGCTTTTTTCTTGTTTTCTTGGTTCTTTTGGTCTTACTCGTTCTTGTGTTGTCACAGTGGTCCCAAAGGATTATGTATGTTTGTATGTGTATACTTTTTTGTGTCTCTTTATCAGTCCTAGTCTTAGTCTTGGTCTTGGTCTTGGGCTGGGGCGGTCTTGACTACAACTTGTGGTTTCTGAATTCATATTGGAAGAAGCAACGTTTCTACTCCGAGTCTGATAAATGTCCATCAATAATCCTCAGAAAACAGTTGAGTGACTTGTTCCTGGAATGACTCAGATGTGATGGCAATTTTGAGGTTTTGAATGTTGGCTTGTCACAGTGTTCCAGCTAAATTCTCTCAGTTTCCAAAAAACCTACTAAATGTCTGGTTTTAGGTACGATCAGTTGCTGCCAAGAGCATTTGGTCGGCCGAGGGTTTGAATAAGGCCTCTGGATGTAACTGTGGAAGTTGATGAATGATAATCTAGTCATCAGAGTGTTGTGGTCGTCCAGGAATTCCATTTGCATCAGCCTGGAACACGCCACTTGATGGAGAGCTTTTGGGTTTGTCTGTTTTGTCAATAATTGCAAAGTTTGGCCATGGCACCATCTGTTCACCAGCTTTCTTTCTGCGTGGGAGGGAGAGGTTGGCCCGGCTTCCAGGGGTCTCTCGTGCAGACTCAATCAGCCTAGAAAATGCCGAAATGAAAAAAAGAAAAAAATCCTGTCCTGTGGCCGGCTGGTTGTTTAGATTTGTTGAGTGGAGGATTTGTTTAGTTGGCTTGAGGTTTTCCAGGCTTCTGTTCGAGTGGGTTAAGCCGCCTGTGAAGTCCTCGTAGCTGTTGATATAGATTCAGCACTGATCTCGCGTCCAATCGGCTGATAAGGCCTTCAGTGGAAGATTAAGCTTAATCAGACTGATTCTGTTTGTAAACATGAATGGATTTTTTTTTTATGTTTATCTCGATGTGTCGCATTTTTTCCTGAGCCCCAGTCAGTGGTGTAGCATGTGGCTAGTTAGCAACAATGGAAACTTTACCTGTTTTTATCAGTCTCTTCTTAGATCAGTATGGAAATCCAAAACTAATCTTATGATTTTAAAATGTATACTTCTCGTATACATTCAATATTACATGTAAGTAAGTAATATTTATATAGCGCTTTTCCAGGCCAGGGTCACAAAGCGCTTTAACAATCAATTCAATACCCAATAAAATATATACTTAATTAAGTAAGTAATTTGTATTTATATAGAACTTTTCCAGACCAGGGTCACAAAGCGCATAAACAATCAATTCAATACCCAATAAAATATATACTTAAGTAAGTAGGTAAGTAATTTGTATTTATATAGCGCTTTTAAAAGGTCAAGACAACACCAAGACCACCACAGGAGTCTCAGAGAATCAAGGAAAAGCCTGCATATCTATATATATATATATATATATATATATATATACTGCAATACTGTAGGAACAACAATACATTTTTTTTTACTTTTAAAGAAACATTAAGTGCATTAACAGTCTCAAACAACCTGGAGAAACATTCAAGATCTAGTTTATTCAGTGTTTAATTTCTTAACTGTAGTCTTTGGAACCTGGTGTATACTTCCTTTCTCAGTCTTTGCTGCAATTTCGCCGGTTTTGTTGTTACTTTGGCTCGGAGAAAATGACAAGGTTGCCTACTAGTGGCCGGAGGTTTAATTGCACGACAAAAAATGAATAACCACTGTGAATATTTGAGTGTTATTGTAAAATAAAACATTGAATGATTGTCGTTTATACACACACTATCGAAATATAAACCATAAAATAACTTTGAATGAAAAAAGAAAATGTTATTTCAAAGGTAAGATCATTATTATTTATCAATACAGTATCTGGAATAAAAAAATGTTATATCGATATTTTCTGAAACCCCTAATGGCAACCCCTGAATGGAAAGTTGAAAGAAGGAGTTTCCAATGTCAATCTATTTCTACATTCAATTCATTCAACAGTGGAGTTAAAGTTTTGTATAATACAGTAAAATACACATTTGTTAAGAGTCATAATGAAACAATTTAACATTCATCACCAACATCAATAGCCAGAAAAGAAACTAAATCATCGTATTTGAAGTTGATCGTAGTTAATGTTTTATCTCAATATGTAATTACCCTGAAACAGGAAGTGGACTTAGTCGGTTTGGATTAGTCTCTGTTGGAATGTCGTGTAATTTCACTCCAGAATGATGGTGTGTATGTGTGCACACGCCCCGAGGACCATAGCCATTAGAGCATTATTGCAGATTGTCTGCTAGGGCGCTCAGGGCCACAAAATGCAATTAGATGGAAGTATATAATATGTATTTCCACAACACCTACTGTGCACCAGAGAGGAACCTTTATACATCGTGCGCTTGAATATAAAGGCAGGGGCTGGAAGAGCAACAGCTACTGTTGCTCAGCGTGAGTTGTATGTCTGTGGGCACCAAGCAGGGAAGGAAGTCACACAAGGATAATAATGAACGGTGTTTTATTACTTTTGTGTATTTAAATAAAGTGATTTATATTGTACCTGAGGCGACCTCATATCTGATGTTCCTGGATTTCATGATTTTTAAGAATTCAGGGCTGAAAGTCAGCTTTTTAAAGATTAAGATTTAATTAAGGAAAATGACACTAAAATGTACAAATTAAGATCTTAAGTTTTAGTTATTGTATTGAACAATTCTGTTCTGCGTGTTTACAGAGTGATGCGTTCAGGGTCTGTGGGAGTAAAGTTCTAGAAACAAGTGAAAGTTGAAGTGTTTAATAAATAATAATATATACAGTATAAGACAACTACATCCACTCGACGAATAAGAAGAAAGTAACCCAAACAGGATAGGGAGACTGGAGACACAAACTTTGGGTGCAACAAACACAGGAAAAAAAAAAAAGAAAACAGAAATGTTGATAACAGCAGGTGAAGTAAATAAATATGTTTTTTTGTAAGAAAGACTAGAGTCTGGAGATATGATATTGTGGCGGTGCATTCAGGGACTCCTCACAGAAGTTTTAAAAAACTTTTGTTTTCTTTTTGTTGTAGTAGTTTTTTTTTGTATAGGTAAACTTTACATAAAACAACTGCGAAGAAACAAAGTCAGAAATGAGTCTTATACAAGGAAACAAACTGTATAAAATACAAAATAAAACGAATATATATGAATTAAAATAAAACAAAAGTTAAATGATAAGGAGATAAAAAGAAGACATAAGCTCTGACTATAAAAGAGAGATGTGTAGATTCTTTTTTAAGATTATCTTAAAGTATGTTTGCCAGTAGGTGGATAATTAAAGCACTATTTTCCTTTGTTTTGAACAACTGTTCTTATGCATCATCACATCATTTTCAAACTAATGGCGCCACCTACTGACCTCTAAACAACATGACACTGCTTCATGAAGCTCCACCAGCCCATCACTAATAATTGTTGAATAGTTTAAATGATTCAACTTCAAATAAACTCAGAAATAATCACGTGCCTTCTATCTGACCTTTCTTATATTAACACACGCTGCAAAATTGATTTATGATCCTGGGGATCCCCGGCCAGAGCCACAGGAAGACGTCGGGATTAATGGATTGTGGATTCCTCTCGAGCAGTCGTTTCCGATTTGCCGGCGGAGGATCCTTGCAGACTCACCTCTCCACTCTGAGATATTGAGACCACTCAACTGATAAGGCCGTGGAACGGTCCCGGAGAAAAAAACCCTCCACCTTGTCGGAAGGTTTATGAAATTTCAAATCAGGTCCACTCACAGATGCCCGTGTGGTTATTAAAAAACGCTTCTGCTCTGGATCAAATGTCATCATTCGACATTAACGTCTACGTTGTTTAAACGACACACGTGGCGACACACCCACACAGTTGCTATGTTGAATGAGATACACTCGCGTTTCCATACGTGCGACGCACAAACAACTGGAATCTTATCAGCGAGAGCTTCAAAGTAAGTGGGCGAAGGCCAAATGTCGGGGAGAAAACAATACGGAAGTTTGTGCTGCACACTTAATTGAAGATATTAATACTGTCGTTACTTGTGTTTGTGCTTCGCATTAGATGGATTACTATAGATTTATTAACATGTAACAATGAGCGTCGTCCTCCAGGGAATCTTACTCAACACCCATCACTATGCAACTTACAGCTTACTCCTATTTAAAGATGCAGAACAAACAAGTGATGAGAACTTGGGAGAAAAGCTTTTGTTATCTCAACCTTATTTCTTTTCTTTTCAAACTCTGTGTATCTCAACGAAACTAAACATTCAAGGATCACGTTAAAACACTTTGAATAGCTCTTCTTTGTTTTCAAAGTCCAACGTTTGGTCAGTAAAGCAGCATTATTCTACAGTAAATGTTGCTTGAATTAAGTTTGTATTCTTTATTTTTTATATAAAAACGTCTCATTATATAAGTGAACTTTTTTATTTAATACTGAAGCCCTTCTCTTTTTCACACTGTGACTGTCAGATATAAAATTGGTTTTCTATTGGTACGGACTGTACCCGGTCTGAAATGGTTCAACTGTGTTAGATTCAAAGAATCACTCATTTATTGTAAGTATTTGAAGCTCTTTTGGTGTATTTTCTTTTATCAAAAATCTTTTTTATTAACTTCAACTCATGAGATTTTTAGAGCCAAACCCAAATCAAACAGGGATAACACATTCTCCTTCTCTGGATCTGTTTTTAAACCTGGACATTTAAAGGCGGTGTTTGGAAATCTGATCACTAGATTATCATGATTTTACTTGATGTCTTACTTTTTAAAGGATAAACTGGCTACAACCTACTTCTGTGGACATAAGACAATGGAGAGCAAACATAGGTAAACTATGGAAATACTTTAATAAACTGAAATTAAAGAAAAAGTGGTTTGACAGGGGCTGTGGAAAATGGTTGGAAAAAAAAGTATAACCACATAAATTTTAAATGAATTCATCAATGATCTTGACATTGGCCTACTTTAAATGGCAACGAACGTGGAAGCTCTCTTGACTCACTCACGTGTTTCAAATGTTGATATTTGTCTCCAAGATGCAGTAGGTCTCTCATCATGACCATGTTTTGAACTTATTACTTCATAAAAATCCTCTTGAAATCTGGGCGAACGAGAGGTTACGAAAGCGGAGTCCATTATAATGAAATAATGGCTTCACTCCTCCTCCAACCAGCTGTAATCATACCCGCTTTGTTCATACAATGAGTCCCTTGGAGGGCGAGACTTCTGCTAGACCAATCACAGCAGACTGGGTGTGGTTAATGGTAAACAAGATTTTATCTTCAGAAAAAAGTACATTTTCTAATGTAAAACATTTCAAAGAAAATAGTTTTTTTTACAAACAGACACATACTGAGGCAAGACAAATAAACACATTAGTTGCCCTTTAAATTGATTCCATATTAAGTTTTAATATGTTTGTAACCAGTTTCATGAATCCTTTAAATAACCTGCCCTGAAACAAAAACGTGATTTATTTCCATTTCTACTTGTCTATCCTGTAACAGAGGTGTGTGTCACCGTCATAGAGAGAGAGTGTGATAGAATCTCTGTCATTAGTGGTGGCTCCTACATCCCACCAACCCCATCACTGTGGTGTTGCTGTACACATCGACGAGTCACTGAATAATTCACCGGTGTCACATGTAAAGGAGATCGCTTTAATCTTTCACCAGTTAATGTTGTCAATGTATTTTTTTTCTTTCTTACTCTCCCGGTGTTCAGCTACTAGGATGCTTTAGGAAGGAGAGGCGGTTGTTGCGGTGTTTCCCTGCTGTTAGCGCTGTTTATTAGACAAGGGCTTTAATTGGACACAGAATTGCGAACAGGGATCTTCAGCCACATAAATAATTTAGGGGCGCACGTCAGGCGAGTCTCTTCGTGTGGCTGTTGTCTTTTTTTGTGTCCTGCTTTCTCAGTCGTCGCTCAGAATGTGAGAATATGGGAGGAAGTCATCCTCCGTTTCACGTGGACGATCTCCGAGGAAGACGCACGCTCACGCGTCTTTGAACTGGGTGCAATTATTCTAATGGGGTAATGATTTTTGCAATATTAATGAAGCCGCTTTTACACAAGTTTTTAATTGAATATGTTCTTTCATCTCCAGCTGGTGCTCGCTTAGCATTCATCTAACGAACACTATAGATGCTTTATTATCCCGCAGACAAAAAACACTCACAACATGTTACGGCTTTTAACTCCTTGATTTTCCAGGAACGGTTTATCTGTACAACGGGAGGAACGACGCTTTGACTCTTGCCTTCCAGCCCACGTCTGCTGGCTAGGAAAAAAAAAGTCATTTTGCATGAAAAGAGGAACAATTTGTGTCTTACTGCACAGAAAATGTACACATTAGCTGCACATTAAGCTCTCAGTTGTTGTAATGTTAGAAAATGCTACTATTACACAGGTAGTTCATTTACTGTATAATAAGTGTGCATTACACCCAATGGAAACTAAGGTGTCTCTTAAATTCTTGGACCTCTATTGTACTCATCAGTATGTGTGTTTGTACAAAACTCTTTTAAATTGTTACATTAGAAAATGTGCTTAAGCCCCGCGCACTGAAAACATGTCCAGTCTGCTTTCATTGGTCAAGCATTGCGGTTTGTCACCGAGCGTCATCAATCCCAGAAGTTTCCACCTCCAAGGGACTTGTTGTATAAACAAAGAGGGTGGCTGAGGCCATTATTACATCATAATCAATAGCTCTCGTAACCTCTCATTCACTGAGATTGCAGACGTTGGAGAACTTTATAAATGAATAACTTCAAAACGTCGTCATGATGAAGGACTTACTGCATCTTGGAGAGAAAGAATTCAAACATTGAAAAATGAGCGTGTCAGGAAAGTCGGAGTTCAATATTAGTCGCACTTTAACTATGTACACACTTGGATTGTCACGAAACCAAAAATTCCAACTTATAATAAAACTGTTAATAATCAGCATTAGTAGAGTTCCTGCATATCTAAGGTTCAGTTGAGCGTTGACTCCTCTCTACTTCAGTCTGCATCTTGTGTCACTCACACCTGGTCATACGTGTACATGCTCAACCACATTTACACCCTGATTCTACATCTACAATCAGTATAAAATAACACGTTTGTGTCACGTTAGTGAGCTTAAGGCTTATAGACAAAGTCAATGGCTGATTAAATAGCCAGTATTCATCGAGCAGCGAGCTAAACTAAGCCAACGTGGACTACAACACATTAACATTAATGCTCAAGGGCCAGACTATCATCAGTTCCAAACAATAAGGGAAATAATGAGCCTTACTAACCTGTCTCATATCTACAGAACCATTTGGATACCTCAGGCTGCACACCCTTAAATCCATAGCATAATAACAGCAATTAAGCTTATTTTTGGAGTATCTACATTTTTGACAACCGTGATAAAGACACATTCAATTTACAGCACACCGAAAAGAAAGTCAAATGAGGGAAATTGAAACCCGTAAAAATGCTGTGTAATCACTTTGCCTGAAAAGTAAAACAAAATACCACTATGTAATAAAATCAAAAGATAATTACATTCATAAATGAGTAAAGTATGATTGAAATTATATTACTAGAAAAAAGTAGCTTGATAGGTCGGTCAGCAGCTCAGCCTCTCCTGCACTGTCAGAATGTGTCAAAGTCGGTCTGAAGAAAGAAACGCACTGATCCAGTGATACAGTCTTTTGGCAGCCATGACGTGCATGCTAATGCTAGTCCCAATAGGAAGGTGTCAGAACAGACTGTCCTTAGCAGTGGAGCTGGCATTATAGATTGTCCACTCGCTTTTTCCTTTCCCATCCACTTTCTTTAAAAAAAAAATCTGCATCCAAAGTGAAACTAAAATCATGCCATGATTCCGGCAAAAAAAGAAAGTAGTTGTTGTGGAGCTTTGGCTTGATGACAAATTCATCAGACTGGCTTCCTATTCAGGGTGTCCACTAATACTTTACTACTACTGTAATACTGTATCGATATTTGACAGCCCTGTATTATTTTTTTGGCTTCACATCAAATTAGAAAGCGTTTCTAAAATAAATAATAGATAATATTTATTTTTTTACATACAAGATTCAAACATTCAAACTGTATTTTCATTTTTGTATTGCAATTAAACTTCCAGACACTAGATGGCAGCATTCATGACATCCATGACATTTATATATATAAATAATATATTGTGTGCTGACTGAGGACGAGAGGATACAGCAACTCCAGCAGCTTTTGTCAAGAGTCATGTGTTCTGTAAATTATGCAATACCAGATTCAAGTACTGGGATAATACTACAAATATATCCTCGTTACAACAGTATCACAATATACCGCAATATATCGTTGTCACTGTCATTGTGATACGTATCATATAACCAGATTCCGTGATATGTATCGTATCACCAGGTTCTGGCCAATACATCATACCTCTATTGCTTATCAGAAGAAAACTACTAGAAAAAAAAGTTTGTGGATTGTCGCTACAAGACCTTGCTGAAGGTAGGTGACACATAACATCCTGTCGAAAAAAAAAAACCCAGCAGGGCCCTTGTGAATACCGGCCTTCAACTAGAGGGTTATTTTTTTTTCCCCCTTCGGTGCAGAGACAAAACGAGGGTTAAGTTGCACCGGAATTGATGAGGAGTGTAAGCCGGAAGACTCGCGGTAGGTGCTATGTGTTAATGAGGCATCATAGCTCTATCGTCTCCCCTGTGGTTCCTGTGATGAAAAAGAGGGAGGTGAAGAGGCAGAGAAATGTGTTTGGGAAAAGGAGGGATGGAGCCTAACGAATGATGGAATATCACATTATGTTTGGTATGAATCGACGTAGAGGAGCGTAGGTGCCGTTAATAGTGTTGCAATAGTAGAAGAGTGAAGGTAGAAATGTACTTATACACAGTGTAAAGATATAAATGTATGTACTCAGCTGCCAATGTGATGGTGGTTGGTTTATATGCTGCTCTAGTTAATATGACCTCCATCTCTCTCGAGGACTAATGGAAATCAGGTTTGTGTCTGAGTGTGTTATGATCCTGAGCCTTCGCCCTGGTCCATGCCGAGGGCAATGTGTCATTATCTCCCCTCGCCCCAAGTCCCTCTGAAAATGTCCTTTTACTGACTGGCAGAATGGTTCATTGGTTCTATCCCTCCCACTCTTTCACTCACTCCCGGTCTCATTCTGGCATCTCATGCTATCACTATAGTTTAATGTCACATTTGTCATTCATGCCCTCTTTTTTTTCAATCACGTAGGTTTGGGGGTGACTGAGGTGGAATGAATCATCTTAAGACAGTGTCCTCTTCCTTAAAAAAATATCTTGCACGGAGAATCCAAAGCTGCTCTCAATTCTAATCTAATGGCTGGTTCCATTACAAGGAAAGTAAAATTTGGCCGAGGAGCCGAATCCAACAGGCAATGTCACGTCATGAGTCCCTTAAAATATATTTAATAAATCAATTTTTAATTAAATTGATGGAGGAACTTTATCAATTAAGATGTATGATGTAAGTGGTCGCCTTAAAACAAATGTGGAATTTTAAGGTAGTACATGGAAAAATATTCCTATATAAAGAACAACATAGAGAAACTGCATCTCAGACCTTATTATATCTATAAACAGCTACATCTGTGTAGAAAAATTTCCATAATATGCGATTTTGGAGAAACAATTACATTAATTTATTTTTAAATAAATGTATTCTTCAAATAATTTTCTTTTTCAAATTAGTTTTCTTATTTTTCTTTTTTTTACCCCCGTCCATTTCATATATATTTTATTTTAAAATATAATTATTATTTTCTAAAAATGAAACGTTTGCAACCTAATACGGAACATTGTACTGCATTATTAAGATCTATTCTTATTAAAAAATCAAAATAGACAAAACACTGCAAAAAAAACATATTTTTTCATATCATATTTCATCAGATTTGTAAATCTTATCTCAAAATTAAAATTGTATAAATGTATGGCTGTAAGTCTTTAATCTAAAAATGTAATGAATGGAACATTTTTTATTGGAATTCTTTGTTTTTTTTACTTTCTTACCTTTCATTTTCATATATTTTAATCTATAATGCTCATATTTATTCCCTTATGTGAAACTGTTGGGACCTAATAATGTATGTTGTATCGCTGTGAAACATTATTTTTAAGATATATTCTTAATAGAGAGCAACATATAGAAAACTGAAAATAATATGGATTTAGATCATACATTTACCCCAAAATTACCATCGTATATTTATTATTGTATACAAACGTATATGATTATATGTAAAAAAAAGTGCACAAAAAGTACTTAATATGTAAATTAAGTACATACATGCCTGAGCATTGCTGCTTTACATTAGCTTAAGATTATTAATGAAGAGAGTCGTTGATATATTAAGCGTCCCTTATGTAGACGTTTAATAAATCATCTCTCTACATTATGAAACATGGTAAATAATAAAGGCACATTGATGGCAAAAGTGACACGCCGGGGGATTTGATGTGGATTCGCGGTCAGTGCATTTCACCGTAAACTCCATGTAGCTGGGTCACAGGCCTGCGCTCGGCTCCTCTGCTCCACTGATCAGCACCACGGACAGATCCGCCCCAGTCGCTCTTGTCCCGATGCGTGATTGACACAGTTAGCCGTGAACCAATATCCCACTTTCTGCCGCTGTTTTAACTGGGATATGTTTTCAAAAAAATAACAATTATCATTGTCATTAACCGGCGAAGAGATGGCACAGTTATGGAAATACATCACGATGTTGGAACGAGGGCACTTAATGAGAACACATGTCCTTGTCGCGTGGTTGACTGTGACTTCTTACTATCAATCTCTTGATCTCGCTACCGTTTAATTATCTTTTTTTTTTAATAGTCCACCTATTTATCAGACGTAACTATCACTGAGCAACATATTAAATGACATTGTTGCAGCTATGTGACTTTATAATATGCTTTTGGATAATTTTCCACAAGTGATAGAAACTCATGATCCTATGGTGCAAAAAAGTCATCATAATTTAGATATAGTTTTGTGTTTGCCTGATTTTAAGTTGAAATCTCAAATCTAAATAAGAGTAGTACTAGTTTCCTTTTAGTATATAAATATTTTCTGCTATTATTTATTTAAGAAAATGGGTTTTGATTGATTTAATTACAAAAACATGTATTTATCTATATATTAGTTCACTTTTTTACTTCCATTTTCATATTTGTTTTAAATTATGTATTATATATTTATTCCCTACATACAAAACGTTTTTGACCTCTTAGGTTATAGCTCTATGCCATATTATACAGTATAATAAGGATTATGACCGCATCCATAATAAGTACACTTTCTTGGAGCAATTCAACAAACCAAAGACAATAATGCTAATTTCTATTTTTTTCATAAATGTGTTAATATATTATCATGAATTAATTCAACTCTTTAGGGTGAGTATTTAATATCTAAAATGTATAAATTAAGTTGTAACATTGTTTGTTTATTTACATTTTGCAATATACAATTTTATATGATCGTGCTGGTGTTGTATCATGAAAAAGTGAGCCAGGGATAGGATTTTCCCTTCAGACACATTAGCTAATATTTCTCTCTTCCATTTGCTTTTGTTGTATTTTTTTTTCTTCCTCTCGTTTGAAATAAAGCCTTTGATCATCAATGTTCTCGCTATAGTTGAAGAAAAAAAAAACACATTGTGTTGGTGAAGGCGCTCTGTTGTTTTGTTTTTTTCCGTCTTCCTCTTTATCATCGTCTCGTTGGCCGCAAGAGGCACAGCGAGCCCGGGTGATAATGACGTGTCAAATTAGAAGTGATGGAACCTGAAGCAAGTGTAAACACAATTTGAAATGTTCAGATGACATTTTCCAAGTTGCATTTCTACTGGGGGAGATTAGTGGACTGACAGCTCAGCCGGGATCTCGTAGATCATGGCAGCGAGGAGAGAGACGCGGAGGATGGAGGACGCTAGCAGGATTTGAATCATGAATATCACCGCAGAGTAGTGTGTGCTTTGTTGCATAATGCAACCAGATAGAAGACTTCCAGTAATCTGTCAGCTATAAGTGCTGCTCCCTTTTGGAGTCATCGCTACCTCCCGTGAAAAAGCTTGGATAATAATCCTTGTTATTTAATTGGCTGTGCCTCATGAAGTCATAAAGAGTTATTTACATCTAGTTTACCATTTGTATTTCATACATTTTTGTACATAACATAATGTTGTAATCTATCCTTTATGATCTCCCCCGCTACATTTTATTTTGTGTGGACCCTTCAGTTTTTTCTCCTTTTTCCACTTGTTTGTCAGAAGTTTACATTTAGTTATTAGTTTAAGTTTACTTTACATAGTTACGGGGCAGTTGTAGACAGTGTGTGGCATAGCTGCCATCACTCTGCTATTCCTATACGCTAGACTTTCAATGGACCGGCGTCAGCCTGTCTTACAGTACTGCCTATGGACTTCCACTTTTTTTTTTATGAATTGGATAATTTAAGAATTGGACTCAGACACACACTGTGTTCTTTGCATTGTCTTCTACTCCTTGGTCCCTCATGTAACAATAAACTCTTTTAAATATTTGTTTAAACTCTTTTTTTGTTTTGGGAGTTAGCCCCCTAGCAGAGCTATGTGTCTTTCAGTGTTTTTCTAGTTATCATGAGATCCTGTTCTAAAACAGACGATTCCTGATAATATTTTGGTGGATTTTCGGAGACAAATTGTCCAATTGGACAAATCCATTGGACTCCTGCTGTGTTTTCAGTTTTATATTGACCTTTAAAGTATATACTTTATTGAGTATTGTTTTGATTGTTTAAGCACTTTGTGACCCTGGTCTGGAAAAGCGCTATGTAAATAAAAATTACTTACTTACATAAAAGTGTTTTTTAAGTGTATCATCGTTTCAAAGGCTAACCCGCTATGAGGACCAGCAACTACTAGATCCTGCCTGTTGTTTAAAAACAGCGTTTTTCTGTATTCTGCATCAGGCAGTTTTTTATGGTTACAGATTTCCTGGCTCACGCCGGCTCCAGGTGTCCTTCCTGCACATCGTCAGCATGATGGATGGCGTTCACACGCAGCCTTGACTTTGTAACTCACCAGGATTTATTTGCATGCGTTTCATTTGCCAGTCAAACGACACACACGCTTCGCAGTTTTGTTTTGCAAAACTATATCTGTTCACACATGACTGTGCTTCAATCTACAGCAGTCAACTTGAATCTGTGAGCAGATTCTGGGATCTGTCCGGGACCAGTGTGGCCATCATGGCGTGGTGATTTGCTTTCTGTAATTCCGGCTCTGTGACAAATCAGGCTTAAATGAAGTTACAGCCGTGAATCTGAACTTAACCACAGCCTCAATTGTTGATAGATTGTAGTGTCAAATGAGAATTTTTATGATGAATGAATGCATACATCATTTATTTTCCCAGGTTTCAACGCAACTTATGAAGTGAACAGTTTGTGCTTTAGAGCCAGAAGGCGGCAGCCTCCAAGCATCACTGTAGGCTGCGAACGATGGTTGCCTTTCATGTGTATGTTCTCCATGTGTTCGATGTCCTCCAGGCACTCCGGTTTCCTCCCACGGACAAAACAAGTCAACAAGCACTTTTACCTTTGATCTTTTTGAGTTACTTTGTGGGAAAACTGGTGACAAATGCATCTTCCAACTGGACATTTCCGTAAGCAGTTTTAACTTGACTACATATTGTGTGCTAGCGTATCCGTCAGTTTTCTATTAATTGTTGCGTAGGTGGGATGAACCAGCAACCAGTCCAGCTGGCGTAGTAGGTGTTGGAAAATATATTTTTTAACAAATTTTTGATTTCATATGAATTCTCAAAAAATAAGTTAAATGATATTAATAGGCCATTACTTTTTTAATTTCTGTCATCTTCTTTCCCCCGTTTCATTACTTCAAAACATAATGAATTCATCAGAATTAGACGTACCATCTGTTGCGAAATAGGCTTCTGCTGCCACTCTTACACTTTATGAAGTTCAAGCTCACAATGGAAGGATTGTATTAGTCTTTTTATACATATCATGCCATTTAAATTCTCAAGAAATCTTTGGCAAACCAAAGCAGTTTTGCATTTCACAATATACAGTATTTGTGTGCAGAAGATGACAATGTGTAGTTCATTGAAGAGGAGGGAATGGAACTACAGAGGCAGCATACAAAAGATGACATAAATTAGAAAGAATTAAGCATTTTTTAAGGGTAGTGAGAATATTTCATTACACAATCACCAAAGTTTTAAGTTAGATTTAGGAACTTGTTTTAGGATGTTACATGTATCATAACCAAAAACTATGTTTTTTTTTATTTAATGCTTTGCTTATTTTGATAGGTGCATTCTTTGCTGATTGTGAGAAGAAACCTTAAAATTGTCTTAAAAAATGAGTTCTTATATTTTTCATGTTCTATAAATCCCTTCAAATAACTTTTCTTTTAACTTTTGCAACCTCCTTAACTTTTAACTCCTGTCTTGTCACAGTAGATGTTTGTATGTAGGTTTTTTTGAAAGGCCCTTTATAAATAAAATTAATTATTATTCATGATTATTTTCACTCTCATTATTTTTCTGTTTTTTTTGGTACATTTTTCAAATTTTTGGTTTCCTATAACATATAAATAGCATTTCAAAGTAACGTACCAGTCAAGGCACCTCTTTTATTGTTGATTATTTTTTGTTTTTTTTACATGTTTTTGTTCTTTAATGTATCACATCAGTAGTTACCAAAGAAAGTCCCCAACATAAATCATTGATAATCTTTCCTTGTCACATCTGATCTCTTTATTTCCCTCCTCTACTACAAACATGAACATAAATGGTGTTTCTCTTTGTAATAGTCTGATGAAAAATTAAGGTAAAACACCTTGTCAAAAATTTGGTGAATACGTTGGGAGCCAACACGTCTGCTTTCCTTTTCCAAAAAAAAGCCAATTTGTGAAACTAAAGGAAGAAAAGATGAGCGAGACGAACAAAAAGAGTAAAGTGGAAACGTCTCACTGACATCCTTTCTCACACAGCAGGGGAATTTTATGTTCTATAACGGGTTCTGGCTAATTTGAAGTCAATCGCGGAGTTATTAACGGACGGGAGCGAGCCGTGCCGAATCTGGTCAAGGGCAGCAAACAGAATCTGTAACCTTCAGGCAAACTGGATTCAGCTCGGAAAAATCTTTTTTGAATAAGTACTCCGTGTTAAAGCGTAATTTCTCCCTACAAATACATTTGCATCCGAGCAATCACTGAGATTATGTCGTGACATTGCGGCAGGCAGGATTTGCTGAGGTTGTAGTTTTTTTTTTGTTCTCAGTAGGAGCGTCTTGTGTATTTTTTTATACAACTCAGCCACTATGTATGTAAATATCAACATCTGCCCCACAAATTAGATCAACTTCATTTCCCAACTGTTTCCATATCCATTACTGCGCTGTTGATGCAGCGTTAAATGTGGCACCAGCACCTCACATAAGGGGCTGGAAAAGACAATCACACATGAGTAGAAAATAAAAACAATCATTAACGTTCATACATAAAACGCATTAAATCATGTGATTTCAATAAACCTACTCACCGACATTTTAATTAAAAGTTAATGTCAATATAATGAACATGTATTAGAAATAAACATTAGCAGGAAGTCTTCACCACTTTTGTCTAATCATTGCTCATTCGACGACTTTAAACCTTGAAAGAATGTGTCACTAGTTCCTTTACTGTGTAGCCAAGATACAACTTGTGAAATAAAGGACTCCAGGCACATGTACGAAACACCAGACTAAGGAAAATGTTTTTTAACGTATGATCTAGAAATGTTTGCGACATTTATTATAATATTTTATTATTTTATGTAGTAATTTTTTTATTTTTAGAATCGAATTTCAAATGTTATTTCTAGCCAAACAGTTTTTTCTTCATTAAAAATCTCTCTCTTTCCTTATTTTGAAAACAAATAAAAATGAATACCAACGAAAATACTTTTCACTGATCAAGTAAAGTTTTTTTTTTTTCCAAGTCAAAAGTAGAAATGTTTGTGGCGTTAATTCTAAAATCTATTTCTGATTTTATGACTGACTCAGACGACTCTTTAAAAATGAGAATATAATAGAAGATACCGTGCTGAAACCACTCAATGACTTTTATCACAATACCTAAAATAGCTCAGACACAAATTCATCCATTAAGACTAATTAAAAACCTACATAAAATAGAATGTTACATGAAATACATAAATATATCATTATCTGTTAAAAAAGAGTTGAGAAGAATCAAAAATATGTTATACTATGATGACTTTCCATACAATTAAAATCTCCTTATAAAATACAACTATTTCAGGATCTACAAGTATATAGAGGAACTTTATGTAACTGTTTTTACATAAAATAATACATTTATAATTGATGATTAAATACAGACTCTTTAACTTCTATCTATTTACTTATCATAAATAATATTTCTATAATTTTCTGTTTAAATACAATTTCACCATATAAAAAACAACCTCTGTAAATTTTGTTGGACGTCCATGTTAGCCACAAGCATTTATCCCATATTTTCCTTATTCATAAAAACCATTAAGTGTAATTACTCTTCTGAAGCTTTATAAAGCGTCATTTATATGTGCATTTGTATCGCTGCACCAAAAGGACCTTGACAGATACTGCACCTGCGAAGATCTATTGAAGTGAATCTGTTCAAGGTATGTTTCACGCCAAGGCTCAGAGATTTGTGGTTGAAAAATCTGGAACAAACTTCAGCACCAACTGTTTAAACAGTTGTTAAAATAAATCAGGTTTGTTCAGGACTAGCATGTTTGCTAATGTTGACCCATTTCCACGGCAGAAACCACCAATAATAGTCACATAAAACAGACACGAAGGGTAAAAAACTAGATCCTGAATCATGAAAGAAATATCGTCGGGTTTTATCCTGACATTTAAAACCCACAGTAAAAGTGCCAGAGGACTGAGACTAGCCAATCAGAGGTAAATCACGCAGATCCTTTGGCCAATTTTTTGCAACAATAGCCAACACCCCAGTGGTTCAGACATATTCCGGGTTTGGCAAGAAGCCGTTGAGCAGGGAAGGTGTTAGTGGGCAGTTCGGTGGCAGCGAGCCTGGGAGACATTCTGCTGGGTTTTAATATGCAGCCTTCACATCACATTCCATCAATCCGGTCTGTCTTTTGTTTGCCGTCGAAGTCGCCTGCTTGAAATTTCCCAGCCATTTAACTTGAAAATTTATTGGAACTAATCGTTTTGCATATTTTGTTCTTTGATTCATTTTTTACTTTTCAAGGTCAGTCGGCTTCAGATGACGAGTCGCTTTCTTAACATACGGTGAATTGAAACTAATGAGACACAGGATCGGAGCTTGTAAAAGTGTTGATTCAAAGAAGTTTGATCGAAGTCGCTGATCTTCGCGGAACAGATTAGCTTCGTATTATTGTTTCTGATGATTAGAAAAAAAACTGTTGTCTGCGTTACTTTCGGATGCAAATTAATTCTATTTATTTCATTCATGATTGCAATAATCCGACCAGACAGACGTAGGATTTCATCCTTTTTTTCCCAGTGATGCTGTGTTCCTGACAGACGGCTTTGGAGTAAAAATTATCAGTTTTGGTTCCACATTTGCATATAAATGAACAGCGGCGAACTGTCGACGAGCCCCAAACTGAGAATTTGGAGTGACACGCCACTGAGTGGGAGATTAAAAAGGGAGATATGAAGTTTTACTATGATTCAAAGAAAAGGTTCGGAACAAAGACGCACCGAAATGTATTTCTAGTGGTAATATTTCTAACTATGACTCATGATCATGAAGTGTTGTCTGGAGGTTTACTGGACATTTTACTGACACATCACTACAATAATTATACTATTAATTTCCTTCAAGGACATGTAATATACATTATTTAATTGAATGTTTAAGTTACCATTAAGCCAAAAGGAGGAAAAAATAATTTAATATCAACGGAAAACTTTGTTTTTAATTTAAAAATAAAAAGGACATTCTCAAATAAGCTTTAGTTTGTATGTCATTGATTGTGTGTATAGATATACTGTGTATATTAATAATTATATTTTGAAATTAAAAAAAAACAAACAAAAAAACATTACATTTTACAATTTAAATTTAAAATAAATTAAACGTAAAGAAATGTACTATAAAATAAATTGTGTAATATTAAATTTTATATTTATTTAACTTGATATATATATATCAAAATCTTTTAATAAAATAAAAAGGAAAAAATCTAAGCAAAGAGCTTCAACAAGTTATATTTCAAGAGTAACTAATAATTATAATACAAATAAAAATAATAGAATTGTTAGACAGAAATCTGAAACAAGATTTCATGATTTAAAAAAATTCTCCTCGTTTGTTTTGCAATACATAATAGTCTGTTTAATTCAATGTATTTCCATTGAATATTTCAGTTTTAGTTTGTTATAACATCCTTTTTCTTTATGCTACACTGACAGGTTTACTTCTTCAAATGTGTTTTAGATCCAGATGGAAATTTGTACACAACAATCAAACAAGAAATATATAACCCCATGATTTATTTATTGTTTCTTGAACCTAATTCCAATCTCTAATTCATTTTTTTCTTGTAAGTATATATATTTTTTTACTATATTATAGTTACATTTTGAATTTGCCCAGCCTTGACCCATGATTAGTTGTATTATCTCCTGTAAAAAAAAAAAATTTTAAAGCAACAAAGACACTTGAATATCCTCTTTCACAAACCTGAGAAAACGTTAGATTTTAAAGTCAACCTTAAAAGATATGAAAAGCTAACAAAGGTCGACAGGTTGAGGCTTTTATCTATAAAAATAGATTCCTATTCAACTTGACCTTTAACTTTTATTTGTATTGCAATATCTCAACCTAAGTAAAAGTACTTTTTATCTTCCCATTTGTGTTTTCCATTTTGCTTTTTTCCAGTCGTAAATAAGTCTAGATAATGAGCCATGAACTCGAGTTAGAAGAGTGTTTTCAAACAAAAGACTGATGAGGTCCCTGGTTCTATCTGTGGCTGTAAACTTGCCGCTATCGCACATTCATCCATGATAATCCATTCAGCTCAGTGGGAGCAGCAATGGTGGATGTGTGAGCATGGTTACAGGCTCGCCCCTTTGAAGCTGGAATCAAATTTGCTGCCGGAACACCATGCCAATTGCGACAAGGAAAGTGATAATGAAAGAATTGACAGATGAGGAAAACAAGCGTTTATCTCGTCCACGATTCAAAGAAGTAAAACCCAGTTTTGTGCCGGTCAGCCTGTCCTGTGAGATCTGGTTCAGTTGAGGGCTCCATGACCTGGTTTAACACCAGTAATGTGTCGCCTGCACAAACAGAAAAAAAAGCTCTATCTGGATATTCTCATATTCCTACTTTTTAAATTCAGACGTCATCTGTTGTTTTCCGGTAACACACCGCAGAAGCTTTTAGGACATTTAGGCAACATCATGTTGAATCTTCGTAATGCAGGAAAAAGGTGATGACAAGCAACATCTTACTTGTGTTGGAATTCTTTTCAGCTTTAGTTTAGAGACTAATGAGATAAGGATCAACTAAAATGGTATAAAATTCATTAAATATCTTTCCTGTATTCACACGTTATAGTTTGCCAATTATTGTCAAGGCAGAGATAACTCTTGTGTTGTCTCAGGGTCAAGGTGAGCGACCTCCCTGGCTTCCTTAAATACATGTGCACTGGTAGAGGTTGTTCACCTTGATCCAGATACAACACAAGGGATACCACAAATACATTTGTTTTCAGGACTTCGGGTCACCTTGACCCTGAGGTAACACAAGGTTAACATAGATAAGGAACATTGTCCTTCTAGAGAATTAAGGAGAGACTGTTGAAGTGCATTAGAAAGTGAAATACCGTGTATTTAAAAAACACTCTGTTATAACTAGTTCATAGATAATTAGTTAACTGTTAAATTATGAGTTAGTAATGGCTTGTTAAGTATTCGTTTACAATTTGTATATTAATAATAATGCACATTTATTTACCTTAAACATATTTAACAGAGAATGAATTAATTGTTAATAATAATTTATAAACAACTTGGTAACTGTATGTTAATGCTTTACAACCATATTATATAAGTTAGTTATAAGTCATTGACAAACTTTTGATAAATTACTTACTAATGACTTATTAAGTATCAGTCATTAAAGTGTATACATTACTGGGACGTTATTCTGAAGTTGCAACTATTGCGCATTTAAGAACAGTTAGTTTACAAATACTTAAGTCATTAATAACTCATCGATTAACAGTTAACTAATGATCTATTAACTAGTTGTAATTGTTAGTTATTCTGTTATTATGTTAGCAATTTATTGAATTTAAATATGTAATACGTCATTTTCGTTATAATTTTAGTTTGAACATTTTAATTTATATGATTTGTTTGGTGTTGAAATGCATTATGGGACGGGTTGTATTTTTTGAAACACAAATCCTCGATTTGAAGTTCTTACTGAGATAACTCTTGGTGTGATGCTTCTCAAATTTGACTTCATCAAATGTGGCACTTCTTAGAAAACATACCCATAAGAACATTTATATTTGATGTACCCCAACTCCACAGAGTTCATTATGGGATGGCTTTCATGAGCGAAGATGATTCTTGAATCACGGAAGTTTGGTCTGTTTATTTAAACCTTGTGTATTTCATCAAGTCACATGATATCAACTCATTTTAGCAGGTAGCACAGGTCTCAGTGCTTTTCCATCAAGTTTGTTAAAGGTAGTGATGGGCTGATGAAGCTTCATGAAACAGTGTCATGTTGTTTAGAGGTCAGTAGGTGGTGCTATCAGTTGTGCAAAACAAAGGAAAATAGTGCAGAGACCGCCATCTATTGGAAAATTATTACAATGCTTCATGAAGCTTCATTAGACCATCAATACTAAAAAAAATAAATTAAATGTATATCACAAGCTAGTGCAGAGACCGCCAACTAGTGGACTCTGAAAATAATGACACTGCTTCATGAAGCTCCATTAGAACATCACTAGTTGAAGGACTCTAGCTTTTTTTTTCGATGTCTTTTCTTATACTTAGAACATATTTAATCAACGAGGAAGTCCACTCTTGTCATCAAAAGTGTTTTTTTGGTTTCACAATGCATGACTTTAAAGTGACCTTCCTTCCTTTACAATCTGTGGAACACAGAGAGAGAGCTTTTTTCTAGCTGGTAATGTTGCTCACCTTCTACACAGAGTCCCGAAAGACCTTTTAAAAAAAAAAAGAAGAATAGACTACAGAGGAATATAACAGTCATACCAGGAAGTAGACAAAATGCAAACGTTATTTTTTTCACCTGCCTTTGAGTGCTTAAATCCCCGTCTCTCATGGCTCCATCCAAAGCTGGCTTCTAAACACAAACTCAATGAGTGAATGAACCTGAAGTTACGGAAGATCAATGAAATAAAGAGCAATTTACCAAGAGATTGGGGTTAACCTGTCTTGACCTGTCCTAAATTTCTATACCTTTGCGCCCCATTCGTCTTCATTCTGGCGATTTACCTTGAGTGGGCCGAGCATCTCTGAGTCAGATTCCATTTGGGGGGTATTTCTGGAGATTATTAGCATTTGTCAGCTTTTAGCCACAGATCATTTTACCTCTTCATGTTCGCGGCTCGTGACGACGTGACGATGAAAGTGAGGCGTGGGTGTCAAATTGAGAATGATGGAGGCAGACAGCGACTTGGATTTCGTGTCTGCATATAGATCATCGGCAAGCTTCTTGGCCTGTGAGAACCTCGCCGCCCACTGAACATCTGATAATTACTCTTCATTAGACGAGCAGGTAGTTAAGGGGGAAGAGCGGAGAGACGCGCACAGGAAAGAGATAAGGCTTGTTTACATGGAGTTGCAGCCAATGAGAGGAGTTGAGAACATCGTCAAACGTGACCTAGAAAAGTCGTGATGAGCTGATGAAACGTCATGAAACAGTGTTGTGTTGTTTAGAGGTCAGTAGGTGGCGCCATCAGTTTAAAAATGATGTGAGGTTTCGTGGAAACAGTTGTTCAAAACAAAGGAAAAAAGCGTGAAGACTGCCATCTAGTGGAAAATAATGACACTGTTTCATGAAGCTTCATTAGACCATCACTACTAAAAATAGCCTTTCAAAAAATTAAATTAAATGTATATCTCAAGCTGCTATGTAAGTAAAAGTAAAGCCTGTTTGTGTAGAACTTTCTCTTCTAGTGTGTGTCTCCATTTATGATCAGGGAGTAGAGAGTAAGTTCTCCAACTCGACTTATCGTGACCATCCTTCTAGCGTCGCCCTCTGTTTCATTCACTACACCCTCGACCCCCATTAGTTGATGTCTTTTATTCTTCTATCTCAGAAACTTTTGGTCGAGCACTGTCTTCCAAAAACCTTTTTTTGCAAAATATATATATATAACAAATATGTTCACAGACTTCCAGATAAAAACGGTGAATCAATCGACAAGAGTTCTGTAAATTTGTTTTTAAACTCATTTTCAGTAGTTTCTACAGTTTTGTAAGTAAACACGACAAAACAAGTTCTGGAGGTAATGTAATTTGGGGATTTTTTTCAAAATAAAATACTCTCTCAGACAGAAAAATCTTTACAAAAGAGATTCCTACAGAGCTGTTGTTTGGTGACCAATGGTTCAATACTTTCCTACAAGGTTCCCTCTTTCCTCCTTCCTTCTCACCTTTCTTCTAACTCTCTCCTAGAAAGAACTACATCATCCACAAACATCATTGTCCATAAAGATGCACGTCTCATCTTGTTACTCCTTCCATCACCACACTGTATTTATTTATTTAGAGAACAAAAAAAGGATAAATCCTCCATGTGGGAGGTTGAGACCGTTGGATATGTTGGAGATTGAGTCAAACAACGCATGTGTTGATTGACAAAAGATTAGAAAAAAACATAAACTTAATGTATATTGTGGTGATTTCAATGTAATACTACTGCCAAATCTGAACTTTTGAAACAACGACCTTTCTTAACCGATGTGTAATAGCTGGGTCAAAGTGACCCTTACACCTGAAAACAAATGTGTTTGAGGTATCCCTTGTGTTGTGATAATTCAAACACATTTGTGTTTCAGCCTTCTGGTCACCTTATAACAACACAAGGGTTAAATAGTATTTGAAACAATGCTTAAAGTATATTTTACCTTTTTCTTTTCTTGCAAAATCCTTCCATTTTCCTAGCATTTTGACAAACTATAATGGCTTTTCAGACATTTATAACATACTGGTTAGGTTTGGTTCCCTGTTACAGGACTAAATACTGTGTGTGTTGGCAGGCGAATCGAGTGGGTGTTGCACGTCCGTTATTTTGTTGACTTTTTCTTTAAAAACAAAAGCCGAATGCTTTTCTAAAAGTTAAATCAAGATTTTCAACACGTATAATGTGTGACTTATCACCCAAAGAAGAGTGGAAAAATAGAAGATTCTGCCAAAGTATTCTGTCAAGTCAGGTCATGGTATATACTGTACAAACATTCCTCATCATTTCTTTGAAACTTTCCTGCAGTTTTGCCCTTCGTGTAATGTGATATGACAATGTCGGGGCATCAGCAGTAAAATAAGTACTGCAGTGAGAATTAGAAGAGTCAAAAAAAAAAATAGCAGACGAGTCAATGTGACAGCTTGTGGGAATGTGTCCGCACGGAAAGTTCCTCACCTCATTGTCTCCGAGTGGATTTAAACAGGATCATCACAAAAGTTGCGAAGTCCCAGCGGTGCCACAGAGATATTGAGATAGTTAGCGTGTGTGTGCGTGTCTGTGTGTGTGTGTGTGTGTGTGTTCTGTCAGCACAGAGAGTGAGAGGTGGCCACTGCACTTCCAGCTGGAAGCATTGATTATCCAGCGCAGCATGGGGAAATGTGAAATGTCAGCCTCTAATTGAGTTGAAGAAAACATTTTAGGTTTTTAAACATAAATATGGTGCCCTCTGACTAATGGCCGTGGCATTAGTTAAGTCCCTTTGGGCTCATTGTGAGCAAGGAAATGCTAGGTTTTGGTGTTCTCCTGTGCTTCAACTGGGGATCTTATAATGTAAACAGCTTTTTTTAAGCTGTATTTAGTGTTAAAGATTACTTACTGTATTATTGCAAAATGTGGAGGACATCACACAAATTGTCGCCTTGTATTATGCTTTAATTATTATATACTGAAACACAAAAAAAAACAAGTACTGTGAGCAACATCAGACGTACTGTCATCAGGCCAGTATCGCATCCGTTCAATATTAAATTGGAATAATTATTGATTTATATCATAAACCAGTCGTCTTTGACAATCGTCATACTTGTCTTAGCTACACTATTATGATTTAATTATAAATTTCTCTAAATTCTACATTCAAATGATATGGTAGTTTGTGGGATAGTCCGCATCTTCAAGAAGAGGTCAGTATCAGTCCAGATCAGTATCATGTTACCCATGGAAAAAATGAATTTATCACAATCTTATATTTGCCATTTAAATGATCTGAAACCAATTAACTGGGTGACAATTAAAAAAAGGTTATAAACAATAATTGGATTATTTAAACTACAAATAAAACTTACTTAAATACGATGTACGCTATTTATTATGAATAGTAAGAAATGGAAAGACCCGCCTTATGTTGCTTCTGATTGTTTAATATAGCGAGGTGGCCAAAGAAAAAAAGAGTATTAAATTGGTAAATATCGACTAGGACCCCCGCAAAGCTGCCCAACAAGACGCCCGCACCCCAAGTTTATAAAATGCACTGCCACTGCCTAATCACAAATATCATCCGCTTAAAATATAGACAAACGGAGGAGGAGTGAAGATCATTATTACAACATAATGGACTCTGCTCTTGTAACCTCTCGTTTGTCAGGATTTCAGACGGGGGAGAACTTTATAAAGTTCAAAACATGGTCATGATGAGAGACTTACTGTATCTTGAAGAGGAAGACTTCAACATGTGAGTGAGTCAGGAGAGTTGAGTCCTTACATCAAGACCTTTGTGAAATTCTTCCTTCCTTGACTCCAGATATCTGCTCAAACAGTGAAAATAGAATTCGGAGAATATGATTTTGTGTTAATTTCTATCAAAACACTTTCAAAGAATACTTATGATCAACATCATGGTAATAAGGAAACGATATTAAAGCAGTTGTTGATCAGTAAATTAACACCAAATATGTGTGAAGCATTCTCATCCTAGTTAAAAGTATTTTTTGTTCCAAATGATTCACAATAGCAATAGTTAATTCATTATTCACTGATGTGAATGTATAACGTGGAAGAAAAGTACTAGAAAATTAGTGGAAAAAATAGCTGCTGTGTTCCTAGGCAACTGAACACGATACATTTAGATCCTTAATTTGATTTCAAGATTGTGCCGGGTTAATAATTTGCTTCTTAATCTGATGCTACTAATTAGATTCCTACTCCAAGCAGAGATAGATCGTTAAAGATTTCTTATAATAATACGATTTCTTATAATAATGTTAATAAAGCAACTTTTGGACCTGAAGACAGAAATTAAATAAAGCTTAATACAAGTAAACGTTCCAAACAAGAGTAAAAAAAATAACACCGTGCTCCCCCTGGGATCAAAAACATGTTCAAAACTGTGGCCCGAAAGCTAGTGATGGGCTGATGAAGCTTCATGAAACAGTGTCATGTTGTTAAGAGGTCAGTAGGTGGCGCCTTCAGTTTAAAAATGATGTGATTTCCATTGAACAGTTCAAAACAAAGATAAATAGTGCAGAGACCACCATCTAGTGGACTCTAAAAATAATGACACTGCTTCATGAAAACTAAATAAGACCATCACTACCAAAAACAAACGGATTTGTGGTATCCCTTGTCTTGTCCCTGGGTCAAGGTGAACGACCTCCAGCAGGGAGTCGTTCACATTGACCCACAGACAACACAAGGGATAACACGAACACATTTGTTTTGAGGCCTCCGGGTCACTAGCCGCTATGTTAAGATGAACTTACATTTTTGCCTATAACGGGTGAACGATCACTTTAAACATTCAGTCAAGTCAAGTCCACGAGGGAGAGTATCTGGCTTCTATTGCTTAAAAGAGCTCGAATCTTATTATAAGGTTATAATTAGATAGATTTCCAATCATAGCTACAACCCCCCCCCCCCCTTTCTCTGCTTGTCGCATTCAAATGTGCTTGCTTACATTTTCCACTTTCCTATACATTTCTGACAAAGCTCACGCGTAATTAACAGACCACCGTTCATATAGGGAACACACACTTGCATACCTCGGCACACACACCGACACACACACACACACACACACTCACTTCCTGGGTAATTAAAAGTATTAATTACAAGCAAAGCTTCTCCCTGTGCGGCTCTGTATCACTCACAGACTGGCTCACCGCAGGGTTCTTATTACTTTATCTCCCTGCACTATCGAGCTCGTCCTGCTCATCCCGTCTGACTACACGTGTATTCCCAAGTACACCTGCTGGATAAACAAATGGAAGCTAAGTGGTCGGAGACTAATCGCGGGTCGATGGTTTGAGAGATGCTCACAACAGAGCTGTCTAAATGTCAGAGGACGGCGCATTATTGTTCCTGCCCTCGCCGACCTTTTTTTATACATCACTTCTCGAAAAACCTTATAATCTTATCTGCAGATTGAAGCCTGTTACCTTCTCAGGCACACTTACCTCCGTCCAAAGCAGCATGCATTATGTAGAAGAAAAAAAAAGATCTGGACTCCGATTGAGCGTGAAAAAAAAAGCCCAAGGAGAAAAGCTGCATCTGTTCATGGAACTGTCAAGCAAGACCAGGCGCACGCCTCGCTGTAGAGTCCGTTCCCGGTTTAAGATAAAGCCTCACGCTCTCCGGCCAGCGGGTTCGTCGGAGGTACTTGATAGAGAATGACATCATTTATTGAGATATTTTCCAAGTCGTTCGCAAATGTCACAGAGGCTGCATGTTTGGAGATTGCAGGAGAGAGTTGAAACTGTCTTCTCAGTGGTCTCGCCGGCGCAGAAGTGAATGCGGACCCCAAGGTAGTGAGGGACGCGATGCATATCAAATAATAGTAGGAAATTCTCTTCTTAGCGCCGAAAACAACAAAAACAATCCATCAGGACATTACGTAAGATTTAGGTCGGGAAAGGTACATTAATACTGTCAGTGTTTTAAAGTGCATTTTAGGATTGGCCCTTCAGCAAAAGCGATTTAGCTTTGTAGACATGCCAGATACGCTAGTAGTCTACCTCAATAGGGAGTTCAGTTATATTAACAATTTAGCTTGGTAAGCATGACTGCATTAGCAGCCTACCTCAGTGGGGGCTGTTATTGGATTAGAAAGGGGTATTGGTTAGCATGAAAGCTACATTAGCAGTCCACCTCAGGCATCTTGGCAAGTTAGCTTGGGATACACGCCAGCTACACATGTTAGCAATCTACCTCTGTAGGGTCTGCGGACATATTAGCACTTAACATGGTTAACATGACAGAGAAATAAACAATATAGTTTCATAGGGAATAGTGTAATAATGTGTTAGCAAGTTCACTTATTAACTAACTAATTATTATTTTAGTTAGTTTTTTACATCAGCTACATTAAAAAAAATCTTGCCCAGTAGCAGCTACATCCGTATAAGTAATTAAACCTACTTAGCATGGTAGCTTTAGTAGCAATGAAATTGTGTAAGGATGATGTTCCTAGTTCACGTGGTTAGAACGACAGCTACATTAAAAATTGAGTTGGTAGGGACTATACCCATATTATGAATTTAGCTTGGCAGAGATGTCAGCTCAATAGCAATCTGGTTCAGTAGACAGCTGGCTACAATAGCTAGGTAGGCACTTCAGCTACATTAGCAACCTAGCTCAGTAGGGACTACAGACATGTTAGCACTTTAGCCTGCTTAACATGACAGTGATATTAACAATCTATAGTTCCTGGGGAATAAAGCTGTTCGCAAATCATGGACCACTGCTGAACTATCACGTTTGTTTTGTTTGTTTTGTATCGGCTACGCTAACAATCTGGCTCAGCACTAGCTTCAGCTTTATTAAGTAAGTAAGTAAGTAATTTTTATTTGTATGGCGCTTTTCCAGACCAGGGTCACAAAGCACTTAAACAATCAAAACAATATTCAATAAAGTATATACTGTACTTTAAAGGGCAAGATAAAACTGATAACACAACAGGACTAACTAAACCGACTAAGAATGAGAGCTACATTAGCAATGTAATTACATAAACATGACAGATTGAATAGCAATTTATCTTGGTTAGCACAATAATTAAATAGCTACATTCCATATCGAACTTAGTAGAGACAACAGCGATTTTAGCAATTTAGATTGGTAAAGAAGACACAGCTACATTAGTGAGCTAGCTAAACAATATATATATTTTTTTTACCTTACCTTAGTTCAGTAGGGACTTTGGGTATAATACAAATCCAGGTAGGCTGGCATTGCAGCTACATTAGCAACAACAAAGCTAGTTCAGCCAGCTTTTCTTTTTAATATTTAAGCATGTTAACACATCTTCAATTCTGAATGCAAAACATTGTATTATTGTAAATCCAGAACCAACAAACCTCTTAATATATCGACCGCGCAATTGATGATCTTCACCTAATCCGCCTGACCTCTTTTTCTAAAGGTCGTCCACCGCTCGAGGACATTGCAGTAACCTTTCCTTGTTTATCTACTCATAGATCTCTTTGTTTTTGCCTTCCAGTGGACGGCTGCACGGACTGGTCGGTGGACTACCTGAAGTACCGCGTGCTGCAGGGGGAGCCGGTGAGGCTGAAGTGCGCCCTCTTCTACGGCTACATCCGGGCCAACTACAGCCAGGCTCAGAGCGTGGGCCTCAGCCTCATGTGGTACAGAAGCTCGGGTCTCGGCCACAGCGATTTCGAGGAGCCGATCTCCTTCGACGGGACGCGCATGAGCAAAGAAGAAGACGCCATTTGGTTCAGACCTGCTGACCTCCAGGATGTAGGTCTCTACTCCTGCGTCCTCAGGTAAGAGTGTGTTTGGTTTATAATTCCCTGCAGAAAAAGTTTTTAATAAAATAACACCATGAAGTCAAATAAAACCAGACTGTGTAACATTAATGTACACATTAATCGAGAGACAAAATTTAAGGAAATAGGGTAGAGGTTTGTCTAACTTCATATTCAAAACAAATGTTTTAAAAAGCAGTCCTTGTTTTGGTGTGTCATTTCAACTAGTCCTTTTTTCAAGTTCCCAATGGGAAACTATGACTGTAAATACACCGTGATAATTATTTTTGCCTTTTTTATACTATCAATTTGGTGCTTTCATTATTATGAATGTGTTTTCAACTTCACTTGCCTCCGGGCACATAACACAGTTCTGTCAGATTATGACGGCTTCACATGGAAACAATGCTCCGATTTAATGGTACTAGACTTCCCTCTTGTTTGTGAGATGATTTGAAGGGAAACCTATTGAGGTTCATGTTGAAGGACATGCTTCGATAATTGTCAAAAGTAGAACGAGTTTAAACTTTAAGCTCACAATGCAACATTTTTTTTAAAGTCAAGTTTCACTTCCTAACCTTTCCAAAGAAATCTTATCTTTTCCTTTGATAAATAATCAAATAGAGCCCAACTATAAAATGATTTTGTTAGATTCACATCAAATGAGGAAGATTAGAATATGCAGGTTGGGTATTTATGTATGCCTGAACGAACCTGAAAATGAACAGATATATATACCGCCATTTGCGATCATTGAGCAGATGTCAGGCAGCCTGCAGCATCCTTTGTAACGTGCATTATTCCACCAGGAAATGTTACATACATATTTTGTTATTCTAAAACATGGAGCTATCGTAATGAAGCTTTTTATGACAATACAGTTTTTCTTGTCGCTACCTAAAGAAATCGTTGGAGATTATGTAGATTTTATTTTGTATTTAAGTTGTTTATCTATAATTTATAAAATATCTAGAAATATCTAGATAGCCTCTCTTTTTTTATACCTTTTATTTGTATAATGAAAATATACAAAAGGAGAAAATAGAGATATAGTTCTTATAATACAAAGGTCAACAACATACATAGTTGGTTTTTTTTGGAAGATTTAATCAGACAGAGGGTTGTTCGAGTTAAAAATAGTCAGAGTTGAAGATGCTGAGATTGCCATTGGGAGTCACAAGAGACTCAAAGTTTTACCTTACCTTAGATCAGATATACGTATATAAATGAAGGTGTTTGGAGACAAGGTTAGGAGAATATTTTGTTAACAGAGTTTTGGAACAAGAGTGTTGTTGCATTCTTGGCGATAAAGATATTAGGAAGGAAGGTTAAAGTTCAACTAATGTGTTGATTTAAGTGTATCTTAAATAGATGTTGGACCTCTTTTGTACTCATCAGTATGTGTCTGCTTGTACAAAACTCTCTTTAGATTAGAAAATACTCTGTCTTTCTCAAGCTAAAAAAAACCAGCTGTGTAGAAGCTAATGACGACGAAGCATATTAGCAAAGCTGACGGCGATCAACCAACACGAGTGTGACTTTGGTCCTCTGCTTGAACTAACGCGGCGCTCCATTTGATTCCAAATTAAGTGACTCGTTGAGCTATCATAACAAAACATCATAATCATTTTGAGTTTGCGAGCGTCACGGCGCGGTGACTTATTAACCTTTGTGCCGGACGACATCCATCTTCAAATGGCTCATTGCAACTCTCCATTTGCCAGCGTTCTAATAAGCTCGTTTAAGGGCCTCTGAAGGAAGCTTGCGGAATACATTGAGTGTGACCGGGCAGGGCGGTAGGGAGGAAGTGAGAAGTGGGATGTTTGTGCGCCGCGATACACAAGGCTAAGCATCATTTCATTACTGCACTCTGTAGGACTCACCCAGAACAAATGCTTCCCAGAGAATTAGTGTTTTCTGCACTTTCTTCTAACGAGTTATTACTCCTGTTTATATTAAAAATCATACAGGGATTCTAAAAACCTTTATCTTGATCTACTCATAAAGAGGGATTTACTTCCGGGGCTGGAATCAACCGTCCTCCCGTAAGTAGTGTACAACACTCTCGTTTTCACACGAAACTCAAGGAGCCTTCACCGAAATGACTGAAGAAAGAGACGACAAGCCGAGCGTTATTGCCTCGCTGCAGTCGTGCTCAGGAGGGTCCATCATGTAACCTGCGTAGGATTGATGGGCGATTGTCTCGTGGTGTCCTGGAGGAAAACACTGAGCTCCAAATTGATTTTGGCAGGCAGGTCTTCACCAGATTCAACCTCTTCTGCCAGTGTTTTAAAATGTTTAAGATAGGTCTTTGAGAAGAAGTTGCTGAAGATTTGAGTTCTGAATCCACTGACGGCAAAAAAAGGATAAGATTTACCGTCAAAGTGTCTTGCCATCAAGGTGGCTTTGCATAGTTGGTATTTAGGGTATTACAGTAGCATTTGAAAGGCTTCCATGTTGCTGTGCCGTCTTTCGGATTTTCAATCACTTCTTGTGGTTATTTCAGGTAAAAAATAGTTTAATAATATCCCTATCATGGAAGCAATTGTAGGCGTGTTGCAGATGGTGAACAGAATTACTTCTCTCTTTTCTACTCGCTTTCATGTCGACCAAGGGTTGGGATTATTTTCAGAGTAATCTGTTCCTTTTTAGAGTTAAAGACAAAAATGTTTGTTCATTTTAATTTAGTGACTGATAGTCAGTTGTCTTCATCTAAATCTTTGTCGAAAAAGAGACGTTTAAAAACATCCAAATACCTCCATACTGCTCGTCTGTAACGTCCATCTTGTAGTGAAGCCTCAACAAGAGGAATTGTTGCAGAAAAACTTAAGTGTTTTATTGTAAAGTTGTTTTTATGGGACTCTGCTAGGATAACATCCTACAAAGACAAGAATTGCTACGGGTAAATTTTCCGGGCGTTTCCAGTGAAGAGAGTAGACTGAAAACCCTACAAGATGGACGTTACAAAAGTACACCACAGAGGTTTTTAGGTGTTTTATAAGTGTGTAATTTTGGACGAAGATAAAGACTAAGCGAAATTAAAATGAATCTACATTGAACAGACTACACTGACAATAATTCCAACCCTTACTCGAGACAGGGGTGGATAGTGAAATGTGAATTATGGGTGATCTATCCCTTTGAGATACACTTTTTAATAAACATGCACAAAAACGAAAGACGAGTGAACCAAGGTCATCGTCGAACTGGACACACTTGTACACACAAACTGAAGGGATCTGAATCAGACACTAACCTTAAGACATGGGAGAAATAAAAACGGAATAAACTGCAGAAATCAAACTCTAGCAAACACGGTCAACACACGCATACAACAGAGAAACAAATAGAGAATAAACTGAAAGTGAACGGAGGTTTAACAAACATACCAGAAGAGAGAACGCCTTGGAAAAGCAGCAGGAAATACACAAAAACAAGGAGCGATAGCGGTCAACATAAGAGTATTGACAATCTGACACATGGTGCTGGAACTGAGAGGCTTATCAGCAGGTGGCTGTTGATTGGTGGATTAGTTCCAGGTATGTGTGATTATCTGTCAAACAAGAGAGACGGTGGAATGGAAGGAACCGAACAAAAAAAAAAGGTCTCACATCGGCATTTGAAATATATTTGATGGCTTCGTGTTTCAGAAATCACGTACACAACACTCACATTAGGAGCTTACAATGAGGCTCTATTATTTAAGGAATGTGAGAAATCCTTCAAAATACACATAGATCCTGACGTAATCGTCTATTTTTGTTCCATTATCATAATTAAAAATCAAGCTAAACGCAGACGATCATCTCCAAAGCAGGACAGAACCAAAGATGCAAAGATTTGCAAGCCAAGGAATAATAGAAAATTAAATAACTTGAAGCGGTAAAATCAACTATGAGATGAAGTTTTTGACAGGGCAAGAAAAATCAGCGAAGCTTGACGTTGATAACGTAAATGTTTTATCACACATTATTATTCTGTATCCATTAGGATGTCTGTAAAGGCTTCTATTCCATTTATGTCATCATCTCCTGATGCAATATTCAGATACAAATGGACACACACACACACTTCCTAATATACACACACCTTCCTCCGTTTCGTCTGACAAATGGTTTAATAATTCCACTAATGAGTCTGTGTTGAGAAAGTGTGTGAAAGCATTTTGGCATCTCTCTCCCTGATTGTGTTATCTGGCAACGTGGGCTAATAATGCATGAAGAATCACACCTTACGTGAGGCGAAGACTAATATGTGAAGTAGACGCCGTCAAAGGCGGTGTGACACGAGCGACGTCACTGCGAGTTGACCCCTGGCTGTCTATCAATCAAACGCCGACACCTGCTGCTGTGAATAAAGAAAGAATATCGTCACGACGGGGACTCGTTCCGATCAGGCGGGGGAGATATTTATGTTCATCTCTCTTCATCAGTGAGAGGCGAGGAGCTGAGAATCCAAGTGTTTTTTTTTTCCCCACTTTTTGAGAAGGTCAAAGGGTCATCTTCCTCCAGATAGCCTTTTACTTATCTTAAATGTCGTACGAATGTTCGCTATCTTTTCAATTCCCAACAGCTTTTATTCATGTTGCGCTCCCTTCCACTGATCCAAGCAGCCACATTTGTCTACATGCTGTTAGTGTGTCTGCAAGTGTGTTTTATGGGTACAGGGGGTCAGTAGTGTTTATGTGGGTGAGGTGACTCCCTTATTGCGTCCATAACCTGAGAAGATCATGTGACCCCCTGTCATTTACAGTGAATGGGAGCATCTGGCGAGCTGTAAATGCAATGGAACGGAAAGCCAATAGGGAACACACGCGTGGCTCTTTATTTGACCGACCAAGTGAATGACCACGTCTGTTGATTCAGGCCGGAACGAGAAACATGTTTTGCAACATAAGCGACCAATGTCTGGCGGTGGAATCGCAAAATGGGGAAAACACGTCAGTCGATATCATGCCAGGTGCATGTTGCTTTTTTTTTATTATACAACTCCATTTATAACTCTCATTTTCACAGTGTTTATCTCTGGAGTAAAGATAGCAAATGTGATTCAAAAGTGGGGTAGATAATGTTCAAAATGTTGTGAGAAAGCTGCATTTTGAAACCACAAAGCTACACAAAATATTCTGGTTAAATATTAATTTTTATTTACGCAGTTGTTTACACTGATGCCGGTATTTAAACATTGTTTTTTTTTTTTCATTCCGTCAACACACTTTTAAAAAAAACAAATAAGTGACTTAACATTTTTATTCAAAACAAGGAACAATAAAATAATACAGTTAATTATGTGACTCATTTAAAGGGGCACAAAAAAATGAGGTACAAAGGAAACTTTACATGATAGGAAAACGTAGAATAAAAATGTCAGAAAGAAGGAGGAAATAGCACAAAAAAATGACAAGGGCCAAATAAATACAGCCAAATGGCCACGTTAGGCCCTGTGGCCACACTTTACCCAAGTATGATTTAGTAAAATAATTTACAAAATATTAATTCACCTTTCATTTTTTACCTATTATCTTTTAAACTAACTTTATTGATACAACACCCGGGTAAACAAATAGTTTTTCATCCTTATTTATTCATCATCATCTGAGCCCCATAATAATCTAAACTCTGGTTGAGTGACATCATCAGTCATCGCGGTCAGACGTCTAGGACCACGTGAACATCGCCATGCGGTTTATTTAAAGCACCAACTTCTCCTCATTAAGTACAAACATATCGGCCATTAAAAATAATTGCTAATTGGCACGTAGTGGCCTCGCTAATTGACTTGAAGAACTCAACACTTATCGACTTCACGAGATAGAAATTCATCCCCTGCTGAACCGGAGCATCCGCATTTTCAACCGTTGCTCTCACACTAATGTGTGCGGTGTTTTCCTCCAGAAGTCCATCATTCAAAATCAATAGAACTACTTCAGTAAACACCAGAAATTACAGATGTACATGTTAATGTCTATATTCTCTTTGTTTGATATTCTGATATTTTATAGATATTAAACAACAACAAACAACTTCTTTATTTGTGACTCTACTGAGAGTATGTTTTTGTTTTTTCCACATGTGTGATTCAATTAATTCAACGACATTAAGCTGCAAGTGAGGATTCCACCTCTCCCTGCCCTTGTGTATAAGAGAGGAAGTGTTTTGGTGGTTGCTAGGAGACAAGGACATGGGGGCGGTGTCAGGTTGTCCAGAGGACTATCTTCTTGTGATGACCAAGCAGCTTTTTTTTCTTTTTTTTTACTCCTCCCTTGTCGCCCTCTCAGGGGTTTGTGTTCCCTCGGATTAGCATTCTCTGTTGATCCTCCATAAATCAGATAGTTGTCTTGAATGAGAATCATTGACTTGCTAAAGCTGCTGAGTACGTCGTTATTTGCTAAGCCCGCTAACATTAAACAGATGTGGCGGCTGAAGAGAAAGAGGATAAAAATAACTGCATCAAAGCAAGCAGGGGGTTCTCTTAGTAGGTGCTCTCACGTGAATCCCCTCGATCGGTGATTCCCATTTACAAAGAGGATGTGAGGCGACAAAAAATCTATTTAACAGAATTTTTGAAAAACGTGGTAGAACAGATTTCTGATTTATTTATTTATTTTTTACCTGTAGCTCACCATCACTATTCCTGCCGAGTCATCATATGTTTAAATACTGATGTATATGATTCTTCTCCCGCAGAAACTCCACGTATTGCATGAAGGTCTCCATGTCGCTGACCGTGGCCGAGAACGACACAAACATGTGCTACAACTCCAACATGAGACAGACGGAGAAGGCTGAACTCGGCAAGAGCAAAGACATTCTCTGCCCGAACATCGACGACTACACCGAGCCCGGCAAAGAGCCGGACATCGTGTGGTACAAGGTGAGCGTGGGCGACACACGTTTGCATGTCATTTCCATGACTTTGTGAGAGGCTTTGTTCGCAGTATGTAGAGAAGGAATCCAGGTCTGGCTCTGAATTTGCATCTGAGGAATATTCTGAAATGGTTCGTTGGTTTCAAGAATGGCAAAGCTTTCTTTTCAGTTCCAGATCACTTAAGCAAATTATGTTTGTGGACTGCTGGAGCGAAGGTTTCCAAAGGGACCACATGAGATACTGTGACGGTTGTGAGGATCCAAAAAAATAGACTGAATGATGATAAGGAAACCTTTAAATATTGAAAGAACTTCTTAAAAACATTTTTAAAAAAAGTAAGAAAATTCTTATCGAATTATGTTATTTTATATTTTATTCAGAGATTCTACATAATATATGTGAGAGTAGATTGACAAGGGAAGTTTTGACCAAAGTTTAAAAACATCTAGTCCTTGGTCAAGGTAAATTAACTTCCTGGATTCCATAAATACAAATGCAGTGGTGGAGGTCGTTAGCCTTGAGCCAGAGATAACACAAGGGATACCTCAAACCCATTTTTTTTTCGGGCCTTTGGGTCACCTTCACCCTGAGATAACTCAAGGGTAAATACCGACAGAACATTAATTATAAGTGTCTGTGGGAAATGGCATGCAAAAATGCAAATAAAAGAAAAAAAAAAGAAAAGAAATCTAAAGAAGAAATTAATAAATAAAATACATAATACATACATTTAGATTATTTATGCCCCTCTAAATGTTATGTAATGATTGGTTTCATAAATGAAAAAATCTACCCCTTTTTATACTGGGATGACGCTTCCAAAATTTTAATGCAAAGCAGTTTCACTTCTCTAACACATGAGGCCGCTAGAAACAACATTTTAAACTTGCGCATTGTCACTTTAACAACAGCGGTGGGTAAATGTTTTAGGAAATGATGTCTTCACATCTAAGATAAAAAAAACAACTTTTATTTTATTTGTCATTTAAAAAATAAAAAGGACAGTTACATCAACAAAATAAATAATTCAGTTCAGAACAAGCGATCGATTGAAAATACTGGGAAAAGCACACAAAAAATACATAATTCATAAAATAGATGGGGAACAGGCAGCAAGATGAACCCATCTCTGGAATGAGGAATCTGGTTTTATCCTGACTATATAAACAGAATAATCAGTGGTTTCAAGTAAAAGAATAATGTATCAATGGATCCTCTAATGAATTTTTTTTTTGTCTTGTCCAGATTAAGGAAAGACACAGAAGTGACCCTAATCTTTCTTGATGATAACTTTTACTATTTTACTTTATCCTTAAAACAACCTCTCAGGTTAGGAGAGGTTGGTTTTAAGTCATATATTTTGTGTATGTTATGATTATACTTGAGCGCAGGACTTTCCCATCACGGCCACACAGATACAGGCGCAGAGCTGCATTTCGCAGGGAAGATGTTTGACAGAGAAGACTTAGATATTGTCCAATGTCACTCTATTACCCCTCGGCACAAGTGGCTGTGCTACATTTTCTCACCCGCCGTGATCTTTATTCAGCGTGTAGCTCCTCCTCTCTCACCTCCAGTAGGTTCTTGCCATCCACAGGTCAGGTATAGCCCGCAGACATCAAATGCATCCCATGGAAGAACCCAGGCCAGACTAATCACAGGCAGATCAGCAGTAGATGAGCTGGCAGGGCTCGACCTCTAGCTTTCTTCCAGGATTCAATTACAGTGAAGGTAATGACTGGGAGTCCTGAAACCTCCAGTTATTTAGACCACTGCAGAGCCAGGTTGATTGAATCTGAACGTTGCCAGGAGAAATGGTGGACTGGAATCCATGGAGCAGTCCTTGTCACTGCCAAGACCCTCTAGTCGTGTGCACGCTACACATGCACATTTGCAGTAAAAACTATTTTCAGATTTGGTCTGCAATGACGACGGTAAATAGCATTAAAGGACTTTTGTGGGTTTAGAGTGCTATTGAATTGAGGATGTGCAGTTCAGGGCAATACATCTTGATCAAATAAAAGAAGATGTGGCTTGTCATTCTATCATATGGATTTGTTTATTTCACTTTCCAGACCGTTGGCTCTTCTTAGCCTTTTACCGTCCACGCCTGGTTTAAGAGGTTTGGATTCAATCTCCGTTGACTTGGAGTTCAAATGTCAGAGGTGGACAGTTGTTTGTCTAGTTGACAATACATTATTACTATAACCTATACATATTTAGGGTAGCCTTAAGTCATGAACACCTGAGCCAAGATCAGAACTAAAACCAACACGAACCTAGTCAAGTTCAAGTTCAGTTGAAGTTCAGTTTTCCAGACTAACTCTGAGACTGAAACAGAGACTAGAAATACTTAGTAAATAGAATCATACACACTTTTTATACAGTACCAAAATACAATACCTTGCTCAGGTTAAAGAATATTAGCATCAGCTTGGCGTCGATTTTGACAGTGTTTTGCACTTAGTGATACATTTGTGTATCAATAAAGTAAAGGACCAATAATGATGCCTCAAGAGCTCTATTAAGACTGGCGATGCTGCGTGACGAAACAAACCCAGGACCAAAACATGGACCATAGACAGTCGAAAAAGAAAACAAAATTTCAAGCAATGATGCCAACTCTACCAATTACCAACAAACCCCTTTGGCCCCATTGGACAAAAGCCTGCAAAAGTCTTATAAAACGTCCAACATTGTGCCAACTGAGTGGGAAACAAATCGAGAAAAAAAAGGAGAGTATAACAAATAACGGATGGAGGTGAAAGGATGGTCAACTACTTTTCATTGAAATATTAATATTGGAAAATGTGTTTAAACCTCGCCCACTGAAAACACTTTTCTAGAGATAAAATTGAATTGACTAAAACCACGGCCACACTGCTGTGATTGGTCAAGCACCGAGGGTGGTCACCTCACATCATCAATCCTGAAAGTCTCCAACCCCAAGAGACTCATTGTATAAACAAAGCGGACATAGGTACCCTGGGATTTTAACTAGCCTTCCATGTAACTTGTGTAGTAAGACATTTTTAAATAAAGTTAATGGGTACTCACAGCACATAATGACACTCACACTTGGAGTCTCCAGGAGGGAATCAGTTTTCATCAAGGAAAGCCATGCAAGCACAGGGAGAACATCCTTAACCTCACATAAATTGAACCCCCCACAACCTCCAATTGCAATTCCACAATAAAAAAAAAAACGGGATCTTGAAAATAGTCAGGACTATCACACTGAGGAACTGATTAATGTTTATGATTAATTTTCACTGCATCTACTATTGTTTACCACAAGTATGTTGCTTATCTGAAATACAAAAAAATGGGATGACCTTGACCTTCCTATCTGAACTGCAAAAAAGGTTTTCTAAAAACCTTCTTTGCTTTGGTAGAAGATCAAGATGGTCTGCCATAAACGTTCCATAACAAGAGCAACTAACTGACTCAGAATTGAATTCAATATGATTGTTTTTTTCATCAAATTTAAATAAGATTGAGCTTCTGCTGTTCGACAGGTTTGAGGATGAGGAGATTATTGATGCACAGAAATGTATATTTGTGAAAGGGAATGCATTGGGAATTGTGAAAACAGGTGTATGTTTCTGGTTAAGGAAAAGAAAGTGCTGCTGCGTCACTCAAGTATTACCATAAATTAATCACAGAGACACTCTTTAGACTTATTTCCATTTAAAGCAGTGCCAGATATACACGTCAATAAAAATAAGTTTGGTTTGGCCCATGGCTTGGGCTTTGTTTAATTGAATTTCGTTATTACATTTTTTGAATCTCGTGATTGAATTGGACACCCCTGAACCAGACTGTTTGCCTGTGCCACTGTTGCTATGGCAACCGGACACGAAGCTGTAAGTCACACAGTGCTTTATAAATAAGTGCTGATGTAAAGATTGATTTTGATATAAAACAGATTAATAGAAAAGCTCCTTTTATATTGATTTTCTCCTTAATTCCATCATCCAGAAATGGTTAAGAATTGGCAAAGATGCAATACTTTTTGTTTGCCTTTATAAAATAACGATAGTTTTTAACTCTAAAATCACAGACAACGCAAAACAATACATGATATCGGTTACAGTACTATATGAGTTCCATGATTGTGCTTTTAAATGTCGTTCAAGGCTTTTGGATTGACACTCTATGACTGATGTTAGAGTCAAATAAACATACCGTATAAAACATATTTTTAATAATAAATTTGTAATCCTATATATATATATAGATATAGATATATATAATCACTTCTATATATTCTAATTACAACAGGAGAGTCTGTGGCGCTCCTAAATTGATTCACACATTGTCAATGTTGTGTCAAACACCCCATCTCTTTGTCTCCCATGACAGGAATGTCATCCAAAGCAGTGGCGAGCGAGCATCATCCAGAAGAGAGACGTCCTGTCATTCCAGGAAGTGAAAGAAGACGATATTGGAAATTACACCTGCGAGATTCAGTTCGGAGGGTTTCTGGTCAGGAGGACGACGGAGCTCACTGTCACAGGTAAGACTTAAACTCTGAGCTACTTAGCTAATGTAGCGGAAAAACTAGAAACACTCAGATCACTAAACTGATCACTGCCTGAATAACCTGCTGTTCCGTTAATTGCTGGGGGAGGCTGAGGCTTCTATCCCTTTTACTAATTCAGCACATTCCATTCAACCAAGACCTGCTGAAATATTTAAGGTAAGGGGCTGAAAAACCCTCACGCAGATGGCTCAAGAGTAAATGACCAACAGTGTGGAGATTTACAGTGCTTCCGATCTGCCCTCTCTTTCTATCTCTGTCTACTGTGCAGTTTTCAAATGAACTCCAGTGCCTTTTGAAAACACATTTTCCTCAAAACCGACCCAGAAAAAGAGAATCATGGAAATCCTGGAAGATGATTTTTCAGCGTGATCAGAAACTCGACCTGTCTGACTAAATAATTATAAAAATAATAATAATAATAGTAGTTTCTGATTAGGACATTAATGGGCTTTATACTGTTTGTTTGGCTGTATGTATTTGCAATTTTATTCCAAGGTTATTTCTTCTCAATATGAATACAAGTTTCCGACGGCATAACAAAAAGACCTCAAAAACATGTTCTATAGCCACAAAATGCTTATTCAGACATCAAAACATATGGAATGGGTAGTTATGCTTAGAGTCCTCCAAGGTTATTATTGTGACTGTGGTTCTATGATGAGTGTGAGATCCTCTACCAGCTGTCGCGATGGGTTACACCATGTAAAACCCTGGGGATAAATTTACGCCTAGTGAAACTTGCAAACAAAACCTTTAAATGGTTTACAGTGAAGGCAAGCATGACATTATTAAGCGAAGGTCAGTCTTTTTAACCGTTATCTTACTTAACAAGGAATCATAACTGACTGTGTTAATCAGAATATTTGGTACTTCTCTTTGTCAGAATCACAACTTTTATCAGTGTATCTTTTGGTAGTCACTGTTCCCTCTTCCTCAGATGACATTTTGACCTGAAGGTTACCCTGTGACACAGGACATCAAATCTTTATACGACTTTAAATATACAGAACCCTCATTAATAACACAGGGGATGAAAGAGTAAGTGAGGGAGAAAATGGGGAAGAAAGCGGGAGAAATCCCTGACAGGGGAAAATTGCTTCTGAACGTCAATACATAACAAACCCGAGCAAACAATGGCGTACAGAACAATAGCAAACATGTAAATTAAAGTTAAATGCGGAGGAGGATAAATGGAGCTGTCAAGAGAAGAAAGAAGATGTACTCTATTTTCAATTCTGCTGTATTTACAAGAACTGAGGGGATGGACAAGCACCGTCTCATGATGATGTTACAATGCTTTTAAAGTAGTTTCTTTTGTAAAAAAAAGAAGGTTCGGTTACTCAACGTGATTTTGTTTAAAGTACAATAAAGAAGAACATAAACACTATTTACCTTAGATCCAATCATTTTTATTGATATTGAACATGTTTTGAATTTTAATGTGGATCTTATGCGTACCTTTGTGGCCACATAAAATTGGCAAAGGTAGCTAAAGTTCTGGAAATCTCCCTTACTTACTATGTAATACATATTGTTTAAATTTTATCAAACCCATTGACTTTTAATTGGGGCCTTCTGCACCCCTTGTGACCCCTTTTTCCTTGATCTGATCAAGTTGCCCTCCCCTCCATCATCAGTCATTCATTAACCCTTGTGTTATTTCAGGGTCAAGGCGACCCGAAGGCCCCGAAAATAAATGTGTTTGTTGTATCCCTTGTGTTGTCACTCGGGCAAGATTAACAACCTCCCTAGGTTCCAGAAATAGATATACAGTGGTGGAGGTTGTTCACCTTGACCGAGAGACAACACAAGGGATACCACAAACACATTTGTATCCGGGCCTTCGGGTCACCTAAGGGCTAAGAAGACGGTAGTCTTCATGATAAATTTTAAGCAGTTTGGGAGTGTATAAGACATTAGGAATCAGGCAGACAAACACACAAACAACATATATTTTGCACTTTTGTTGCACCTCATCCCAGAGATTTGCATATCTTGAGCAAACAAAACATTAAACTTCTAATCGTCCTCTCTGTGCGAAGCTTTTGGTTACTTTAAGTGATAATAAAAAAAAGTTCATTAGAGGATCACAACATGGTCTTATTATACACATGCCTCATATTTGTATTCAGTGGTTCACTATCTGAATAACAGCCATTTATTCAGACCATTAGCTTCACACTCTGTTTCTCGAACACTTTTTGTTTAATTAAAAAGACCTTCAGTGTTGGAGAGAGTAAAAAGAAAATGCTTTCATAGGAGGTATTTTAAAAGAGGGGAGTCAATTGTTAGGGGAAAGTATTTAGTTAAAAAGGACATGGCATGAGCACAGAGGACCTTTAATAAGTTTTTGAACATTTTACATTTGTAGCTCTTCTGTTGGAGGGCTGACCCGATGGCCCCCACGACAACCGCGGATTACTTTGGAGAACTTAATGTTACATGAAATTACAATCGCTGCCGGAAGAAAGGGATGAAAGGTCTCTTGTTAAAAATTCTGTCTGAAACGGTCTTTTGTTGTCGGCCACGTTGAAGAGCAAGAAAAAGTGCGCGAGCGAGTTCCGATTTCCTCCTGTGAACAACATAACCACTTCCATTAGTGGCAGTCGGAGAGCCACAATCTGTGAGGTCAGACTTGTAATAGAGGTTAACTATGGGTATAAACACTGACTGGCTCAGATCAAGCGGATCCAGGAGCGCCTTAATAAACCACTGATTCCCCTTGGGTTAATAGAAATGTAAAAGAAACACGGACCTCTTGTCTTGGTTTATGTTCGGCTGCTGTTTAATGCCAGGATTCATTTGAATGTTCTTACCCGGCTTTATATGTTGATAGAGTTCAGCCTTGCTGAATGGAAGGCGAGTGACACATGGAGAGGAATATATTGTCCTCTTTCTTGGCTGTAACACAAGTGAAACTAGGTACTTACTTACTGCCCTTTATGCCTCCTGTCATGTAGAGCAGCAACAAAAGATAGTAGTAGTTCATAGGTATTATTATCAATGCCTATTGGTTGGATTTTATCCAATACTTTTGTGTATTTTAAGCAAAATTAAACTGCATTGGTTTTCAATCTGGTTCCGACCATATACGTTGAAACCAGTACCTCTCACTACTGAGCCCATCCCATTTGTGTTATAGGCATGGTTCACACAAAAACACATCGTCCTTGCTACTTTTAAAAATAGTGTGTCGCCTCTGGTACATTTGTTTAATGTTATTTCTAATCAGCATCTTTATATGCCAGACCTGTTGAAGGGGAAGGATTCTCAGAAGAAAAGCTCCCCAAAATAAGACTTTAAGGTAGATTTGTGAAAAATATTTGAGCCAAATGGGTCTTTTTTTTTCTAGATCAGCTCCTGGAAAGTGGGAGCAGTGTTTATATTTTCGTTCAGTATAGTTTTAGAATCTGTGAAGTGATGCGCTTATGAAGCTTCATGAAGCAGTGTCATGATGTTTAGAGGTCAGTAGGTGGTGCCATCAGTTTGAAAACGATATGACGTTTCATTAGATCAGTTGTTTAAAACAATGGAAAATAGTGCAGAGGCCGCCATATAGTGGACTCTAAAAATAATGTCACCACTTCATGAAGCTTCATCAGACCATCAATACTAATCTGTGATTGTCTAGAGAGAAGGCGCGGTGACTTCATCGTGGAATTCAACACCAGAAATTTCAGATCTATTCAGTCACAAAATGTTGCGGTTCTGAACTTGCAGAACCTCCATCTTTGTCCCTAGGATTTACTGCAGTGATATACAGAACACAAGAGATTATGCTTGCATACATCCACCACCGTCTTTAAAGCACATAATGGTTGGTGATACGTCTGTCTGCTAATACAGTAGAAGACCTCCATTATTTTTGATTTGTTGGCTCATTCAGATTCAGTTAGGGACAATGCTCTGTTCTGCCGATTTACGCAGCTCGCTTTCTGTGTGAGGGAGAAAAGACATGATGTACAGACGCAAATATAGAGACGATGTAAATGAAAATGACTGATAACGCAAAGGAGAAAAGACAGATGAAGAGAACGAGAGACGATAGAGAGAGGCATTTTTCTTATCTGTATTCCTTGCCAGTGTTTCCCAGCAGAAACCATGTGTTGGGGACCATAAACAGACTATTATCCCAGTGTTTATCACAGCGCACATTATCGTTTGCCTCTGTCGGACTTACTGTAATGGAGTCGTTTGGTTTGATGGATGCCGCTGGCGAGGCTTTCTATCTTTTCGCTCCCATTATACCTTTGTCTGGATCCCACCTCTGTGGAGGTATCTGTCTGCATATTCAGCACTGCGAGTGTAGTGATTGAGGTTACGGCCAATGTAAATGAACCATTCAGCCCACGAATTGGGGTGTCAGAGGGCGAGTGGAAACAGAAGGGAACCATCAGAATGCTTTCACATGGATGTGCAGGATGGGATTCTTGGGTAACTTTCCATGATTACTTTAAAATGTATTAATATGAAAGCCGTGTTTCTCTTGTCAATGATCTTCCATACATTGTACGGACACACAAAGAGTAAGAAAGGAGTTTACAAACAATCACCTCTCGCTGAAGATGAGCAAATGTATTTCTAATAGGAAAAAAGTTTCCTTTCTTTCTTCTGGTAGCAACTGATTTTCCTTTTTTTTTTCTTTTAAAAACTATGGTCAGTGAACAAAGTCAGGGAAGCCGCTCGTAATGAGAGGAGACAGAAAGCTAAAATGGTACAGACTTCACAAGCGCGGAAAAACCACAACAAGCAGAGCGATACGGTCCCATAGGAGTCGGGTCGCAGTCTGCTGCTGAACAGATTTAGAAACCTCCTGCGCACACGAGCAGCGTGAAGCCACAAACCTTACAGAGGTCCCCGGCTCGGCATATTGTTCATTTAATCTCTTTTGTGACCACAATTATAAACAGGTTGCCCGGACTTTCTTTTTCATCTTCTGGCTGTAGAATTTTTAAAGGTGTGGATTAAGTGGCTTACTTTTGTTCTGACCTTTAGTACAATATTAATTTAATTATTTAACATGGTTGTGTAAGTGTATGTAATAACAGTTTTATTGTTTAAAAAAAGTCTTTAAGCTCTTGAACTTTTTAACTTTATAGTATGGTAAGAACTCTAAACAGACAACACACTTTTGTTTGAACTATATTCGACCTGAAATGATGAATTAAAACCAGGAGTGTAAAGTTATCCTTAATCCTTGTTGACACTAAGCCACTGGTTTTTATGCACGTCTTTGATACAAATTTGATATGTATTTATTGTTGAATTATTTAAGGATTTTTGCGTGGTTTTGATGGAATCCCTTGCTCAGATCACACTCTTAAAAGATAGACATTGAACAGAGGGCTGCAGAATATCAAGTTTGAGACCCCCGTTATAAATGTATTTTTTTTTTTAAATTACATTATTTTAAAACCAAAACATTACCCCTAGACCCTTATTCGGTTTCTCGTTTTACTCCCTACTGAAGATGCCTTTTTTTAAGTTTGGATTTTAACTCTAAAAAAGAAAGGAACACTAACACAAAAAGGGTTGTTTTTTTATATAACTTTCCAAGGCCACTTTCTGCTTGTCTCACTCCCTCTCAGTAAACTCATGGCTGTAGCTTAGTGCTTTGACCTACCAAACATCATTAGGTATCAGTACCTGTTTAATACCACTGACATTTCAGTAAGAATCGTACTGTAAAGTAACTGACAGCTAAATCTGATAATTGCACAAGGAATCCATTTTGTGCTTCACATGAAAAATGTTACTCTGGTTATTTTTTTGTTGATCTTGAAGCAGCTTGATTTGGCAAGAATGATTTGACACCTTCATCTTTTTGGTCCAAAGAAACTCTTAACAATTTTGATGGAGCTGCCACAAAACCTTGAATCTCTTCTGAAAGGACACTTTATTTTGTGGATTTTGATAAACAATTTGAAGTATTAACATCAACAAGGAATTTGAGTCGTGCTGTGGATATCCGGCAAGTCTGGACCACACGATTAAGAGTTAAAAAAAAAAAAAACTGCCCTTGAGTGTTAAGGCAGCGTCTCACACAGACCTGCGTGCATGTTGCATGACATGGATGAGGAAGGAGCGAGAGCGTCGCTGGTATATTCAATGAGCAGCTGAGGTGTTGGAAGGTGATTCAGGACATCGTCTCATCGCTGTAAAAGGCTCCGGTTCTGCTACCGCGGGTCACCTTCAGAGGCATGAAGCCTTATAAAATGTTAGTGCCTATGATATTCTGAGCTGCATGTGTATCCCGGAGATTTATTTTATAGACAGTCTTTGACAAGCCTGCATTTTGTTTTTGGTGCTGGTGTGAACGCGATACGGTTGCATTAAGGAGAGGAATATAAAAGATAATTTCACTGCTTTACTTTGTAATTAAGTGAAATCTTTATTATTATTTGTTGATTTTACTGTGGATTAATATATGTTTGTGGGGTTGATAGTTGTATTTTTTTATTTGATAAATATTTCTATTTATTTCTTAACTAAAAAACATGTCTTTTAACTGCACTTTCTCTATTTCCTTAAGTCTCTGTTGAATTAAGGGCATGATTCTTTTTCAATTAAGTATTCTGTAAACAAAATCAAATAAAGTTTTTTTGTAAGATGACAAAAATAATAAATTTTCTTTGATTCCAGAATAAGATAAATAAAGTTATTCTAAATATAGAGCTTGACACTCTTTATTAATATCAAATTTCAAAGAAAAAATCTAAAATATTTTTTGGCTTAATCAATACATCTGATTTGTAATAAGGACAATCATTTGTTCAACTGTTTATACAAATAAAACATTAGCTTTTGTAAAGTAGCATGTTTACGTCACAATAATCTGGGTTTTAAGTCACCAGCTATGACAAGTATCACTGTACAACACCAACAACGAGAGAGTCTTCTCAATATCTGGGGATTGTCCTGACAATCTATCATTCCGAAGATGGACGGACGGCTGATTAGCACCGATATTATCCTGGAGAGCGGTGAGAGGAGGAACAACGAGTGTGAAGGGGCTGCGAGTTCAAAAATGAAATGGTTTTCTCTCAAGTGAAACCTTTTCTATCTGCTCGAGCCGCCGCTGTCTGCCGTGTGCTGACCACATGTTTGCCTCAACGACACGTCCTCTGGGAGTCGATGATAAAATCACTTTGGAGATAAGTGTTAACTCACGAGCTGACTGGTGGAGACTCCCCTCCTATATCAGCTGCCTAGAGACACATCTATCAAAACCAGAGACCATTGCTCACATGGTTCCTGCATGAATCATATTGGTCGTCCACTTTCATTGGACAGAAGGTCAAAGGCCTTGTAGGACATCCACAAGTTCTGTGTCTGCCTCCTGCAAGACACATTTTTTTTCTATATTTCCTGAATGAACACTGAATTGGCTCCAGCATGCGATTGATAGGCTACTTTCGATTAGTCATGTCTGGCTTGTGAAATCGTCTTTTGTGTCCACCGACATGTAAAAGCACTCTCGTGTTTCATTATGAATCCCATTGTGTACTACAACAATAGAAGCTCTCCAGCTTTCTTTCATCTTTAGAAGATCTTTGATGCAGGTTTGAAGCTCAGGGAAGATCTTCCAACTTAAGTCCACGCCCTGAGGAGTGAACGTTTGTTTTGGGTTGTTTGGTTCTGTGATCATTACTTTCAGGTCCAACTCAGAGTATTCATTGACTTCTTAAATACTGCCCCAAGTAGGAGAATATCCCATTTACTAGTGAGATCTAAAGGTATCTACTTGGGGGTTAAGGTGTTACACTGCAATGCTTAAAGTAATATTCTGAGATCTGAAAATCTTGACCCTGGTTACAAGTAGACATTATCAACAGAACATATCCTCCAAACTATCGACCCGGCAATCATTCTTTGACAAAAAAATTATTAACTTTTCTTTTCAATAAATAAAAAATACCTTTCAATAGAATCAAGGTATTGCATCTCCTCTGCTAAGGAATGAATTCATATTATTATTATTTGTAGTAGTGGTAGTAGTATTTTTAGTATTAGTAGTAGTGGTTGTACAATTAATATTATGCATTAGTAATAGCAATTGTAGTAGTAGTAGTTGTACTAATATTATAAGTAGTAGTAGTACTGCCAGTTGTAGTATAACTAGTTGAAGTAGTAGTATTGTTGTTATTGAAAATAATTTAAAAAAAAGTTCATATATACAAATTCCAAACATGAAGAAGGGAAAAAAACACAACATTTCACAGCAAAGGGAAATAAACATTTTGAAAAAGAATAAAAAAATACTACAAATTTACAATCAAACCAATCAAATCCTGCAATTGATTGACCTACAATCATACTCTGACACAAACTTTAATATACTTGACTGAAGAAATAAAGAAAAAATGCCATTAAATAAATCAACGTAATCCATCCACTCTTCCAAGGCGCTAATGTCAAAAAATTATTATTTTTAGCTGTAGTAGAACTGGTAGTAGTGGTTTTAGTATTATAAGTAGTAGCAGTAGTGTTAGTAGTATTAGCAGTAGTAGTGGCAGTAGTAGTAGAAATAGTTACAGTAGTGTAATTGTTATTTTCAAAAGATCACTTGGATACAAATACCACAAATGAAGGGTAAAAAAACAAACATGGAATTTTACAACAAAGGGAAACAAAATGATTGAAAAAATAAATAAATGAAAATGACTGTTTTGACAATTATTTCCAAATGAACGTGTGTCTTTAGCCCTTTTACAGCAGCAAAGTTATTGTAACTGTTATCATGAGTCATTGAAATTAAAAGGAATCACATCAAGCAATCCCTCACAACAATTATACAATTATAGAAAGAACAATAGCAATATATTTTGTCCCCATGGTAACATAATATTGGACTTATTTCCATGATTTGATGTTATCCTGCCTGTTGTCCACTTCCTCACCAGCTGATTCTAACCAGCTGCTCCACATAGTGATTCATGTATGTAACCAACTAAATTTGTGGAGGTGGTGAATAATGGTGTCGTTACGAGGTAATTCAAGGGTCGACAATCAAGAGTCTGGAAAGATGATCCTGACTAACAAGTATCTATGCTTAGTCCCTCTTTATTTAAGTGTTCTCTGACCCATTTCATCACCGTTCCACCAGCTGTCCCCCTGGAGTCCGAGCAGTTCAGGGGTTCACATGGTTTTAATTCAATTAAAAATGACATCCATCTGCATGTGACGAGTGAAATTTACATCCCCCTCAATTAATCTTGCCTGACCTACGCCGGTCCGCCCACACACACACACCCCCGGGTCATTATCTGGAGCCGGGAGCTGGAATTGAAATCATAATTCTGTCTTTTGAAGCTTTTTTAAGTGTGTGAGCAATTAACAGCGTCTGCCTCCAGCTGCGGAGGGAAGATTGCAAAGAATGTTTGTTTAGAATGGTTTTGTTTTCCGTCTGTTACTTTCTACATGAATAAATATTCTTGACATGTTGGGGAGCTTGAAAGAGACGTACAATGTTCTTATGTGTTGATTGTATAACTTTAAAACAGTTGTGTCTCGATGTGAAATTTACAACAAATGTCATTTTCACCTGTTGAACTATTCACTCCATAGTCTCTTTGGTGACGTTTTAATAAGTTGGTCAACAACAACAAAGTGTGTCTTAAGTTCAATTGCTCTCATCAGGTTAGGAATCTGACTTACAATTTAAAATAAAAGAACAGAATTACAATTATCTACTCGCAAAGAGAAAGAAAAAACAGTTTACACATCCGTCTGGATTCTTTCTGATGCACAGCGCTGTTAGTTCGCTGCTATATAAGTGTCACAAGCCGTTAATTATCTTACTAAAAAAGATTTTCACCAAAAAGAAGCTTGAAAGAGTTATTCTCCTCAAGGTCGGAGGTGCTGTTTACTCCTTCAGAGATCATTTCCTGGCATGAATACATCTTTAATCCTCACATTCTTTTTTTTCACTCAAACAGTAATAAAAACACCAGCAAGAGAGCCATTTGGTTGCTAGGTGGCAAAGAAGGAAAAAAAAGTTGTATTTTTTGGTTATTACAGTCTAAATAAAGTTTTACTATGACAAAAGACACAAACAACACAAACTATACATGGGACAATGTTGAAATCAGCCTCCTGCTGATTCGGCGTTATGGTGAAATGTATTTTTCATGCCCTTGACTTTGGTTGTTTGCAGGTCATTCTATTTTACTTTTGCTGTTTTATCCCAAGGTCACACGATGGAACAAATGTCGACATTAAACCGGTCTTTCGTTTAAAAGGAAAGGTTGGGGACCTCTGTTTCAAAGGTGCTATCAGCACCGTGAGTTCCAATGGAACCTATTGCATCGGGAATTCTGTCGCCAAAATTCCGATGTTTTTTTATGGAAGGTTAAAGAAGTCTTCTCTCAGTTCATTCATTTATTTACTTCTCACATAGTACACCATATTCTTCTACATCTCTGGTGGGCCTCAATGGCTACCTTGACCTTCTGCTTTGTGACCCTGGTCTAGAAAAGCGCTTTAGAAATAACCATTACTTACTTACTTACTACCTTCACTAAGGTGCCTTTACGGATACTCGAGGTCACGGTACCTATCCTTTTTAAACACATTAAATCATAAAAAGCAGCATTAATTACAGTTGCATAAAATGGCAGAAAAGGTAGAGAAAATTAATTCAGATGAAAAGCGTTTCATCCTCCGCGCTTGTGTAGTGCAACAGCTTTTCACGCATAATGTGGTCTCTACATTTCAACATCCAACTACTTAAATACATTTTCATGAGGAGTATCTTCCTATTTCTGTATATATAATTCTTATATTACCAGAAAAAACGCACTCTCAACAACAATAACACATAATGCACTGCAACTTTTCAAAAAGCAAAAAGTTGAAATCCGGAAAACCTTTGACGTAACTGAATACCAAATTTTATATTTTGATTTATTTTCTTAAATGTGTTTGAAAATGGGAAAACCTTACGTTTTTTGTTTGATTAAAAAGTAATTTTCATTATCATCTCAGACTCTTGACACCGTTGGTCCTTCTGATACTGATTATATCTTCACATCAATGTAGTCTCTGCTCGACCGTCCAGCGGTAATTGGCCCCTCACACGGATGTAAAAACCCTTCTCTTGTTTTCATTTAACATCTGACGCTGTCTGTCCAACGTTGCATCTGCAGGCTCCACAGAGGGGCCAGGAAAAAAAAAAAGAAACATGTTCATGGTTGGGTGCTAATCAGAATCGTGTCATCTGCATTGAGCTTTTCATGACAGAGTATGAGAAGTTCAGTCACCAGGCTCTAAATAACCATCTCATTATTCAGAGTCCTCAAGGAAACAGCACTCTAGAAAGCTCCTCTTTCCAATTAAAATAGAAGAAGGTGACCATTAAGCAGCTCGGAGGACGTTTGTCCCCCGTTTGATGTCGTTGATGGATGCGGACGTCATTAGGATTTGCCGACCAGAACTTCTGCTGCTAATATATGCACGTGATTCTAAATAAGTTCTCATGTCAGGTACGCCGTTCAAATAAATGGATGGCAACGTGAGGGGAAATGTATCTTTAATATAGATAGATGGGAAACATGTCAGCGGCGTCCTCTGCAGTTTGTATCTGCGATTGACTTCAGCCTCCTCGAGACTAAATGTATTTATGAATATTTTATACACACGAGCAACAGGTACTTGAATGACATTGCTACAGTTGTTGCTCTGAGGATCTGATTCTCTTTGATTTATTTGCACAATTCTGTTCGTTTTTACACTTAACCCAACTCTCATTTCTTTTCTTGTTCTCTATGATTTTGCATTTGCTCCATTTAAACTATTTTTTTGGCAACTCTCATTTTAGTCTTATTCTGTTTGATTTTGCATCGGCATCATTTATTTGAACAATTTTGTCCTGATATTTAATCTTACGCTCACTCATTTTCATTTTATTCTTATTCTGTTTTATTTTGCATTTGCTTCACTTTTTAAAACAATTTTCCTCTTGAATATTCAATTTTAACATTTTTGCCAACTCTCATTATTCATTTTTGCCTCATAAACCTAATGGATAATCACTTTTAGATTTTTTTTTTATTTTTTTTTAGGGGCCAAGTTCTGCCTGCCAAATCATATTTTTTGGCCTAAAGATATTAACACAATTATTTAAAGTGCATCCAAAGATGTAAGTGGTAAATTACAAATTTCTCTTTTTTTCTGACATGTCCATATCCAAATGACCAAGGGAAATTATACTTAATAGGATTTTCTTTCTACAGACATAACTTTATTCTGAAAGCTTCAAATAAAAATGTCCCTTTTTACAAAACTTGTAAATTTATATTTGATAGAGTTTGGGTGCAGTTCAAGATACGGAACCCATTTCCCGCCGCAGTAAACTGCATTGATGTTCCTTTTAGCCGAAATATAACCGCTTTTTGTTGCAAAACGATAAACTATACCTTTATTACTTTGTGATGAAAATATTGTGCACATTTAGTTTACTTTCCCTGCAGCCTGGATTCCATCTAAGCCCTTTGTGAGATTTAGTTTTACAACCCTTGATCTTTCCTTTTTGAAACAGTAATTCCAACTAGAAATGAGAAAAAACAGAATTTGTTTTTTAAGTCTCATTTTTCCCTTTAATACATGCATGCCTATGTCTCCATTTTTCTATTTTCTCTCTACCATCTTACACAAAAACACATGTTTATCTCCATTTAAATACTTCACAAAAGAATTTTTATTGAGTCGTCTGTTGTCTCCATGCCAACCATCTCATCATCGAAGATCAAAAACCAGAAACCAATTGTACCTCAATCTCGACTGTGAGGGAAACAGAAAGAATTTTACTCACTGTTTTATTATTATTGCTGCCAGAGAAGGAAGATAAAGGCTGTTGCACAGTGAAGATGTTGTCTTTTTGTTATGAGCTGCTTTGCAAATGTACCTACATAGGCGTAATTAAATTTAACTAGAGTTGCAGGTTTATTATGGGTTCCTGGTGAGCCGCAAAAAAAAACAAGTAATTTTGCAGAGGCAGATATGGCTTCCTTTATGAATCCCGGTGATCCAAACTTAAAAATAATGAACAGTTGTTGTCTTGCAATATGCAGGAGCAGGCCTTTATGGTAATTAACTGCATCACTTCTAATGGATCCCGCTGACCTCTTCACCTCCCCACATGCCTCCAGGAGCCGTTTTAGAACTTCTCCTCTTAATTAGATGAGAAAAAGGGAAATTAGTGAAAGCAGGGGAAGGACAATTTGACCATGTGGGACGGTTTTCTTCCAGTGTCGCTTGGGAAATGGCTTTTTATGACATGAAAAACAGATTATAAACCTCCTAAAAAGCTGTATAAATGAATGGTTGCTGAACCACAACCCTATATGAAACAAAATATAAAGTCGTTTTGTGGCTTTACTTCCCATGAGATACTGAAAGCACCATCTTTGTTTTGGTGGTATCGAAAATCAAGATGCCTTTTTACTGTATTTTTTTTATTTTTATTAAGACAATATGAAGCCACAACAACTAGATCTACTAATAAAGGATCCACATTAAAATTCTTAACATATTTTTTGGACACTTTTGGACCTCGACTTTATACAGCTTATTAACAACCAGTGATGGTCTGATGAAGCTTTATGAAGCAGTGTCATTATTTTCAGAGTCCACTAGTTGGCCATCTCTGCACTTTCTCCTGTTCTGTTCTGAACTGTTCTATTGAAACATCACATCATTCTTAAACTGATGGCGCCACCTACTGTCCTCTACACATCATGACACTGTTTAATGAAACTTCATCATCCCATCATAATTTACAACAAAAATAATTATGACTTATTTTGTTATTTTTATTATAATTAAAGACATATATGACTTAAGTATCTTGTTTCTACTTCTACCTCTCAAAATATACAATCACTTCTCCTGGTTTGGTCCTGTTTTCAGGGCTTACACCTTCATATCTCTCCGTTTTGTTATCTTGACCTGCATGTTGTTTATAAATCCCTCTTCTAAGCTTTCTCTGGTACCTCTGAAAAAACTGACATTATTCATCGTTTGTATGATCCAGATTTATTTCTGCATCTTTCCCCTAAGCTTTTTGAATGGATTATATAGACTTTTGTTCAATTCCCATTTTTATGTGTTATTGTAAACATTTTTTCATTTAACTGTTCACCCATTTTGTTTGTTCCGATTCTTCTCCTGAATAGGAATGGTTCCTATCAGACTGAAAGGCAAAGCAGATGTTGGTTCCTTATTTCGGTTTTTCTCTTGTGTAATTTCCCTAGTTATTTGTTTTTATAAAAATATTAAAATATATATCTAGCAGGAATTCAGGGAGCCACACTTGATCTGAACTCACCAGGCAAAGCGTCTAATGCACGCCATCCACCCAAAACTTTGCCCCAAACTTGTCCTGACAGAAGTCTTTGGGCTTATTTTGTGATCATTCTTTAAGCAAAGTTTAGAAAACATTAGAAATGTTTGTATCTTAGACATAAATTCAAAACGGGAAAATAACAGAAAAACTAAAATAATGCACAAAAATCTGTGTAAGTTTTTAGGCATGAATACCACTGTTTTTCATTTGTACTGTTTGGTTTGTTCCCCAGAACTAAAACCTCCCCAGCATCATAGATGTAGCAGAGGTAAACACACAGGAATGAGCTCAAGGGGAAAATGCTTGTTTCTTCTCTTATCGCGGACCTAGAGCAAGAGCAGAGATCTATCGCAGATACATCTAAGTCAAGTGCTAATGGAAAAGTTCGAACAAAATGGCAGATCTTTTATGAGAATATTAAAATAAACGCCTCCGGTCAGTACTGTCTGTACTATTGGACACCAACTCCTAATAATTGAGTTTAGGCTTGACCTGACCTGAAACACATGGATGTTAATGCAAATTTACCACTACTTATTTTTATTTTATTACAAACATATCCTGAATAGGAATGTTTCCTACCAGACTGAAAAGCAAAGCAGATGTCAGTTCCTTATTTCGGTTTTTCTCTTGTGTAATTTCCGTAGTTATTTGTTTTTAATACAAGCATTCAACATATATTCAAAAATGTATTCCTAGCAGTAATTCAGGCAGCAACACTTCTTTAAACAAAGTTTTGGGCACTATTTAAGCTCCGTATTGTAATTACTGTTTTGACAAGGGTATTGGATTAAAAGGATCAAACACGACGTCACTTCCGTCCCGGGTCTTATACTTCGATTTGTGGAGAAAGATGAACAATCCAGAGTACTTTCAAGTTGCTTTATTCATCACTTCAAGTCAAAGAAAATACAAGCGTCTTATAACGATCGACCGGACCCCTTCTTTCAGTGACTCACAGATTGACAGTCCCGGATAGAATGGTCCCGAGCTGTAGGAACTCGCTGTATTTAAGTCAAATTTCTGAGAGAGTTCCTAATTTGTCTCCTTTTAATCTAACTATTCAAATGTTCTCGGGCGGAGGTCACATGTGTGTCAAACCTAAAGTTACACATACCTCCTCCTGAAGCGCCTGCCTCTCAATGTTGTCTGTCTCAGCCGACAACAATGATGTTTTTTTTTATTATGGCTAATATTTATCTTTTTCTTTGTGTCAACCTTTCGCATTGATCCATTATCACTGCTCACTATCACCGCTAGACCTGCTAGCATCAGAATGGGATTTTCTTCCTCTTCCTCGGTTCCTTCTTTTAAATGTATTTCCTGTTTTCTAAGTCAAAAGTTCTTAGTGATAGCAAACAATAGATGCACTTTTTTCAATCGTGGGTGAGATGGCGTACATGGTTGGGTTTTGCCAAGCATCTTCCAATTAATGCTGTCATGAATTTCATTTAGAAAACATGTGAAATGTTTTTATCTTAGACATAAATTCAAGGAGGGCGAATAACAAAAAATTAATTAAATAATGCACAAAAATCTGTGTAGGTTTTCGGGCATGAATACCACTGTTTTTCATTTGTACTGTTTGGTTTGTTCCCCAGAACTAAAACCTCCCCAGCATCATAGATGTAGCAGAGGTAAACACACAGGAATGAGCTCAAGGGGAAAATACTTGTTTCTTCTCTTATCACGGACCTAGAGCAAGAGCAGAGATCTATCGCAGATACATCTAAGTCAAGTGCTAATGGCAAAGTTCGAACAAAATGGCAGAACTTTTATAGGATGAATATTCAGCTAAACGCCTCCGGTCAGTACTGTCTGTACTATTGGACACCAACTCCTAATAATTGAGTTTAGGCTTCACCTGACCTGAAGCACATGTTGCACAGGATGTTAATGCAAATTTACCACTACTTATTTTTATTTTATTACAAACATATCCCGAATAGGAATGTTTCCTACCAGACTGAAAAGCGAAGCAGATAACAGTTCCTTATTATACTTTTTGAGTATTGTTTTGATTGTTAAAGCGCTTTGTGACCCTGGTCTGGAAAAGCGCTATATAAATAAATATTACTTACTTACTTACTTATTTCAGTTTTTCTCTTGTCTAATTTCCCCAGTTATTTGTTTTTAATACCAGCATTCAACATATATTCAAAAATATATTCCTAGCAGTAATTCACCTTTTAAGCTCCGTATTGAAATTACTGTTTTGACAAGGGTATTGGATTAAAAGGATCAAATAACCTGTTAATTAATTTGTTATTTGAAACGTCGGCTAAATATAGATGATCGATTATAGTCAAATTGTCACACAGTACACATCCCAATTGGCGAGATAATAGAAGGAATACGGGAAAGAAAATGAATGAACAAGATGGAGAGAAGTATGTGATAATGACAACATATATATATTTCCATCCGTTCATTTTCTACCGCCTATTCCCTTATGGTAGATGCGGTGGGCTGGAGCTTGTCATACACACTCATACCTAAGGACAATTTAACCAAGTTCCCAATCAACTTCTGTATGTTTTTAGACTGTGGGAGGAAACCAGAGTGCCCAGAGTAAACCCACGCAACACAGGGAGGGCATACAAACATATTATTTAATATTAATATCTGGCTTTTGTGTTCTTTTCTTTTGTGCAACATTTGTTTGATATAAAAGCTTCGGAGAAATCTTATATTCATGACCACGTCCTGACAGGAATAAAGATCCCAGCTGCGTCACTGACCCCTGAAGACCGACTGCTTTTAAAAGACTCAGCAGCAGAGTTTACAGTTTCGAGTATAAAATATTTGAATTATTAATGGAGGACCTAAACTTTCAATCACACGATCAGGGGAATGATTTATTCATAGTTTCTCTTGTAGAGCGGCGTTTTTTTTTTTTGTTTCGGGTCAGGGCTGTTGTGGAGAGCCTGTTGAAGGAGGAGGCGAGCTATTGTGCACGATGTGCTTCACTGTTGGGCTCATTCTTGCTCATGCCTTCACCGTGTGGCATCTGGGGGGGTCTCACTGGAATAACACGTTACATAATTAGAACCCAATTAACACTCAATTAGCAAACCTGTGTTGAGGGGGTGAGGACAGACTGTCTTCAGAGGCTTTTAGAAATCACTTCAGAGCCTTGTGTTCCACCACCTGGCCTACTGAGAACCAACTTTGATTGTGTAACCATGTGAGACACAAAAGAACGCAATTCCTGCTGGTGTTTTGTTTTTTTCTTCTTTTAATCCCTGATGGTAGTCAAGAGTGATCTGTTCCATTTTTGGAGATGTCTGTTTGGAGAAATTGGGTCATGTTTCATTCGCTCACATTTGTGCAAAGAAGTGTAAATAAATATCTCCAACTCGTAAAAAAAAAAAAAAGTTTGGCATCCACGCTCTGATGAAATGATGCTGAAACTCTTCTTGCAGAATACAGTATATTCCAAAACTAATTTAGTTATACGATCCCTGTAAGTGTGAGTTTCCTTTGCAACCGGAGCGAAGATAATCAGACTTTAAATGTACTCCAGGTGTTCTGGGATTATCTCGGGCCGAGCGAAAGACTCTTTCCAACTAACCTACGGCATCCCTGGATACCTTCTCTCAGATGGACTTGCTCGGTGTGCAGAAGGCATCGTACATTCAAGAGCCGACTCTATTGGCTGTTTCGATGAAGAAGAGCGGCATCCTTACTCCAAGGATTTCCAGGCCAATCTGGCACCTTGATCCTAAAGGTAGTCTTTCCACCCGTTGAAAAAAAGTTATTTCCATGATCTTATGCTCTTTGGCACCATAATTTGAGTGACGAAGCCGGTGAAGGTACTATTTTTGTAAGTACTGTTTCGGTCCTTGCACCAGGTTATGACAAGTGAATGAAACTTTAGGGGCACAAACCATTTTTTCCAAGTAGCTTTTTGTCAGTGATTTTTTGATCAATTCCTGGTCTGACGACGGATGTAGCAATGTAACACCCGCGCCACATGTGACGATGCTGCTGATTGGCTGAAAGGTGTTTCACTAAAATCATAAACTTGTAATTGTATGATGAAATTAAAACTTAACCCTACCTCACATGGATTACCAAATAAATAGCTGTTCAACTGTTTAAAGAATGTAGTTGAAATATATGGATGACTCATTTAAAAAACACTTTGGCCAAAAAGTAGCAGATGTAGCACAGATACAATCTGTGTAAATTACAGTGGCGTATAAATTGTATTCGTTAAAATTATTCAGTTGAAGTTTCGTTCACTCATAAAAATATCTTTTGAAAAGAAGTTTGCCTTCAAAGTCTGTTACATCATCACATAGGAAGTGTCCAGACCGTCACAGACTATGAAACCTGTTTTCAATTAGGATTTTTGGCAAATCTACACAACAACATGTATGCAAACATTGCATACAACACTACTTTTAAGCATTTATTGAGTATTGTTTTGATTGTTTAAGCGCTTTGTGACCCTGGCCTCTAAAAGCGCTCTACAAATATACATTACTTACTTACACAATGACGGATTATCACATTTTAGTTGTAGTGTCAATGGGACCTAAACTACCGCATTTTATTGTTGGTGTTGGTCTGTCTGTTAGCAAAATAAGTCCAATACAGATTCATGGAATTTTCACAAAATATGATGACATTTTGGTGGTGTACTGAATTACCATCTATGTCTGCAAATACTTTGAAGGTCACTCTCTATGGTGGCGGGAATGCTGCAGAGGGCGAACTCCAAAAAAGTACTTTCTTTTCTATCCTTCCTAAGCTTATTGGACATTGATTGTTGATGATTTGAATGAAATACCAAATGCTGAAAGAGGCACTTTATGATTAAGAAATAATAACTATAGAGCAAAAGTATATTTACCTATCTGTTTGTTTATCTTAATAATAGTTTAAAGTAGAGTTAAAACAGGAGAACATAATTTTCCGAGAGGTAACAATTAAAGTAAAGTAGTCATTGCCATCAACTTAAATATCTATTTTATGGAGTGGAAACGCTTTAATAGAAAGAAAAAAAAAAGGATCTACTCATTACCATATCTCTCTCACGTTGTTGTCTCCATGCCACTTGCACGACTCCCTGCCCACAACGACACCCACAGAGAGTACGTACAGCTTCTTCCAGGAGGGGCTCTGATTTCATTAAAAGCTGTTTGCACGTCAAAATTCATTATGCCAACCCTCTGTTCTTGTCGTTCCATGCATGCCAACTAACGTGCGGAACAAATTTCTCTTCTCCCTCCCTGTCGTCTTTCCACCACCGCTCCTAATAAGTATGTTTAGAACGAGCCTCACCTGCATCAAAGGATCCCCGAAGAGAGGCTCATTTGGTATTGCGGGTCCATTATTAGTCATTACTGTCAAAGCCTCTGCGTTTCCGAGCGTTCACGCTCTTTTGAAGCTAACAGGTTGTTTTATCCAAAATGCTAATGGATTTGATATTGCTCCAGTCCTCGGGGGTCTCTTTCAAAATGAGTTGTTTTTTTGTGATAAGTTATTCCAAGTGTAATAATCGTGGCCTTTGTGACTGTTAAAAGCGGTGGCTTGGGGAGGATCGACGACCCTCTGGGTCCAGATTTATTTACTTGACACCAGTGAAAAACTGTTTCAGGCAACAACAAACACATCTGCCACTCAAACCTCTTGTTAGTCTGCTTCGTCTCGCCGATGAATAAATTTGAGTGGAGGGCTATAAATCACATGAGTAGCACGTTGGCATGAAAAAGTCATGGCCAGCGGATGAAAACCCAAATACTCTGGTTCAGGATTTCTTGGAAGTCAAAATTCTAAACACAAACAGCTCCAATGGGATTGTTTGTTGTCTTGACTCTAGGGTGAGATGGTCAACTCGAAATAGAGCCCCCCAACCTCTTCCCTATTCCCACATACAGAGAAGCCATTTGTGGTGACTTTGGTGTCCCGGGCAAGGCCAACTGGGATTAGGCCCCAGCGATTATGATGAAGGGATTATGTTTTACAACTGGACGGGGGACGCTTTGGTTTGGCCCCAGGAGAGTTTCCATGGAGGGTAGGCTACTTATTTGGGATTGTGAATTTGGGGGGAAAAAAGGGAAAAAAGGATGGAAACAGCCACACATTTTCTCACTTTCAAACCAGATTTGTATTCTGATCAAGGCATCAAAATAGTTCTATAGCCAGGATTAATATGTGAAATAGTGGGACAAGGAACCAACAAGGATACCATTTTGGTAGTGTCCTTGCACTTGTATTCAGTGGGTTGTTCCACTAAGTTTGGGAACTGCCACTGCAGTACCATTAACCTTATTGTGTTCAACGATATTTCTTAATAAACTACATTGAATTATTTTTTGATAAACTTGTTGCGAAGAAAAAACAAACAAAAGTGAGCATCTCACCTTGCATTCCGTGCATTTTTTATTTATATTTGTGGCCTTATGGATCCACCAAAAAGTTGTATTAAAGCTGTAAAATAGGTATGTTTTATTGGTATGACTTTGGATTAGGGATTTATATTCAGCAAGAATTAAGTGATGCTATAAATTAAGAAGTTTAAAATGAATAATAAGATGCTAATATGCCACTAATTAATACACATTATATGTTCTCTAATCCAAAGCGTTATATTAAATCAAATCTATAATATCTTATTCTTCATAGCATGTCCATGTCTGACTAGCAGACGTCCAGCAAACATCTCCAAACCAAACACAACAAACTCGACTGTTTCAATAAATTCTTTGGGTCGAAAAAAAAGAAGAGCAGCTGATGGAGGGATTTGACCTCCTTGGGGGTGGTAAGGGTTAATTGCTTGCTGTGGTGTGCTTATTTTCCAGACTTTTCCGAGCTTGACTTGTTCTTCTGCTGCGGGTTTGACCCGGCATGACCACAAATCAACCTGCAATTACAGAAACACACTCACAAACACACACCGCACACAGCAACTCCAACATTGTATTGGGAAATGCCACACAAGACACAGTAAAACACAAAACAAGCAGAAAATGTGGACATTAAAGTCATGTGTGAGAACAGCTTTTGCTCTGCTTTACTTTATAGATAGATATAGAACTACTTTGTGTGCTGTGTAAATTTAGGAACATCCACTTCCACCTGCTATAGCTACAGTAGTGATGTGTTGACGAAGCTTCATGAAACAGTGTCATGTTGTTTAGAGGTCAGTAGGTGGCGCCATCTAGTGGACTCTGAAAATAATGACACTGCTTCATGAAGCTTCATTAGACCATCACTAGCTATAAGCACATTATTTTAGGTGATATTTCAAATGATATGACAGAGTGAAATGAGGGGCAAAAAAAACTGTACTACTTGTTACTTTTATTTACAATTTAGTTACTTTTATTTACTTACAACTTGGTAATCTGCCTTTAATGGTTTGACATGTATATTTTGGTACTGTATTTTCTATTATTTTGATGTTTTATTTTAATTCCAAAACAATTAAATGCTTTACTTAACACAGACTTAACAAGACTTGTTATGGTCTGTTGAAGCTTCATGAAACAGTGTCATCAACCAGATATTTTCCTTTGGTTTAAACAAACATCAAACACCTACTGACGTCTAAACAACATGACACTCCTTAATGAAGCTTCATCAGACCATCACTACACAAGACTAATAAATATAATTCTCAAATATTTTATATTACTTTTTTTCCCATTTTAATTGCCATCCCAATTTTCTGTATAGTATTACAACAGCAATATATAAAGATTGTCTTTAACTATATACAATTATATGCTTTTTAGCTTTTTTTATAGAAAGAGTACTGCTTTTGCAGGCTTGTAACACCAGTCTCAAAATAAATTAAATACACATTTAAGTACATTCAAAATAAATGTACTCATATATGATAGGTGTGTGTATATTGTGTGTGTAGTTCTTCTTAACCCCTTACTAAAAAAGAACTTGTTGAGACTTAAAAATCTTGTTGTCATCCATGAGATAAAAATGACAGATCCCCTATCTATACATTAAAAAAAGTAGCGTGTATACTATCAATGGAATTGAGATAATATCCCTGCCTCAAACCTTCTCTCATCTCTCTTCCTTACTGAGTTTCATGTCCTTATTTGTCATAACTACTTCTGCAATCATGATGAACTACGTGTTAATGTGATCCAGTTTCAAATTCCTGGATATTAATCTGTGCCCTAAGCGAGGAGGAGAGTGAAGGGGTGGCGCACGAGACATCTGAAGGATGAGCAGAAAGGTGAGAGAAGTGGCGGCCATGGTTTGGATGTGACTGATTGGAAAAGGTGTTGAGGGAGGCAGAAAAAGAGGGAGAAAGGCAGAGCGAGGGTCTAATGATCTCCATCTGTCTTGGAGAGCCGAGGGAGAAGAGCCTCACATGGTTTCCCCAAATAGAAAGGAAATAAACGCCCTAAAGATTTTCAGATATAACTGTGGCACTTTTTCATGAATGGGCCAATCTGTGTTATTTTGAAAGCAAAAAGAACGGGGTCGATGTTTAGTTCCGGCAAATGGTGTGCTGTATGAAAAGTGTAGGGCTTTTCTTTTTCTAAATGTGTGTGGCATTGTGTGAGCAGCAAGAGAGTGCAGCTTCTCACTGTTATGCAGTATCGATTGTCCACTCTGCAGTGGCAACATCACGGAGAGGAAGTGGGTACGCCAATTTTTTGTGGGATATATTCCTATTATTTGCGACTGTGACAATAGTTTATTTCCGTTACAAATGAAATAGAAATTGCACTTTTTTTGTGTTGACTCAACAAACCCTTCAATTTAACTTCGATTTAAAATATATCCTACATGTGAAAGACTTCTACACTCCACTTTGTAGGAACTATTTTTAAGTAATGAAAGCTTTCAGAAACTACTTTTTAGTGCTATTTAGCACAGCAGGAACTAAATCTGATAGCCCCTTCACCCTTTCTTGCTCATCCTGTTATTTTTCTCGATAGAAAGACAGTTTGTGATACATTCCTAGAACATATCGTTCCCTCCTTATTTCCCAAACTGAACTATGTTTTCTTAGTTAATAATAATAAAAGAAGATATTGAGCATTACATTCTTAGATTTGTGAATATAATGAGCAAATACATTTGCTATCCAATTCCCTGACCTGACAGTACCCAACGTGATATTCCAGTGTCCCACTACTTAGCTCGTAGCTAAGCAACCTCTCAAGCAGACACTTGAAAAGCAACACTATCTTAGATTATCAAAGAAAATAAGAAAATAAAGTGAGGCATCATCCTTGAATTCTTAAAAAAGCCACATGAAATTAATGAAACAAATAATTATGTGCTGAATTCAAATGTATACAGTGATACATGTTAAGTGGGTAAAATGAAAGTTCACTTGCTGCTCTTCAACTTCATATCTTAAGTTGCCAAAGTTGATTTTACAATTAATAACTCGATCTCCATCTCAAGTTGATTCTTTCAGTTGACATGAAAATCAATCATCAGTGCAAAAAACTTGACTACTAGTGGAACAAACAGACATTTTTGCATCTTTTTAAATAATAATGTTGAGTTAAAATGGAAATGATTATTACTTTATTACCCAGACACCTCTTTTTAGGTGGTGTCAAGTCCGAATTATATTATTTGGGGCTAAAAGTAGACAAATTCAGTCGCTTCCTCTCAATAACGGTGAACCAAAATCGACAACTTCTTTCTCCAAGAGGTCGACATAACCTTTTGTGTATTCAGAATATTCCTCTAACTAAAGAAGTGTGTTTAACTTAGGTGCACAAGCAGGTATTCTTTTTCGAGAGCTGTCAATGCTTTTTCATTTCTTACTTTTTTCAGTTGATAACTTGATGAGTTCAAAATTAAGAAGAGATTAGTTAGTTAGAGAAAATGTAGGTGAACATACCTAAAAAGGGCGGTGAGCAGATGGCTTTGAGGTGAGTCTCTACATGCTGCCTGTCTATGCGGTTCCTTATTCATCATGAGAAACCTCCGACCTATACCTGACATGTTGGGAAGCCAGTTGGCGAGATCCGGGTTTGGACACACCTGGATACATTCAAGCCATATGCTAAATGCAACAGGAACATAAAACCCCCCTCGCACTGGATTTTACACCGCACACGCTGTTTGTAATGCACCGCAACTGAGCTAATCCACCCCCAGTCGACCGGGTAAGCCATGTCCTTCTGCTCGAACAGAATGGACATCAGGGCACTCAGGCTTCACTTTGGGTTTCCCACAGAGATTGGCAATGATTCACTAGTTTGTCATCTCCCAGTGTAGGTTCTTGATATTCCTGCGGCTGGTATCTGTCTGATCCAAAAATACTTTTGTCTCATGGTGGAAGTGTATTTTCTTCCCTTGTACATTGCATTTGTGTTATTCCAAAATATGGTTCTGGTTCCTAAAGTGGTCCCATCGAAAACAATATACTTCATTTGGCAAATAGTTGTCAATTTTAAACTTGTCCTTTTAATTGACATTATCCTATTATGTACCTTAGTTGGAATTTGTCTTTAAACGCAGCATTACTGGATTTTGTAAAGACTATTTAATGATTAATTGAGCCTAAACATACAAATTAGTGAGATCTTAAAGACGTGTTTATGTGCAAACCACAGTTGTAAAGAATAATGCTTTCTTTGATCCTAATTTTCATCCTTTGATCCAATTATTTCTACAGAAGAGAAGTGTTAAACTCAAGGCCCGGCCCATCAAAAAAACTTTTAATGTATCAAGTTTAATTTAAAAAAGAAATATACTGTATATATATATATATATATATATATAATATTCATTTAGAATGCATCAAAAAAGACATCAGCTCCCATATATGTTGATACTCTTGCCAACACAGACCATAGCCTTACAGCAAACCACAATCTTGACCTACCGACCTCAGAAAGGCGCTACAAGTGCAAGATTCGAAAAAAACAGATCCTGAAGTAGTTTTTTTCCCTAAAGCAATAACCTGACCAGTCATGTTAACTTCCACTCCTGTGATTGGGTTTGTATATATTTCTAATCATTTCTTAGACACTTTCTTTTCACACTGTCTTCTTTTGTGCTGATGCTGGCTCCAATTTCATGCTGTGATACAATGACAATAACAGCATTCAATTCAATTAAATGGCTGCTTTTAGTGTCAAAAAAAAGATTTAAAATGTCTGCAGATCTTATGTCATTGATCAAAGTCTTGAATCTCAGTTCGTATTGGCTTTACAAGGAGAGTTATACAACTTTAATAGATGAATAAATGGCATGTCCAACATTTTTGGTGACTTATATGATGATGAATAATACTCTGATATGTATCTAGAATGTACCATCTAGTGGTGAAACAAAGGTATTGCAGGATAAATAAATAAAGATACATTTCAAAACTTGACCAATCATTTTAATCAGCACCTCCAAATCTGAGATATAGGTGGGGAGCCTTCTACGGGTTGGTACTGGACAGTAAACTGGACTGGTCCTGCAACACAGACCATGTATATAAGAAAGTCCAGAGTAGACTGTACTTTCTGAGGAGGCTTCGATCATTTAACATCTGCAAGAAGCTCCTCTGCATGTTCTACCAGTCTGTGGTGGCCAGTGTCCTGTTCTATGCTGTGGTGTGTTGGGGTGGGAATGTGTCCAAGAGGAGTGTCAACAGGTTGGACAGGTTGATCAGGAGGGCTGCCTCTGTGGTTGGAATGAAGCTGGACTCACTGGTGACAGTTGCTGAGAGGAGATCACTGGACAAACTACTGTCCATCATGGATGATGACAGTCATCCTCTCAACACTGTCATCAGTGAGCAGAGAAGCAGAATGAGTGCACGAATGCTCCTACCCAGATGCAACACAAATAGACTCAAGGACTCATTAATTCCTCGGGCTATTAAATTGTACAATTTGAGTTTGGGGGCAGGAGTGGAGTAAAAGTATCATGATGTTCTGTTCTATGTTAGTCTTTGTATCCTTTGTCTTTATCTTTAGACTTAGATTGTGTAATTGTGTCCTTTTTACTTTATTTCTCTTGTTCTTATTTTATTTTGATTGATTTGTTTTTTATAAAAAATTGCTGTATGTATTGGCTATTGGAAAAAAACAATTTCCAGAAGGAGACCTCCTGAGGGATCAATAAAGTTTTACCCTTACCTTACCTTACCTTACTGAACCTCCTCCACTGTGCCAAGTTTAGGAGTTTTAGTACCTTGGGTTCTTGATCACGAGTGAGGGAATAATAGAGGTGTGAGATTAACTGGTGGATGTGGTAAAGAAAGAGTCTTGTCTATCAGCATTTGTTTAAATGAACGCAACACGGTAGTAAAGACTTTTCAAATCTACTGTTATTTCAAACCGTATATTAAGTGAAAGGGTCATACAGTGTTTCTCATTCCAGTGCATTCTGCCACTCCTCACTTTTACTAACATAACAAATGCACAACCCAGGAAAAAAAAGCAAACAAACACACAGCAGGCTCTCATTCGTCTGTTTTTGCTCTTTGTACATGCGCCTCTCCTACCTGGAATGATGTTAAATAAGCATGCTTGAATTCACACGGTTGACACACTGGCGAGGCTTTTGAACACTGGTCGTGGATTCTCTCCTGCCAAGCGGACCGATCAGAGACGCAGCTACCTCCTGTGCACACGACAACTTTCCTGCTTCCTTTCTTGTAAGACTTAACGCTACACTCGCAGATTTCTCCGGCAACAACAACGAAAAAAACAAAACAAAAAAAAAAACCCACTGCTTTGTGAAAGCTGCTCTTTGTTCTAAGTCAAAACTTGCTGGGAAACGAGCATCTGGCGAGTGTAAGGATGAACAGTCGTGGAGTAACTCAGAGTTCACAGCGCCATATGTGTGGCAGACTTGAAGAAGAGATGACTGGGCTGGTTGTGTTTGGTGGCGGAGGTGTTTGGTGTTGTAAAGGAAGAAGAACAAAGACCATAGAGTCGTGTGTTGTTGCGGTACACAGTAACTTTTTTGTTTGTTTAAAGGATTGTTTAAATTATTTTGAGCTTTACAAGAGCTTAAGATATCCCTAAATATCTTGAGTTCACTCACATGATCGCCACTGGGTCGGCCATTTTTCTTGTTATGTTAGTCCAATTGTTTGTTTTGACATAAACAGAATGATGGTGATCTGGGAGACAAAAGGAGTATACAGCCACCTTGAAGAAACCATTACAAGAATTAAAAATAATTTTACTCGTATGACAAAACAAAACACTCTTGGATTGAATCCAACATTTTCTCCTCTCTCCACGTCTCCAACCATCTGGCCTCCCTAACCTTGTCTCCAGGATTCTCCACATGACTTGTCCCTTTGATTCACTCATATTTGATCTTCTCATCTTCTTCCTGACTTCTCCTGCCTTCAACCCACTACTGACTCCCTCTCTCACAGTTTATAAATGATTATTCCGTCTCTTATTGACTTTCATAAGTAGCTGCTCTGAGACAAGACGACATCCACGGAAGTGATTATGAGCGCCGCGGCGTCTCAAGGTTCTTCTTCTCATTATTGAGCTGAAGATTCTCCTGCATGTGCGGAGATAATGTGTCCGCTGAACTCTTACCTTAGCAGGTCTAATGTGATTGACATTGAAGTCAGTTAAAGTGCTTGATAAATGGCAATGTGAGTCACCTTTTTTCAGCTGTATTGATCTCAGAATCCATAATAGCCAAGGATTTTATTTATACCTTATAAGTTACATTTTATAGCTGACATTTATCTGACACGATTGTGCATTTTTATGCAATATGAGTTTAAACGACACAAATAAAGACACTATTGTGAATTTTAACTTTTCTCAAATAACAAAAATGATACTGTACTATAAATCTTTTTGAACTATACTTTTTTTTTCTTCTCATTTTAATATGTTCAGGTATTTTAATCTGCTGTGGAAGTACTTAACAACCTTTTCTTATACCTGGGTCAGGATGACCCGGAGGCCCAAAACCAAATGTGAGACAACACAAGGAATACCACAAACACGCTTATTTTCAGGTCCCGGGGTCACCTTGACCCAGAGACAACACAAGGGATACCACTCACCACTCACTTTGACGCTGAGATAATACAAGGGTTAAAAGTTTTTCTGAACTTAACTTTATGACACACATTAAAGACCGATTAACACTCTTCGTCTGGTTCCCTCCCAGTGAACTCATCACTGAAGCTGCATCTAACAGACATTAGGCAAAGAATCCAGAGTCACTCTTGTCTCTTTAGAAGGAGAATCTGGAAATACTGCTCAATTGCAGGGAGGTACTGTAACAAATATTAAACTCTGATTTAAAATGTGGGTCGCTCTTTGGTCCGGTTATGTAAGAACCTATTTAATAATATTGTTGTTTTTTGTTGTTTGGATAAATTATCTTTTAAGCTAACTACTCCTATAAGAGTAGAACATAATGGGAAGTACATCAGGGGGGTCAAAGTTCTTATCAATAATGCGTTTAGAACTAGATTTTTATAATAAATCTTGGCTACAGTTACCAGAATATGCCCCCCTCCACCGGCCCCCGGAGAAGTGATATGTGCAACTGGGAAGCATCAACTGTCAAAACGAGGGATGGAATTATACAAAGGGGTCGCTTGTGCTCTTGAAGAAAATCTCCCATCAGCACAAATAAGCACGATTTATTTGTGTTTACGTTTGTGTTCAGTTGTGTTACGTCTCATTTTCTTTTCGCAGAAACTTGAAAAAAGTTCAAAATGTCTATCTCTGGTATGATTCATGCCAATTCATCAATCAGATGTTAACATATTCATCTGTAAATCACAGTTTAGGAAGAGATAAATCCATTAAAAGACGAAAGAAAGATTATAAAGAAAAACTATGCACTATCTTTTAGAATTCTATTCATATTTTTAATTGCGTTTTTGAAAACTGTAACGCTTTGTAGTTTTGATTGAACCCAAGACTATTGAGATTCATTTGTAATGTTTCATGTATAATTTCAATTGTACATCTACACGATAAGTCATTTGAATTAACATTTAATTCCAAAACTAACACTGATAATTTGATGTCAAGGTTGGCGTCGTTCTTTCTAGTAAGCGCCAGGAACTGAATCGAAATCACTTGCTACTCATCTCTCGCCAAAATGAGGATAAACACCTATAATTAAAACCAATTTTTTTTTCTCTTAAGTGTGTTGGTCTCTCCCTGTTCTCTTCACCCCCGGTCCGCTCCATAATCCGGAAAACAATAGGCGGTTGGAAACGCTCCTTATTCATCTCGAGCACTCTTGGTGTTCTGCAGCTGCTTAATTGTAGCTTTTGAAGACGCAGGGAAATGTACTTTATCCACCTGTATGAATTATAATCCTCCTCGCGTGTCTGGAGAGGTAATTAAGACCGTCTCAATGTGGCTGCTGGTTTTTTTAAGAAGGAAACACACTTTTGTATTTTCACCGAGTGTTGCACTCACTTTAATAGTGTAATGAAGGAGTTATGGAAAGTAGTTTCTTGCATTTTGAGAAGGAGGACGAGCACTTCTATTGAAGCTTTAGTGTGTGTTTGTTTCTACATCTGTTAGCCTCTGTTGCTCCCTGTTAAAACTACAAACATAATATCAATAAATGCAATTATTCGTCATCTGTGTTGCTATGGCAGCGGTAATATTTAATCAACTAGGCTTTGGAAATAGCTATTAACATGTGTATAATTCAAAACATGACAGGCAATCATTCTAAACCTTCTATACCTAGAACACTAAGTAATTGCTATTAGTGTATTGCTGTTCGTTATTTTTATTAAATTGGTAATAAACACTGCAGATGTATATTAGCTTCAAGCTAACTCTGGTACGGGTGTTGTGTGAGGAAAATAATGTCAAAACATGATCTGGAGCTTATAATCCAAGCGTTGGTGTCTTATGGTTTATACTATTGTAACAGCTTATTTTCATGTCTGAACAAGAAGGATCTGTCTTGCCTGCAGTTATTACAAAACTCTGCAGCGAGAATTCTGACCCGCTCTAGTAGAAGAACCCACATTTCCCCTATCCTTAAAAACTCTAAATTGGCTGCCAGTTTCTTTCAGGATCAATTTTAAGAGGGGGCACTTACTTGCGCAGTGCTCAAATTGTGACACTTGACAGCGCTTTTCGCAAATTGAAACAAATTATTAAGTTGTGTTTCATTGTTTTTTTTATTGTTGTTGTGTGTATCCTGTAGCTTCTCCGAAGACCCGTCGTCAGTGACATGTATTTTGTTTAGTGAAGTCTACGTCACTAAGATGGCGGCCGTAAAACGTGGAACGTGTCCATCGATCCACACCCGATTTTTCTGGCCATTTGAGTGCACCAATTGAGTGCGATTTGCACACTACATTTTCGTACACTGTTCAGCAGGACACACTTACTCAAAATATTAAGGGTCAGTGTAGAAGTGTGCGTGAGCTTTATTTATTTCCATTAGTTTAAATGAAGTAATCTTGATTCAGAAATAAATTGAGTCGCCAAAAAGCATGTATAGATGCAGTTTAACGTGATCACTTGTCCAAGATTCAGATCAGTTAATTTAACATTTCAACAACAGTTATTCAACAACATATTAAGAATTATTAATAAATCCGACATTGAGCTTAACATTTTGAGAAACAGTTGTCAACCCTTGTAGTCGTAAAATACGTTTGGGAGTCAAAATTTACATTTTCATAACTTGTAATAGGGTAGATCATTCTGGGGCATTTAAATGTATTATATACAGGGTATTATTGATATAGCAGGGCTTTTGTGTAGAGCCATCCAATAGTTGAAGCAGTAAAAAAAGAAATTGGTAAAACAACAAAGAAAATTAGATTTTTATAGGATGGAGAATAATATTAAATTACTGCAAGTAAATACGGTTAAACCGAATAAAACAACTTTTGTAAAATACAAGAGAAAAACCATTAATCATGTGAAATATTTAATTTTTTTAAGGTATAAAACGGGAAGTCAATCCATCCATCCATCCATCCATCCATCCATCCATCCCATTCCATTCCATTCCATTCCATCCATTCCATCCATCCATCAATTCCACCTATCATACCATCCATCATTCCATCCATCCATCCATCCATCATCCAGCCATCTACATAATGATACAGAAGACGATAAAAAATATAGAATAAAGTATTTCAACTCAGTTTGAGGATGACCTCATGCAAGCAGGATAAATAAGGGCATAAAACCACAATTTGCTGGTCGAGACTGATCACCCGCTGTTGCCTATTAAAGCTGCGAAAGGTCCAGCACAAACTCTGTGGCACGCCAGGAACCAGTGGACGTTGATGCATGGATGCTTTTAGCTTATATCATTTACAAAAGATGCCTTTAATCAGGCAAACCTGGAAGTAAACACGGCCAACATCTCAGAAATAAATGTAATGAATATTTTTTACTTCATCACTTTAAACTTCAGTTATTGCGACACAGTGGGATTTCAATTATAATTATTTCGCTACTTGTTTTCTTTCAAACAAACATTATATCTGCTTCAGCTCATCTTGAGTTTCAATATATTTCATTAGCGTCTCTTGGAAGAACTGGCATGGGGCTGGAATTGAGTTATATATATCCTGAAGTGACTTTTAAAGGAAAATGTTCAACTTGTTTTGCTTCCTGGAGAATGCAATTTAACTGGGGTGAAGCTCACAAAGCCGGGTCACTCTTAGCACATAGTGATCCCCAGCAGAGCCGTCAGGGACTCCCTCCCTCTCTTCATTCAAGCCTAATATTCAAACATAAATTGTAAATTTTCCTTCTTATGAAGACGTACACATCACCTCATGAGAACATCTGTGGTGAATGTCGGCATCTGCGTCTTGAATACGTTGATTTCAGTATTTAAGTGGCAAATTTTTTTTCCATCTTGATACAATTAGTCTGCTTTCCCAACAGCACCTGCTCATGAACATCTGACACCAAAGAATCTTATTTTTAAATCTACAAACCTGCATGAAGGGGATAAAGAACTCATATGGGTTTTAATTACTATACTTACAGTAAATCACAAAGAAAAAATGGCAGTCATGGGAGATGGTTGGCAATGATGTTCTATTCAAATTGGTCTCGTTGCCTCAGTTTATGTTTGAAGAAAGTGAATAAATCGACTGTAGCGCAGAATTTCCCATCATCATTACGCCTTAGGTCCAGAGCCAACCCAAGCCACCATGGGGCCCGAAGAAATATTTAATTTTGGGCCCAGCTAAGTGATATATATTTAGACACAACTAAATAAGTCGGCATAAGGTGTGCAAAATGTACAACCTTACAGAACAAAACAAAAGAAAATTAAATTCAAGTGGAATTCAAACATTATTACACATTTAAAATCAATTAATCTTAATAATCTTGATTTTTTTTTTACATTTTACAGCATAACACAAGTTTTTCTTTAAACCTTTGTGTTGTCTCTGGGTCAAGGTGACCCGAAGACCCGAAAACCGCCACTGCATATGTATTTATGAAAGCCAGTCATTCTGACCCAGAGATGACACCAGGGTTAACAATGTGCAAACTTGAAAATATCACCACCAGCCTAGAACCAAAATAATGTATCATATAGTTTATATGGTTAAACTTAGGCAATACAGTACAATGTTTGACACATGCTAATTTTAGGGGCCCCGCTTAATCCACAATTCTTCCTGGCTGTGAAATAGTTTTTCCTTCCGGTTGCTGTGAGACTTTACAAGAAAGTCGTGTTAAAGTTTCTTGACACCGGTCTTGGTTAGGAATTAATTCATTTATGGCCTTAGTCTTGGTCTCGGTGGTCTTGTTATCGGACTGTGATAGTGGTCACGATACTGGAGATATCTTTGCTCATTTATATTATAATATTAGTGAACAATAATGTCATCAACAAGTCTTAGTCATGTGAGGGAAGAGGAGACAAGAATTTATAACCGATAATATAACTTATAACTTTCACTATACTGGACCATATCATAGAAAAATTGATTGACTAATGACTAATAAAAATATGTCTACTAGACATTGTTCATGAAATGTCAACTTTTTAAACCCTTTTGAACATTTCTTTTACTATTCTCAGGAGAAGGAATTTATCTTGGTGTTTGTGTATTTTATAGGTGTTAGACCATCAACTGGGGGCCATTCAAGGCCCTTGAGCAGATTTCCTGTGGTCCGCCATCTCCGTTATAATGTATCATTAAACAAAACGATGTAAAATTTACCCCGCTTAAAAAAAATGTTTTTAAACAAAAATTTTAGACGTCAAGGAATTTCCCACTATAGGACGAATAAAGGGATTATTTATCTTTACAATCTTTTAATGACAAGATTATGAGTCAAATTAAAATATAAAGACAAAGTAAAGATGATAAATGTTGAAGCTCGTTTTTCATTTATAAAAAAATGTTTTCGCTTTCTGTCCGTGAAGAAGTTCTTTATTTGTTGTTGAAGTGGATAAAGATATAGGAACTTTTAATGGGAACTTCTGAATCAGATAACTATTGGCGTGAAGTCAGTGTTTACATTTGCTCATAGCATTTTCTTTAGCATTATCAAATGTTTGCTTTACTGAAAGAAATTTGGACACATCTTTCATTTAAAACATTTTTTTTAATTTCTTTAATCCAGTCTTTATTAAACCATGATCTATAGTCGTAGCTGGTCAAGTGTACATTCTTAATGTTCGATGTGTTCACTGTAAATTGGAAGTAATTAAGATAATTGTGTTTTTGAGGCTGTTTCAAAATGACACTCGTTTCTAGACCAGTTTTTTTTTTTTAATCATCTCATTTTTTCCTTGCGTTATCTGCCTCCCTTCGCGTCTCCCATAGATCGACCCGGCCGGTCCTCATTTGTTTGCCCAACGTATAATTAGCTATAGGATCGCTCATTGTGTAATTATGTATGTGCAGTTTGATATGTAATTAAAATGGTACCACTACGCTGTGTAATTTGTGCAGTGTGATTACCTATTAACAATGCAAACAGTTGTGCCTAAAAGCCCGTGACCGCCCCTCTCATGGATGTCAGCGAGCTCCTCCGTTCCTATTTACATACCAGCAGGTGCTTCAAAAAAAAAGAAAAAAAAAGAGAGGAAATCTTGTCTCTCCTGCAGCATGCTCGGTACAAACATTAACACTTCTCGTCTCCTCACACGAACACTCCTCTTTGACAGCTTGAGTAATTGCTAAATGTGTTATCATGCAGCTGTTAATCAAGCAGCGACACACTTTAGCGAAACAAAACTAACAAATTCAGTCAGCCGGGAGTGCCGCAACATGGCCGGGGATTATACATCGTGAACCCGTATGCGCACAAAAAAACAAAAAAAAGGAGAGCCGGGTTTGTAAGCAGCTTGTTAGCAAGGTCTTGTAATAAGGGGAGAGGAGGGAGTGTTTTGAGGACACTCTGAGGGAGCGTCGTAATGGAAAGGTTGGGCAACAAACTGTCCTGAAAAAAAGCCACCGTTGCAAATTCCCCGCAAAAATAATTAGATGTTGCTGAAAAGTGCGCTGTTGGGATTAGAGCCTCTGTTTTATTCAATAACGCTTTTTTTTATTTTCATACTCGGCTTGTTCAGGAAGTGCAAAATCAGTGCTCGGCCTCATTACAACACAAGCGTGTGCAGGAGTCTTTTCCAGTGAGGCGCACAATTAGGTTTGAAAAAAACACTATTATTTTAGCTGCGTATCTATAGATGGGAGACTTTGGTCATTCTATAGAAACTATTCCGATATTCAAGACATCCACATTACTCAAGACATGTTTTTCTAGGAAAACCTCAGTCATAGTCACATACATTCATCTTTACCATCCATTTTAGAATTACTGAAGTGACCGCATCTCATTTTTGTACACCTGGTACTACTCGTTCGCCATCATTAGAGTCTGAATTATCTTTATAGCCATTATTAGTAAAGTGTTCCACCAATTATGAAGTTGCATGGGTACAATTGTGCAACATTAAACATGGAAAAAATGGAAAAGAAATTAATAAAAACATTACAAAATACAGTTCAATTATTTAAATAGTGCAGGTTAATAAGTTAGTGTTGTTGTGGCGGGAGATTCTGGTTCTTAATGTATGAGTTTGTTTCCAAACATTTTTTCTGTAAGAAATGTCCTTTCATTTGACATCAGGAATAGAAGTTTCGATATTTCAGATGAAATTAAGGGAGTTATCTTTCAGATATTCATAGTACATTCACAATTTACCTCAGAGTGGCTTCACTGTTAGCCACTCGCTAAGCTACAATTGGATTTTTTTTAAACATTCTTATCTAATGTATTTTTGAGTGTAGCCTATCATTTCCAAATTGAGTAAATTAATCATATGTTGGAATGTGGCCTTGTCTTCTGCAGGTTTTTTAGATAAAAATATGATTCTTCTGCTTAAATATAGATTAATGCTATTTCATTTCACACTCATGTTAGTCTTGAATAGGGTTGGTACCCTAATGTCTACGGTTCTGAAATAAAAGGTAGTAACTAGAATGATTTATTCAGTTTTGTTTGTCATTTTCCCTCATAGATTGTGTTGTCTAATCTACAAACATACAAGATGTATTTTAAATTATAGTCATGATCCACTGCACCTGAACGCCACATAATCGCCTGGAAAAAGTCTAATGCACACACAATTTAACTAATTGTTTTCAAAATCTTTGAAAAATCACTTTGATTAAGGGTTTCAGGCACAGTTTCAAAAGTACCGTTTTGCACAATTATTATTAAAGCCATAAAAATCCATAGTCTTGATTCACTCTCTTATCTCAGTATTGGCTCTTACTTTATCTGAGTTTACTTTGCTTACAAATGTCAGGTTCTCTGGCGAGTTTAGATTGACACTCTCGTATCAATGAATCAATCTGTGTTGCGGATAGGTGTCACGGGTGCAATAGCCAGTAGCAAATACAGCTTGACACCATCATGCGTGGCCTTAGTTCACTGATGCATGTGGTGAGCAGAAAGTGGCCCTTCTGGACCGACAGATGATTCTGATGGAGAGTCAGAGCTGGTTCTTAGGAGAACGGTGACAGGATGCAACACATCACGGTTGGTTTTATTTGTAAAGACCGTCCTCTTCAACATCCGCCATGAATTCCCTTAAAATATGTCCTTCTTTCCTTAAGGGAATCTCTTATGATTAATGTAGAAGTTTGTTTATTAGGTGAAAAAAGTCATCACGATACCGCAGATTTCTTGTCTGGAAGCCAGAGGAGGGGAGTCTTTTTTTTTTGCTTCTTGATTTTGTTTTCCTCTTATGTAGACACAAAACCATTTCATGTTCTGCTAACCCTACAACCCTTCAGTGTGCGACCTTTCTTGCAGTACACAAAATAGCTTTTAACGACAGTAAACTCCCTCATGTAGCAGCATCCCCCCAGAGTGCTTCAGCAGCAGGTCTGACATCCACCGTATGGATGATTAGCATCATTAGAGCGTCAGCTGCTCCCTCTCACCGAGACACTCAGACGCTCCACTGTGGCTCTTCAAGTGCGTTGCACTGATGTAGATTAAATGGTGCGACGCTCAAGGCATTACAGTGATTAATTCATGACCAAAAGTAGGGCAAAAGTGAGAGACTCCAAAGGTCTGGGCCTCCCAAAAAAAAAAGATGGTACGAGATGTGTGAACTCTGGGACAATTGTTAGTGCAACAACATGTCTCACACTTTTTTGATGCTTTAAAGTTTGTACAAAAACGTGTTGTGAGAGTATGTGGTCAATCAAAGTTATGAAGTGAGGGAGGCCAAGAAGAGAGTGACGGTAGGGTGGATTGTGTGAAATGATGTATGACTGACAGCAGGGGGCTTCTGTGACAAGTTTAATGAAGACATTATTTTTCAGGGACTGGTCCTCAGTGAGAAACAGCAAAAAATAAACTAGCGTAAAATATACTTCTCTCCATAACGCTGAATCAGCAGTAGCCCTGGGCTACTCTGCAACAATATGGCCCCATGTAGAGTTTGTTTTTTTTACACATTTTTCTGCACTGTAAAGGTTTATTTTTTGAGTAAACTTGGCCAAAAACAAGCCTCTAGTTTAAAGAGTCTCAAGCTACCTGGCGAATAAAATAATATGTCACTATAAAAATCATTTCACACAAAAGTAATGTGTAAGTAACTTAAGGCCTGTGGACCTAGGGGTCAGGTTGTTAATACAGGGGATATATTGCAATATTCTTTTTTGCTATACTATATCGACTGTATCTATTTTTTTATATATATAAAATTGGAAACATTTATTTTTGTTTGTTTTTTTGCTTTAAAATCATATTTTATTTTATAACAGTACTTTAATGATTTAGGGTTCAATAAAGTGTTTTTGTTGTAATTAATCTTCTGGCTGCTTGGTGGCAGCAGTCATTACGTCCTCTCCAGCTAAAGGAACAATGAAATCCTGAGAAATCACTGTGATGACTGAGGACGAGAGGATACGGTCGCCTCCAGCAGCTTGTAAAGCTGATGTTTGGACTTATTTTGGTTTGAAAACAAAGAGTCAGTCAAGTCACACTATCGCAGTATATCGTATTGTTGTCCCTGTATCGTGACAAGTATTGTTTCGCCCGATTCTAGCCATTAAGTTCTTTAACTTCATTAACCAACTTTATTTAATCGTTGTCTTTGTTCTGTTGCAGCTCCTCTGACCGACAAGCCACCAAAGATCCTGTTTCCTTCAGAAAACAAGATTAGCAACATGGAGCTGCAGCTAGGTAAGTGAGCCATGGGATTTCCTCCAGCGGTAGTCGGCTTTATGTGTCATTTTCAAATGACAAGAAATGGATGACTTTACAAATCCTCTTGAACGCACCTCCAGGCACTAGAAGCGGATTGATGGTGGCACTTTTATTTGCTGGAGAGAAAGGCACAAGCGTAGCGATTGTCGAAGCATTTTTCCGTATATGCTAATGCCGGGCGCTAATGTCCCTCGGCTGTTTTGTCAACAATGGTGAGCCCATATGGTGCCAGGCCTCCATACGCTGGCTCGCCACATGGAGAAGCCGCCGCTGTCTGTCGCTGCTGTTTGTCTTCCTTGACGTGGGGTTACGCTGGACCCAATGTCGGTGCAGGAATGTGTTTGTTTTTGTTCTGTGCGAGCGTATTGCTTGATTTCTGGGCACAATCCGCTCTACACATGGCGCTTGGAATAACAAATGTCCATGTCACAGGAAAACACAATATGGAGGAGACTGCTCGCGATCACAGAATTGGCAGACGACGCGGCAAGAGAGACATGGAGGAAAATAAGTTGTGATGATTAGCCGAGAGGTAGGATTCCTGTCCTGCAGCGAGTGTTGATGTAAATCAGGTAGCTGTTTAAAAATATTCCCACAGTTGGCTGACCAAGAGTGAAAAATTGCTGCGGTTGATAAACTGACATATCAGAGTGCGCGCACATACATAAGCGGCTTGTACAATACATACCCGGCAGCTATTTTCCCTGCTTGTCTTCTGCTTGATCTTTAGTGGTGCAGAAATGGATGTGTGTGGGCTCAGGCTTGTTCAGAACAGCGATCCAACTTTCCTACTTTTATATAAGTAAAACTATTTGAAAAAGGAACACCAGGTCTCAGAGCTTCATAGCAGAAAGAAGGAAGGTTTCGATTCAAGCTTGAGGCAACTGAGTGCTCAAGTTGTTTCCACCAATAATTCTGGTTTCCTCCCACAGTCTGAAATCAATTTGCATTAAAGTATTTTTTATTTGTTCCATCCATTTTTGTTTTGGGGAATATATTATTTTCTAGACCAGGGTCACCTTGAAAAGACATCTTGGAAATGCTTGGAACAGTACTCTGGTCAAAAGGCGGATTTTGGGTTATCTCAAATATGATTGGGTGGTTAGGCCACACCCATTTAGTTGAGGCTAAAATGGCTAATACTTGCTCACTTGCCAACGTGCCTTATTATACAAATTCAGGGAAACTGATTGATGTAATATAATCAGAAGAGAAATTTTGAGAAAACAGTATACCATGGTTTCTTATGTCCTGATAGAGATATGTGTATTGATTGTCAGATGAAGCTTCATGAAGTAGTGTCATTATTTTCAGAGTCCACTAGATGGCATTTTTAAACTGATAGCGCCACCTACTGACCTCTTAAGAACAAGACACTGCTTCATGAAGCTTCATCAACCCATCAGTAGATTTGTTTTAGATAAGTTTAAAGACTGAAGCCAGTTTTTCAGTAGGCTGTAAATATTTTGTTTTTTTTGTTCGTAAAAAAATGTGAATTCCTGTCTTTCTGCAGCCAACCTCAAGGGCATACTTGAACTGTGGCATTTTGCGCTTGAGCACTGGCTTTACTTTTTCAGAACCAGATGTTGCCCCTTGGGTTAAACATATACTCAGTCATAACTTAAAAACAAAAGCATTGGTTTGGCACCAGTATCAGATTTCACCTAAACAAAACCAATCCAATTCCAATGTTCGATCTCATCAAAAGTTTGATTCCTGTAATCCTGCTCATTCTTATCACATTTCTCTTCTTCTAAAAAAAGTTCTTCCACGTGGAATTAAACACTGTAAAATGTTAGAACCAGTCGGTTGCAGTTATACGTCGGGAATAAGAGCGATGAATCCAAAAAAAGAAAGTCATAGCAGCAGAGAAAGAGTGTCTTGCATCAAGCCCACACAGGCTCCCAGCAGAGACTAAAACACAGAGACACTGAGGTAAATATTTTATAGTAGGGCTCCATTTTGTCTGCAGAGAAATCGTCTCTCCCTCCTGATTCCCTTTTATTTAGCTTTATTTATTCATCCTGCCCTCCCTTTCTGTTTGTTGAGCCTTGCCCTGGAACACTTCATGGAGCGAGATGTCAGATTTATGACGGCCTCGGTGTGTACAGAGGGAGACTGGTCCCATATGGATAGCGCCAGATAAAGTAGAGATAAAGAGACGGGATCCAGTAGGGGTTGGTGGAGGCACCATAAAAAAACAGAGGTGTTCACGGGGAGATAAATGTGACGCTGGCGGAGAGAGAAAAAAAAGTCAAACTGGCTTTATCTTCTGGCTTTATCTTCAGGTCTCATGTAAATTGCGTGTAAAAAAACAGACTCATTCAGGCATAAATAAAACAGGCTGGCAATCAGAAAAGAATTGCGGCAACGAGCGGAAATGAGAGACAATGAAGCAGACGGAGAGACGGTGGATATATAAATCACAGTGGATCAACTGGAGCGTTGCGAGAGATAGAAGAGAGGTGTTGATTGGTGGATCAAAATGTCATCGTCTGCTGTGCGTTACGAAGGGCCACAAGGAGACACAAGAGTTCAATATTTCACTCCAACAGGATTTCTGTTGCAACATCCAGTTGCACCAACACAGACAGAAAATATGAAGGATAATATTAATGATGCCTTTATTTAAGGTTAAACAGGGAACATTTGGAGACGTTCACACTCTCTGGGTGTTATCTTTAACAGTTCTTTTAAATGAAGTATCATCTTCGAGCTTATAGGCGACAGTGTGCGTGTAAGTGTTTAGCATTTATTTTTATTTTTTTTGTCATTGACAGTCATTTACATTTATAATGAATTAATCAAGATCATAGAAACCATGGTGATTGTGCAAAACAGCCAGGATTGATCCACAGTTGTTGGTGAAGAGTAAAATGGGTGACAAGAAAAGAGGAAAAACCCTTAACTTGTGAACTTGTGATTCACTCTCAATGTTAACTTTTTATGAGTTTGACATTTACATGCACCGGGTCATGTCTTTCTTACTAATTCATACTTGTAGTTCAATCGTACAACTGTTTATGTTTAATTAAAACAATCTTCTGTTTTGCTCTCCTGGTGACGAGATCAACTAGGATTAATAGCGGCGCAAGCTTGTCAATGTTAAAAATATAGAGTAACAAGTAAATTGAGCGCTTGTATGACAGCTAGAGCGCGTTTATTACATGTTGAACACATGTGTATGACTGGTTGGGCGCGCAGCATAGTGATTTTGCACAAGAAAACAACCAAGACACACTCGCTCAAAACAGTGGCGGTAATCTTACTCCATAGCCATCCGCTATGATGTGATGTGCGTCGTTTATCCCAACCCGTGATCACGCAATGACGTAAATCCGCCCATGGTGTCGGCTCAGTCGGCGCAGAGTCATGAAAATGTGTAAACAAGTCACCCACCAGGTAATCTCCGGATTATAAGGCGCACTGTTGTTTTTTGAGAAATTGATAGGCTTTTAAGTGCGCCTTATAGTGCGGCAAATACGATATTAAGATCTATTTTAGAACATTGAGTTATGTATTTTATTTTAATCAATAATTAATTATTTTGAGTAGGTTGGGTAAGTTAGTTGGGACTAACTTTAACTTGCAGCAGTTCCACGTTGATGATCACAAACCTCAGTGACGCCGGAGCGTCAGGCCACCAGAAGAATGTAAATCAGTGCACAACGTGAACACGTCGATGTCTTTACTGCAAATCACAACCTCTCTTGTCACACACTCCGGTTAGAAAGTGACTCTTCATAGATTTCCTATCCTGGAAGGTGAGAGGCGGTGGTGGGGGGGGGCTTCATCTGAATCCGCTCGAGGCGTCTTCACTCCTTGATCTCAGTCGCACGCTTACACGCTTGCTGGTATTCTCGTGTGCCTTCGCACCATCGGAGTGCGTGGGTCACACAAATGCTTGGGGCGCGTTTCTCTGTATCACTGGGATAATTGAAACTGATAGAGGATTTTACTTTTACACATACAGCCAGCAGATCAATGCACTCTGGGGGACAGGAATTACAATCCATTATTTCAGAGAGAAAAGCTCGATAATAACCGACGGGAGACTGAAGGGGGGCAAAACTGATGACTTTAGCACTGCTGGGCTACATGTTGTTCAGCTAGTAATGTCCATGCTAATTACATGTCCAAACACCGAGCACCTTGTGGGTAATACCCCAGGAAGGGTAGACAATAACAATGAAGAGCTTAGAAATTTACAAAAGTGAAACATTTTATACTAAACACAACAGTGTGTTAGCGAGTTACCAGGTAGATCTGATCACGAGTCTGCAGAACAACACTGTACAAGAAGGGCTTTGAAGTTTTTGATTATTGCAGCTTTTAATTGTTGTTGATTTAAGTGTGTCTTAAATAGATGTTGGACCTCTATTGTTCTCATCAGTATGAGTCTGTTTGTACAAAACTCTTTTAATAAAGATTTTTACATTAAAAAATGTGCTTAAGTCCCACCCACTGAAAACACTTAGTGAGATTAAATCTTGTTTACCATAGCCACACCCACTCTGATGTGATAGGTCAAGCATCGAGGTTTGTCACCACGCGTGATCAATCCCGGAAGTCTCCATCCTCAGAACAGCGACTTGTTGTACAAATAAAGTGGGGTGTGATGGCTGGACTAGGAGTAAATACATTATTTATTTACATCACAATGGTCTCATAACCTCGAGTTTTCAGACAGGGGAGAACTTTGTAAAGTAACTTCAAAACATCATCTTGATGAGAGACTTACTTTATTAGTTGGCCTTGAGCAATAAATAATTAGCATAAAGATACTTTTTACATGTAAAATCATTCACATAATAGCATCATTCTCAAAGGAAAATGATTGCTGATGGGATGAATAGCAGATTATATTGTTTATGGTGTTTGTAAAACCATCTGTATCCAGTAAGGTTTTGAAGGATTCATCCCTTTCATGTATGGCTTCTACAGCTACAGCATACGATCCCTGTTCCGTCTAGAAAATAAATGTTGCTTCCTTAAAATGTGCTGCTGTTAGTCTTTCAACAGTATAAGGGTTGCTCTAGTTTTTAACAACCCATATGGTCTGACATGGTTTTGTGTTGTGGTTTCTGAAGACGATAATGCTGAATGAAGATTTACCTTTATTAGTTGATTCTTTCTGAACTTGTGAATTCAGACCACAAAGGGATCATCTTTTTTAAATTTTCTTTTGATCAATGTCTATCAATCTTTTATTCTCCCCTTCTATGGGTCTGATTGTTTATATTCTGTTTGTTCTCGGCTCTCCTTTAATTGCCGTATGAAACAGGCTTCAGGATTCGATTTTGATGTGCTGCACCCCTCACCCCCCCTCCTCTAACCTCATTGCAAGCCCTCAGTTTTGGTCTTTTTACTTTGGACATGCAGTGAAAGTGCATAGATCTTTTAAAGATGATCACATTATGTATTCATGTATTTGAATTTTTTGTGTTTGCTGTTCGGATAAAAAGGGAAGATGGTAATGATAAAGGTTTGGGCGATTATGGTAATGGGGACAAAAAAACTTGTTGAGAGTTGTTAGAGTCGACGAGGATGTGGTTGGATAGCTTTGCATTTTCAATCGCGACAAAAATTCATTGATGTGACTTGCTGGTTTGTAGATGAGAAGAAGGATGTGACAGATTCTGTCCAGTGCTGTTATCAGATGTTACAGATATGCTGTTGCACGATAATCCAGATCTCTTCCTGAATCTAGAACGACAGACCCGCCAGAAGGACCAGTATTAACAGACAAATGTCACCTGTTTCTACACAAACTGAAAAACATCCTTTCTATCTTCCTCATATGAAATCAACCATCTTGATGTAAAGAGACAGGCATGTGTTAATGTGTGCGCACGACTTCCCCAAACAAGCCAAAGGAATATGAAATGAATTTCGACATTTATTGTACAATGTTTGTTGAAAATCAAGCGAACCTGAAGTCATCTTATGCAGAGTGGAGCCAAAACTAACAGTGCAAAATACACAACAGTACATTTTACAGTTTATTCAGAACAAACAACAGAACAAAGGATGTCTTCCTCCGGGAGGAAAACACAAACGAAAAACTGAGGGTAAACCTGAATCAGACAGAACTCTCAGCAGATAATTTTACCTACTTACATTTTATTATACATATTTATTATAATTATATTTGACCTACACTGCTGTGTCTTATTGGAAAAATAAAATAAATCCCGAAGGAGACCTTCTGAGGGATCAATAAAGTTCTACCTAACCTAACCTAACCTAACTTAGAAGAGTGGACGATGTGACACTGCGGACTGGAACCAGGAACATGACAAGGGGAGGGCGTTAATGTAAAAACTTGGTGTTAATATGGTGTTGTAGTTCTCAAGACTGATTCCATTTTTTCGTGGTCATGGTCTTTTTCGTTTTGCCCAGTTTTGTGGTCTCGAAGCATAAAGGCTTGTGATTATTTTTCCACTTCTTGATGAAATTAGCTTTACTTTTGAAAATATTGGTTCACAATAACTAGTTCATTTCTCATTTTATTTATTGTTAATACTCAAAGGTTAAGACTTTAAGTTTACTGAAATTAAACTAGTCTTAAACTAAAAACATAACTAGAGTCTACGAACTCTGTCCTAGTCTTGGTCTCGCCGAGGCGGTCTTGACTGAAAGTCAATAATATCAAAAGAGAGTGTCTGTACATATAAATGGTATATTTTCAAATAGACTATTAGTCATATGAATGAAGATATAAATGTTCCTCAATGTTGGTTTGTATTTGCGAGGAGTTATCAACGCACCATGGTGGTCCCTGTAAAATATTTTCCTTGAGTCCCACGGTGTTTACATGAAAAGTATAGGTAGAGTCGGAGGAGAAAGGAGGTGTAATTAAAGTGTAAAGTTAAAGAGTGAAATATCTGCCATCTGGGTGTGTATTTTTGTGTCAATCATGATGGTAATTTCTTATTTTTAGAAGATGAATAATCAAAAATCAGGTGAATTTGGGACATTTTTTAAGACTCAAAGGCTGAATAGAGATGAAAATAGAAGGATTACGGCATTTATCTGAACCCTTAATTCAACTCTAACAACTAAATCCAACGTTGATGGAGGGTGGGGAGGGGTGGGGGGACCCAAAGGACGACACAACTTAAAAGGTCATGTTGCATCAAACGGTGCGCAATCTCAGTCCCATTGTTCATGCTAGACAGTCCCACAGTGACTCAGTGTTAAGTAACCCTCTGTTCCTATTATGGTAACTAGCATGTCAGCAAAACAAAGCTAAGTGTTTAACTGTGTGAATGGTTGTTATTAATCACAGAGTCTGACGCTGAGAGCCCAAGCCTGCAGTATGATAAATGAACCCACGGCACCTCTGCACATGCCTGACAGGGAGGAGGAGGAGGAGGAGGAAGACAGGAAATGATTAAACACACCGCGTAGACGAGGGCAACACATTGCAGGCAATAAAGATACACACACAAATACTGAAAAATACCAGCCGCAGCTCCGTGACTGTCGCTTTGACATTCACCTCTGGCAGCGAGGCCACGAGGAAGACGAGTGACTGGAGCTCCAGCGATGTGTCCAGCATGTTAGTTTTAATAGACCTTATCAACTTTTAAAGCCGATTCAGCATGTTGAGTCAGTGGTGGAGGCAGTCAGTGAGAAAGAGCTGTCTGGCTGCCGGTTCACTCCAGTGCTTTTTTCACCCATTTAGTGTGCTTTTCTGCTCCGTTTTTCTCCTCAAGCTCAAGAAAACTAAAACTTTAGAGTGACACTTCCGCTCAGTTGAGTTCCTAGTCCAGATTTCACTCCTACTCTAGTGTCATTTGACTCTTATTCTTAATATTTCTTATTGTAGATTTCCATATTATTTAACATATCCAGAGGTCAGGGCCTCATGGTGGCGTGAAAGTAAAATGTTCTGTGTTGAGCTTGTATGTTGTTCTTGTGCTTCCATAGGTTTACTTTGGGCACTCCGGTTTCCTCCCACAGTCTAAGAACATACAGCCTTCGATTAAGTGCTAAGTTGTCTGTAGGTGTGAGCGGTTGTTTTTCTCTATGTGTCCTGTGAATTTATTTTAACCTGTCCAGGGTGTCTTGCGCTTTTTACCCTAAGTAGCTGGGATGGGCTCCCACCTGATGCTACTCTTATAATAAAAAATAAATTCTGAAGCTCCTGATATATATTATAGAACATCTATTGACTATGTTCAAAGTTAATTATTTTTATTCATGATTATAAACAGAAATAAACAACATTCCTCTGCTTTCAAATCACAACTTTAATCTGTTAACCTCGCCTTGACGACTTGAAATACAGTTGAATATGGCACGTTTTGCGAGTCTCTACGGAGGCTAATTAACTAAAAAGGCTATAACAATAAAAAGTTATAATAATTCAGGGTGTTTGCAACTGTTTTGATTTATCTTTTTTTTAATTATTTTAAAAAGGACCATTATTTTGTACTTTACACATGTCCATTGATCCTAATTATTCAGCTTTCTGTCAATATCCAGGTGTTTTTGTCTGGTGTGGTAGGACTTGAAACATTCCTGAATGAAAACTGAAACTAATATTTCTTCATGATTCATTTGAATTAGAAAGAAAGCCTTCTAGTGAAGACAACAACATTTTCTTTGTTACACTCTACAACATTGCTCTCTCTCTTTCTTTGTCTCACTCCCTCTCATTATTCATTCCATACATCATTGGAAAGAAGTGATTTTCAGTTTGTTTTTTTTCAGAGCCCATTTAACTTTTAACACAAGTGCTTTATGTGTTGGGTGTATAGAATAAACAAATCGTTGTGTTGTTGTGGCAATTTTTTAATTTACACGGCAAATCTTTTCAGCAAAAATAAGGGGTACGAGGCTTATTGTATGACAAAATATTTATCTGCATTAGGAAAATGTGCTTTCCGATGAAATTAAAGCTTAGTAGTTTCAACAAATGTTTTACTGACATGGAACTCTTTTTTAGAGATTCTGCATTATATGGTTACCATATTTTGACATCATTGTAATTTGTTCACATTTTAGTTTCCTAATAATCATTGGTTTAAGCTCAAGCTATTGATTTCATGATTTTCTTCACTATGTTATTCTGACTGGAGAGTCTGTACGTGTCATGTGCCTACATCAGTGTCTGAGTTTTAGGAAATTGCAGTTACATTGCTCTGACATTAGAGGGAGCCAGAAACCGTTTTGAAACACAACAGATTGAGCCTTTAAGTAATAGCAACGGACATCTAAGAAGTATCGGCGCAACTAATGACTGGTATCTTTCTGCATCTTTTCCAGAACATATTTGTGCTGTTAGAGAAAACATGAGCACATAGACTGGTCTCGCTAGCAACATACAAACCTTTATAATCAGAGTGGTTTGTTATCAGAAATGGATTTTGGAAAGATCACGGAAGCAATAACAACAATATAATGTAATAGTGTATTGAGTAGCTCAGCGTTAAAATGGGGATGTGGACTACAGTTGAGTCTTAAGTGTCGACTCCTTTACCTGAACAAGAAGGTCTGAGATAATCCTGATCATTTCACCTTACTGAAGTGAACATCACTCTGTTGATACAAAGATGGCAGACAGAGTGAGAAATAATGAGAGCTGTCTCTCTTTTCTAAGGACTTCTCCCTTTAAAAGCTTCCCTTTTATCCTTATTGACCGCCCCCCAGCGCTCAGTCGTGGTCACTGGTAAGGTCAACGCGTTTCCTGTCAGAGAGCAGGTACAGTAGGCAGAGAGCCCGGAGCTTATGTAAGCCACGCCACAGACAAGGACATTTAGTAAGAAGATGAATGGAAGAATGATTAGCAGATGGAGGATGTTGGCACTGGGAAGCACCAGTACAACTAAGTAAGAGGTGGTAGGGGGGGGGGTACAGCTTTGCCATTCACTTTGAAGCTTGTACCACTTGTGTCGGTCTTACATAACAGAGAAATGAAGAAAACAAGTTCCAGAAGAAAAAAAAACAGCATCCAGAGGAAAAAAAAGAGGAAGACAAGTAAAAACTTCCAAACTTCGGAGCTGTGATGTTTCCAGCCAGCTGCGCTTTGAGCGAGGGAATTAGTCAGCGTGTGAGTCGACGACGAGGGGGTGAAAGAGCAGGAGAGGCATCAGTCAATACTGAGAAGAGATACAAGAAGTTGAGAAACAAATGGTGGTTACAAAAAGAAGGAGGATAAACAGAAACGGAGCAAGAGGGACCTCAGTCAGCTTCTGATTCCCGGAGGACCATCTACAGCATCTCGCTATCTTTTCTTGTTTTTCTTCTCGTTACATAAGCAGATCACAGCATCTGAGGCTCTACTTCATACACTCTCCGTGTTTATCTAAGGTTACAGCGCCACTTGAGCACTTCCAGGATGAAACGGTCGCCCTGAACATTCTTTCACCGCATGTTTTTCTTTATAAAGGAGAATCATTCCTCCTCAAATATGGTCCATCGGACCAAAATTTATTTGTTTTCATGAACATATTGCTCCATTTATGTAGTAGGTTTACGTCAAATTAGTATTAGTTACTACTTATTATTTAAGAATATATGCATTTTTGTACACTTGAGTTCATGCCCTAATGCAAGAAAGGACCACATATGAGACTTAGATCCTACCCTTTGAACTTGATCTGTTTTGGGATCTTCAGTCGCACCAATGAGCAAAGGAGATTAGCTTCATACCGGGTGCATATCCTCTGTCCATCGTCATCCGCTTATCTGTCGCCAAAGTTTCCATATTGCCTCAATGTAAATCACAGTTTGCTTTAGCAAGCTAGCAACGGGTTTATTGGTACGGCTATGTTGGGCAAAGAGTGAGTTCAAGAAAAAGTGGCCTCTGGATTGGTAAACAAAGATGCTATGTTAGGTTATTTCAAAATTTTAAATGACTTTCTCAAAGGGACACTAATTTGAAAACCCAACTCTCCTGACTCACTCACATGTTTCAAACATTAAAGTCTTCCTCTCCAAGATTCAGTAAGTCCCTCATCATGATCATGTTTTAAACTTTTATAAAGTTCTCCCCCGTCTAAAATCTCAGCAAACAAAGGTTACGAGAGTCAAGTCCATTATGATGTAATAATGGCTTCACTCCAGCCAGCTGTAATCACGGCCTGCTTTGTTTATACAACAAGTTCCTTGGAGGTGGAGACTTCCGGAACTGATGACGCGCGTTGACGAACCTCAAAGTTTTACCAATCACAGCAGAATGCGGTTGTGTTTTCAGTGGGCGGGGCTTAATAACATTTTCTAAAGTAAATATTTCAATAAAAAGAGAGTTTAGTACAAACAGACTCATACTGATGAGTACAATAGAGTCCAACATATATTTAAGACAAACTTAAATCAACGCAATAGTTGATCTTTAACGACTTATTATTTGTTTTGTGTTCAATTCATAATGTCATATTAATCGCACACATTTATTTGATAACTTGTTAATTTATTGATTACATTTATTTTATTCATTCATGCAATTTAACTTCAGCTTCATACTTTTAGTTGAATCAACTGTTTAAATGTATTTAATTCCATTTTGAAAGCTGTAGTTGTTGTTTTTTTTGTGAAACATCTGTAGTCGTTCTGCAACATCAATCCATGCTTCTTTTATTTTGAAAATATAAATGCCTAGCCTCTTACTTTTAGTCATGTATGTCTAAGATGTTATGGGATTTTTGTGTTGTTGAGACTAACTCTATATATTGTAGTTGAACGTGAAGTTTGTATTCAAAGTTGTCTAGTTCAGGTGAATTCACAGTCAATAGTAACACCTTTTAAACCGATTTTTGTTGTTCACGAGGAGGTGAGTCACACGCCTTCCAGACAGACAGATGACGCTGCTTGAGGTGTCAAAAATCTGTTCAATTATTTCATTTTAGGGTGAAAAAAAAACTGCTACACTTTATTTCCTTCGCAAACAACTTGAGTCATTTGAAAAACAGCATCTGTCCTCATGAGCAATTCAACTTAATATTCAGAGGAAGACAAGCGGAGAGAATATGACGGAGACGAAACCACAGGAGTTTTAAATAATCGATCAATTTGAAGAAGATCAAAAGGTTTTGTTTATATTTTTTGGTGTTGCTAGAAAACTAAATATATTTTTTTATATTTCTTTTGGAACTTTATTGTGTAGCTTAATTGGTTGTGGACTCATTTTAAGTTTAGAACCATATTATTATTAATAATACTATTGTTCACATATAGGGTCACATTATTTTAGCCAGTCTGTTGTTATCAATTGTGATATCTGATTTTTTTTTCTCAGGTCGTTATGACTAAATTGTTTATTTTCTTTACGTCTGTTGCTTATTGCAGTTTTCCAAAACCTTTTTTTGTACCGTGGACTGGTTAAATGTCAGGCTCATATTCACGGACCGATATTAAAAACAAGTGGAAATACAATAGCATGTCCTGCAAAAAACTACAATTAAGGGGAAGAAAAAATCATCTCACCGTAACGCTGAACCAGTAAGAGCTGGTTACAACAACATGTTTGTGTATTTGCATCTATGTATACTTGATTGTATGCTGACCATGGTGTTCTGTACGTGTGTGTCTCCTAGTTTGAAGAGTGACTTTTTGTTTTAACATTATTTAAATGGAATGATGACTTTGAAACATAAATTTAGTTTCTGAAGAGCTTGTGTTTTACTCACTTTTACTAGTTATTTAGTTATTTACGAGAATATCAGTTTTCTTATTTTAAATGAAACATATTTTAGGCACTAATACAAAATAGAACATTTTTCCTTTCTGTTCAGCTGTGAAACAAACTGTTGCAGTGCATCATGGGACTTCTAAAAAAGAAGAACCACGTGTTTATAATCTGTTATAAGAAATACAATGAAATTATGTTGTGGGCCATGTATAGTTACCGTTGAGGCGAGGTGTGGCCCCCGGACCTTAAGTTTAACTCTTTTTTAAGATATTTAAGACGTCTTTTTTTGTGTTACGTTGGACAATTATTTTATCTTGTTTTTGTGATATCTGTAAACCAACACGCATATTTTTTTTCATCATCTCCTCTTTTTAGACGGAAATCACTAAATATGTGATGAAAGCATCTGTAACCTCTGTTTAAAAGTACATTCGTTCAGTTTTCTCCGCATTAAAAAAATCCACCTAACATTCCTTACCTCCAACATTTCCCCGCTCCGGCGTTTTTTGTTTTATTTATTTTTTCAATTGACAATCAATCTTCATGATTCCGCCCTCACTTACAGCAACTCCTGTTACCATGGAGATCAGGAGCTGTTGCCGTAGGGCTACGTAGACGAGATTACAGCGGAGCGTGTGTTGGCATCCGTCTGCAGACGGTTCATCTTTAATTGCCTTCTGCAATCTGCATCCTGAGCACAGTTTAGGAATTCCACAGGCCCAGCGTGGGGTAAATGGCGAAGACTCATTTACAAGCGCTCTAATGGACTCTTCGTCTTTGTCTTTCTCCATCGTCTTCCTCGCTCCTGCTCTGTAAACACTGGATCAGAACTAAAGTGCAATTACAGAGGCGAAGTGGTTTGACGATAATTCAGTGAACAAACAGAGTTTTAGAGACATAATTATCTTCAATGCACTATCAACTTTAAGTGTCGCTGGATCGTCACTTGTTGGGTTCTTTTGTTGCCAGATAACTCGTTTTCACGAGCGACAAAGCAACTTCCAGGGAGAAACACGGAAATAGCGCATCGGCCGTAACATTATGACCACAGAGGAGTTTATTTTTCCAGAGGTATTAAAGTCTTCAGGTCTGGTATCAGTTAATCTGAACTTGAACTTCGATTTTTAATGCAATTTAATCAAAGTTCGTATGATAACTTTATCCATTCACAGGTTAACAAGCAACACAATTAATTAGCGGTTGTTTTGTCACTCCCTTTAAAAAAAACAACAACTCATAATGTAGATATTACACTAAAAAACATGATACTCCAAGTAACCTCGGTTTATTTTCTCTATAGGTCATTCTTGGAGCCCTGTGTGGGAGGCACAACAACTTCCACGGAGTCAAACTATCTTTAAAAAAAAAGAAGGGTTTTTTTTTCTAAAAGTTACATTTTACACTGAATTATCAAGTTTGTCTCATACTTATGATCTTGACTTGACTTGACTTAACTGGGCGGCCAAGCTTCTCTTCCTAGCTTCTACAGTCTTTCAAAAGTTAAGTTTTGAGATGATTTTCTGAAGTGACTACATCAATCTGTCAACCATATTAAGCCACATGGACACAGATCAACCTCATTACTGGACACACGACTGCAGGGAGCACAAACTGGTCGGCCCTTAAATGACTCTTCATCTGCCCTCTGAGCTGATCATTTTTCACATTTCACAAGGAATTTAAACAGTCTTATTGTATTTAATTGACATTTATTTTTATACTTTTTTATTTCTGGTTGTTTAGTAGTTGGGTGTGAAGCCTTAATCAGGCCAAAGTGGGTTTGATAAATGAAAAAAAGGGAATTTTAAACATGTTATTTACACATTAATAAAGGAAATATAGTTGTAAAAGAACAATAGTGCCAACCTATGAAAATGAATTGCCCTTAGATAAAAGTGACCCTGCACAACAATGTCTATTCATCTCATTCATTCCCTCACTCCAACCCTTGTGTTATCGCAGGGGCCCGAAAACAAATGTGTTTGTGGTATCCCTTGTGTTGTCTCTGGGTCAAGGTGAACGACCTCCCTGGCTTTCATAAATACACATGAGTGGTGGAGGTCGTTCACCTTGACCCAGAGACAACAAAAGGGATACCATGAGCACATTTATTTTCGGGCCTTTGGGTCACCTTGACCCAGAGATATCGCAAGGGTTAAGAAAAGGGTTAACTGGAGCTGTCAAACAAAAGCTGCTCCTCATAATGGTCGTATCAGAAATGTTTCCTTCATTGCAAAATTCTATTTAAACCAGTGATGGTAATGTGCAATAAAAGGTTTTAAACTGTTGAAACAGTATCTTCATATCCAGCGTTTGCTAATCCGTCAGGATGGAAGACACGAATGGAAGTTGTTTAACATTTACAAGAGCTGCTCGTATTGACTCACTAGTAGAAACGGTGAGATCAAACATCTCTAATCTCGGTGTATCCCGGGCTTCATTTGTCTTTGTAAACACGGTGTCGGGTGATAATGGCTGATGTCAGAGACATCATTCTTTGTGATTTGCAAAAGTGTATCTTTGCTTTGTCGAAATCTCTCGGGCTTAAGAGACGTTTCAGCTCATTTTTTAACCCCAGAGAAGGAGAAAATAAACAGTTGCTGCCGATGGTCGACTGAGACACGAGGACACAGAGCGAAACTATCAAACTGATCTTGTAGAAATGTTATTTTAAGTGATGCTTTGGAGGTTCGTTGTTAACCATTCTTTAAAATTCATATTTTAAATGGTATTTTTTAAAGACAATTGTCAGATGCCCAGTGACATATGACGCATTTAATGTCTTGTCATGTCTTTTTTCCTAAAGTAAATAGACTGATCTTGAAAATATAAAATTGCGTTATGAACTTATATCTTTTTTAATAATTATTATTTGGCAAGATTATGCAAAAAATATATTTAATTCACGATATTTGACATATCATAATCATTGCGTTTAGAGTCAAAGTTTTGTTTTGTTTTTAGGCTAAGATAACGAAAATATTTTCTTTTCATTTATTTTATTTATTAAAAATATATATTTTACAGTTACATGTTACAGTGTTGCTTTTTTTGTTATATTTAATTATAACAAATTTTAATTGAAACTGAACTTTTTTCTTAAAGAAATTGTTTTTTAATAAACTTATATTTTAAGACCTTGGAAAAGAGGTTTAATAATCATCATTTTTATTATTATTATTATTGTGTATTATTGTTAATTCTAAACTTATTTTTGCCTTAATGTATTTAATTATTTTATCTTGCTTCTAGTTCAGGTCATATTTTTATTTTACGTATTTATTTATAGATTATTTGTATTATGGAAACAAGTTGAATTTTATTTTATCGCATCATAAGGAGTCTATATGATTCTATAAAGTTCAGATCTTTAAAGTTAAAAATGTTTCCAGTTTTCATTGTCATTGAAAGGACTTCAATATAAAAGTTTTATCTTCAACATGAGACACAATCATGAAGTTTATTGGCTAATATGTTGTAAACCTTTTTAATTCTTACCTCGGTTTTTCCAGCAGCATTAATCTTGTTTCTTTCCTCTCCGGCTTCTATTCATAGCTTCTCTAATTGCCAAGGCCCCATTACTGCAGATAAGATGACCTTTTGTGTGTTGGCAGGTTCCTATATGACCCGTGCAGCAGCCGCGGAATCGAGCGCGGAATTATGTGGGAGAAAAGTGGACTTCATCATCAGACTTTAACAAAGAGAAGGCCATTACAGTCTTTGGTCCTCAACCGGAAAATGAGAAAATGTATCACCTTTATGCGGTGAGCGTGCGAGTGTAGTCAAGCTTTCACCCGGAGCTCGTGACCCGGCGTCGTGTTCTGTGTGGGGGAGACTGGTTTTTCCCAAATCACATTTCACGAGTGATCTGTCGCTTCCAGTCGTTCCCGGTGTTCCATCTCGTCACGGTGCTCGCCGAAACGTCAGGTTATCGCACCGTTTTTTAATGCACCTTCTAAAGGAATCAGAGTAACAAACTTGTTTTTGAATCTCTTCATCTGGATCGTTTGGATTTCCCTGGATATTTCTGAGGATATTGAGAATACAAACTAGTCGTGTAGCAGCTTGTTTTGAAGACTTACATTAAGAGGTGTAACAAGAACCGTCAAGTCCCAAAGGAAAACTAAAGTCTTATCTTGCTTGTCACCATCAATTACTTCTTTTAAAAATGTTTTCAGTTCCATCTTTTGGATCATTTTCTTGTTCCATGAACGGCAAATCCAAACCTCAACCATCAGATAAAGCAAACAGCCTTACGCTGTTTTAATCTGAAGTCATCTGAGCTGGTAAATATGGTAGGAACAAGGACTTTTTCTGAGATACAATTAAACCTGGGTAAATACATCTCAGTACCTTGATAATATAATCCATACATAAATGTTCAAGGATTGTTATTACTCAGTACAAATACATTTCTATATCCATCTATCTTCTGCCGCTTTTTCTCCCCACAAACCTGTGCTGCTCAAACCTATCACTAGATATTTCTAAAAAGTTGCCTGGACAACCTCAACTGGCTTATCTTGGAAGTTGAGATGCAGCAGTCCGGACATTCTGAATTCAGTTTCCAAAATCATGTTCTTTCACTTCGTAGCCATAGATGAAGAAGTGCACTATCAACACTAAGAAGGTCATATCACCTTCTTTCTGTTGACCAAAGCTTTGGAATTTCAATGCAATAAACAGAAAGATTTGTCAGGCGAACTGCTGGTGTTCGGAATATCTGTCTTGATCTACTCATCATTTTCGTTGGTGCTGAAATACGCACCATCTTTGTCCAGTTTCTACTGTGTGTGTTGTGCAGGTGAGTTCCTGAAGCTGTTGTAGCTTGGTATTTCAAATGCTAAAAAAGTTGTAGAATTACATATGTGTAATAAAGATCTTATGGGTTATGAGCTGTTTGCCATAGATATACGTTGACTAAGCATTGCTTATTTTTTATTATTATTTACATCATACTAACCAGTGACAAAGAAAGAAAAAAGAAAAAAAAAACACAATTACAGGGTATTATATTATTGGGTTGGTCCTGTGGCGAGGTATCCATTATCCAATCAATGGAGAAAACAGCCTGGACGGATTTATTTCCTCTGGTCCGAAAACGTGTTCAGGAACCATCAGTAGATTCTGATCCACAGACCTCAGAGCCTGAGCTGGGGTGTAACTCTGGATCAAAACACTGATGTAAAGAGGAGTCTGACCATGAATAGCTCTGAAAGTAAGAACCAGAATTTTAAATTAGATCCTGAAAGAAACTGGCAGCCAGTGAAGAGTTTTAAGGATCGGGGAAATGTGAGTTCTTCTACTAGAGCGGGTTAGAATTCTCGCTGCAGAGTTTTGTATCCACTGCACGCCAGACAGCTCCTTCTTGTTAAAACATGAAAATAAACTGGTTAGTTCCAGATTATGTTGTGACAACATTTTCCTAAATTAAGAGATTTTTCTCAGTTGAAGGAAACGGTTTCTGGTCAGTTTTCTGCAATGTTGAACTAGAGACATGTCTTTATCAAATACAACACCCAGGTTTCTCAGGCTCAGTTTGACAGAATGACCTAAGTCACCCAAGTACTGACTCAACCCTGGAACCTTATCATCAGGAGTAATTAGTTAGGGACTAATAAGGGATTCTAATAACCAAAGTTTCAGTTTTGTCCACATTTGGCTGCAAGTTTTTTTTTAATAACATTTCAGTATCATTTTAAATAGATTTAATGCGTGGAATAACAAGTGTTTTTGTAAGTATAACAGTTAAATGAAGAGTGAACCAAATGGGGCGAGAATCTTCGTAATTCACCACCTTGAACACAAAGTTGTTCCCGGAGCTTAAAGGAATAAACGCCACACGGATCTTTATTATTAAATAACACCGCTTTGAGGCACAATGACATTCCACGGCAATCAATGTCCTTGTCTGAAGATCGCTATAAAAGATCGAGGCCATTTCCTTCAACGTCTGAAAGCCACAATTTGAAAGTTCGCTCTTAAGTCACTTCAGCAACATAGGAGGAACTATGTGTGCACACATATATCGATGCTGTTTCCGATTGTTCGAGTTTCCATGTCGTCTACGTGGAATCTAACGCACTGCTGGGGAAGAGTACGGAGCGATATCCTACAGGAGAAGTTCCAGTCGTGCAGCGATAATCATTTCTACAGGATTAAGTCCTGACCCACATCAGCCGAGCGTATTAGCATTCTGAGAGAGTTCTGCCGCATGATTTCACAAAGACCAAGTGATAGGGAAGAAGAAGAAGGAGGAGGTGGAAGAAGAGAGGGAACATTGTGGGGATACAGGCAGCTCTCCATGTGCAGGGTCTCATATGTTTGTTTGCTCTCGCTTCTTCTTTTCTTTTTTTTTGTCTTCTGCCAGACGCTTTCTCTCTCTGCAGGTTTATTTGCATCTGAACCTGAGCTGGAGGTTCATGCAGCAAATTTAAATTAGATTCTGATGAAGAACTCAATCTGAACTTTTCATATATTTCCAAAAGTGTGACATTTCACCGCAGACAACCTCGCAGGCAGATTAAAGAGCAGCAAGATTAATCATATTCTTGTTTTTTTTTTTCACCAGAATCCATATTTAAGATGTGGCTGATCGCTGGTAATTACGAGTGTTTAATAATTCAATCGCAGGAAACTCTGAGATCTTAATCGATGAGTTACTTCTTGCAACTTTATTCTGCTTTTCACAGTTATCTTCTAACAGTTGTGGAGCTGTTGTGGTGCATTATGAGTGCCACTGAAATTAAGGAAGAGGGCTTAGCTTTAGCTTAATTGCCTCTTTAAATCCTGCTTTTGTTTGCTTCGTGTCAGCTTGTTTGTCTCTCTAGTTCTCAAAAGTAATTACAATGCTTGATGGCAAGCTAACGCTAACGTGTTAGCATAATTTGTACTTTGTTTAGTTTGACAATGAAAACCAATATTTGTTATAATGAAGCTTTAACACAACTACTAGTTATTCTATGTATATTAATAATACGTATGATTTACTATAGTAATTGCGACACTAATTACTACAAAAATAGCTTTTTCTAATTGCTAACCGTTGTCTTACACAAAATGCAATGCTAAATGCTAGTGTTAATGCTAAGCTAATTAAGACGGTTAATTGATATTTATTGCTTTTTTGCCTCCACAAAGAGGGTTATTGTTTAATTTAACTTTCTCTTTGTGACCTAAATAACCAAAAAGATTACATATAAGAAAAGTTTCAAGAAATATAATGGCTCAAGGGGTCAATTCTTTTGTCGGTGTTTCAGAGTGTAATCTGGTCCCAGCAATCTTTTGACGGATTTTTCACTCTGCTGCGGAAAAGTAGAGGACAAAAAAAGTACAATTAAGAGAAAAAAATTACACATGATACAATCAAACAAAAAAACTAATTTTTGCTTTACCAAAACATTGTTTTAAGTTGCTAAAGAATATCGTTGACATTATCAGTAACTTGAATGAAGTATAAATCATTTAGCAGCAAAAAAAATAAACAGACTTTACTACAATATATGCAACAAAAACAAATTATTAACTTGAAGATATGAGTCCTTATTGCATAGATTCATGATACATTTTTTTTAAAAAGTACTCATTGAGCCCAGACCTGCTTATTTCCACATGTTTAGTGAACTTGCACAATTTTTTGCTACTTTTTATAATTCAATACCTTTATTTTGTAATTCTATTAACAGGAATTCAGTTGATGGGATGACAGGTGACTATAGTATTCATCCGTTTCTAACACTTATTCCCTTGAATCCATTTAACATTTTTAACCCTTTTGTTTAGTCATTTTGCAGATAGACAAAGACTTGATAGAGGTAACAATAAACCATCATCTTTCTGAAAATGCGAAGCCGTAAAGCGAGTTATGCTCTCTTTATTCAACCACCCGTCGCTTCTGTTTTCACTGAAAACCTGTTGGAAAAAAAAATCCTCTAATTACTTCCATCATCACACTCAAGTGGATCTGTGTGAATGCTGCATCCTTCTCTTCATGCTAACACAGTTTGCAGCGCTCTGTTTGTGGACCACATGTCAGATTAACCTGCAAAATAACAAAAGATGAAGTCGTCAAAAAAGTTGGGAGAATACATTTTGTTAAAGCATTAGAAAATCCCTGAAATGAAGGGTCATAATAATAGATATTTGTCCGACCTTTGCTTCAAATGATTGACAAATTACTGTGTTCCTCCCCATTTTTGTCCGTTTTGTTATGATTGGACATGTTGTGGCGCTGTGGCTTTTGATTGTTTTATTCTACTTCCTCTTGCTGGAGAGGTCCTTGTTGACTAGGCCTTTTATTTTGTGAGTTCAATTTAGGATTCAGATTCCAGCAATTCCAACTTTTTCCATCTTTCAGCATTTTTTTTTTTCCACATCACTTGAATAGTTATGAAAATTTAAAAAAATTAAAACTTTCAGGAAACATTGATATTTGAAAAAAAAAAAATGATGATTACATTTCTGGATTAGTGTTGACTGTCAACAATCAAATTGTTGGACATTAGCTCTTTGGCGGAGATCTGCGCTTGTCGATGCTTCTCTATTGTTTTGGATAAAAGAATTTAACGTGTAAAAGTAGTTAAACTAAATTGGTGATATTATATTTTTTAATAAAAAATAACAACATTAATTTTATAACCTTTGTCCATAAAACGCTTTAGATATCAAGGAACTTTTTAGGAGAACTTATATCTTGTGTGTGAGTGTGTTTTTTATTTTTTGTTAAATTAAGTTTAGATAAGATAAGATTGAGTTGTCACAGAAGAAAATCCACAGTAGAAACAGATATAAAAATAGAGTAAACATAAATAATAATTTAACTAAACAGACAGTTTGAAAAACAGTAAGTAAGTAAGTAATTTATATTTATAGAGCACTTTTCCAGACCAGGGTCACAAAGCGCTTAAACAATCAAAACAATATTCACTAAAATATATACTTTAAAGGTCAAGATAAAACTGAGAACAACACAGGAGTTCCAGGAAATCAAGGAAAAGCCTGAACAAATAAAAAATGTCTAAAGATGTTTTTATAAGGAGTCCGTAGACTCCATCAATATAATAATAGTAATAATAATAATATAAAATTATAATAATAATAATAATATTAAAACAATAATTCATGATTTTAACAATAATATACTATAACACTAAGGTAATAGATATAACTGTAGTGCAAAAAACAAAACAATACAATTACAACAATAAGCCATAGTGAAGTTAAAAAACAGTACAAAAGTACAGTATAAACACAAGGGGTGTTAAAAAATATTGATACAGTGATATATTTATTTTCACAATACTGTATCGTTATTCGACAGCACTGTATTGATATGAGTCTGATATTGAGTTATTTTGTGGTTTCAAGTTCAATAAAGTTTGTTTAAAATATAATATATATTTTTTTATTTTAATTATTTACAGCATTTCTTAATTTTTGCGATTGAACTTCCGCCCACAAGAGGGCAGCAGTCTTTACATCCTCTGCAGCTAAAAGAACAAACAAATCCTGCAAGATACCGACGATGACTGAGGATGAGGGGATACAGTCGGCTTCAGCAGCTTTTAAAGCTGATGTTGCAAAATAATTTGTTATAAAACAAATTAAAGCAGGTAATCAAGAATCATGTGATCTGTAAATCCTGCAACACCAGAATCAAGTACTCGACAATACTGCAATAAATCCTTGTAAGTACAGTATCATAATATATGTTTTTATGGAGGGGAGGTTATATAATATTTAATGTAATATAAATGGATCAAATAACAAATGTTGAATCAGAATCAATATCAGAAACTTTGATTTCCAGAAATCAGTGTGTAGAACTAATATTTCCTTTCTATGTGGATTATTTTTTTACATCACAATAGTTTGAGATTGTGAGATATCATGATAATATCATGAAGTATTGAGATGCGTTTTATATTACTAGGTTGTCGTCGATACCGACCCTATTCTACATGCAAATTGCAACACACACCACACACAACACCCATTTAAATATTAATAAACGCAAACACACATAAGCATGATTGGTTGCATTAAACCATCATAAATAACAAATGAGGACACAAACTGAGAAATCAGGGTAGACGCACACTTGCCAATGTAGAGCAGACATGATTCAAACCCACGTGCGATGGCGACACGGTCTACTTCTCTGAAGGAATGATGGCAGTAATTAGCAGGAGCCGCTGCCTCACTCTGATTGGCTGCTCAGAGAGTCTCCAGTTCCCACAGGTATTTGTCAGCATGAAATTATCCCACAGCTTTTCCCCGCACCAGGGGACGTCATCAGGCCACGCTTGTGTGTAAACTTGTCGGTTCTCCCTCGTGACCCGGCATCTCCATCCCACTCCGCTGGAGTCGTTTGTCAACCTGGATTTGGATTTATCAACAGGACACGTCCGTGGAAGACGGTCGTAAGCTTCCTCAGACATCCTCCTCTGTGGGTGTTTGGGACGCTTGGAGGAAATGTTTCTGGTTTGATGCCGGAGTCAAAGGGAGGAGACGGAGATGACAGGGATTAGGGAAGAGAGGCTCAACTTGTCCTGATTGTCAGAAGTCGTGTGTTCAGGATGGAGTGATAGAAGTCTAAGGAAAAGTTTTTTAATTGTACGATTCTCACTTTCCGTCAACATCGTTATACGTCGCCTTTTTCTTTTAAATCCAGTTTAATATAGTTTGTATTTATCAGCAATTATTCACATATTTCTTTCTACTACTTTTACAAGTATTTCTAATTGATCATGTTGACATTCTAATGTCAACATCTTCTGATATCGCTATCTATTCTTAACAATATTTAAATTATTGTCGATGTGAAACCATATCTTTTTTAATTTCATCATTTTATAGGGTCACAAACATTATGACCTCAGGCAAAGGTTTTGTTTTTCTTAAGAATTGTATTTTTATTTTTATTTTTATTTTTATTTTTATTTTTATTTTTTATTTTATTTTACAGTCAATTTTAATATTAACAGATAGTGGAATTCTGAATAACCATCTGGATCCACAAATCATTTGAAGATGTGTCAAGGAATCTCAGCTGCATTCTATTATGATTTTGTTAAGATACTGATTTTCTATTGTTTAACTTTTTTGCATTCCTTTGAATTTCGAGCATTAAAAATCTAGTGTAAATCCACTTGATCTAGAAGAAAACAACAGTTGTTAATATTTGTGGTGTCAATAAAGTTAAATTAAAAAGATGTACCAAATAGCTGCCTGGATTAAAATATGACTTTTTGCACTCTATAAAAAACAATAAGAAATAATTGTTTTAATTCCAAATATATTTCTATGTTAGTCTTTGTATCCTTTCTCTTTGTTGTTTTTCTTTGATCTATGTTCTTTATCTTTATCTTTAGACTTAGATTGTGTAATTGTGTTCTTTCTCTTTATTTCTCTTGTTCTTATTTTATTTTATTTTTTTTAATAAAAAATTGCTGTATGTATTGGGCTTCTGGAAAAAAAAAACAATTTCCCGAAGGAGACCTCCTGAGGGATCAATAAAGTTGTACCTTACCTTACCTTATGTACATTGATGTTGTTCTTGTGGATCAAAGCAGTCCAAAAAGGTAAAGAAGAGAGTGCAGACAGGGTGGAGTTTAGAAGAGGCGGTGCTGAGAAATGTTGTTTGTATGAATGCAGTAACTTCACCGATGATGCCATCAGTGTTTTTGGCTTCAGAAGTCCCATTACAGGAATTATTGGGTGGATTTACAGCCCCAGCTCCACCGGGGCTTCTGGGAAAGTGATGTCACGGTCACTTATCATCATGTCCGAGTTGATGTTGTGGTCAGTGGGTCGGCGCCCGCGGCCACTAACCTCTGGGTGGTTTGTTTACATGACACTTCTCGCGGAGTGTTAGAAATCCTGCCACCTAATTGGCATCTGGCTGCTTGGACTGAGGCCAGTGGCGTCTCTTACCCTCCGTCGCTGCATCTCCGTCAGAAGAATCTTCGCTCGTCTCCACTTTATTGAGCCTCTTAAATCAAAACGACGTGTTTGTTTGTCGATCGTTACCCTTGTGTACTTTGCTCATTATAGTTTCTTTTGTTGTAAATGTGTGTAGAGATATGTGTGTCGATAAAAGATTCAAATACTAGCTAAAGCCACTAGTTAGAGTTGAAATAATATACTAAAATACTTGTGTTCACTTGATTTTTTTTTAGCATTTATTCAACATTTGTGTATGTTTTTAAATGCATAACAGAATTTTTGGATGCATCGATTCTTCTTTTTAAAGCAATTTTTCCAGGTAAACCAAAATATTTTTTTATGATCTATGATGATGTATTTTTATTTTCTACAGACCGAAAAACTTACCAAAACAAGGGCTTTCCTTTTCATATTTAGCGGGAATTAACAAATTGAAGGATAAAATGTTTTCATATGATGAATCCTTGGCGTTAATTTAGAAAGTTTTAATATTAATTTAAAACCTTTAATCTTTTGTGAAATATTTTCTTTTTTTCTTGGGAAACCAAGAGGTTTTTATCATTGAGAAGTGGGTCACAAAATTGAAGAATATTTTGAAGGGTGTCAAATTTAATCACACAAGTAGCCAAAATATTTTAATCTTTGTGTTGTCTCTGGGACAAGGTGACCCCATGGCCCGAAAACAAATGATTTTTGAGGTATCCCTTGTGTTGTCTCTGGGTCAAAGTGACCACAGGGCCCGAAAACAAATGTTTTCTGTGGTATCCTTTGTGTTGTCTCTGGGTCAAGGTAACCCCAAGGCACGAAAACAAATGTTTTTGTGGTATCCCTTGTGTTGTCTCTGGGTCAAGGTGAATCTCCACCACTGCATATGTATTTCTGGGAGCCAGGAAGGTCGTTTTGACCCAGTGACATAACAAGGGATACCACAAACACATTTAATTAGGGGCCTTTGGGTCACCTTGACCCTGAGCTAAACCAAGGGTTAACAGCCATGGGCCCAGCAAAATGTATAGTCACCAATCCAGCTGTAACAGGAAGTCTGATTGTGATATTGACTTTTTATTATTTAAGGCTGTATTTAAGGTTTCTCATCCTTAATCAAACACTCTTGGACGTCTCTGTGTAATTATTCCTTATCTTATCTTAAACACTGGCATCTTCATAGGTCACCATATTAGATGAACACCAAATTTTGAAACTACATTTTGAACAAACCATTAGTGTTGTTATGATGAAGCTTCATGAAGCAGTGTCATGTTGTTTAAGATGAGGTAAGGTAAGGTAAAACTTTATTGATCTGATTGAATTGTTTAGAGGTCAAAAGGTGGCGCCATCACTTTAAGAATGATGTGAAGTTTCATGGAATGTTAAGGCGGCCCCCTGCATTAAAAAGGTGTGTAAGTTTGAACCGTCTGTAACTGGACGTGCTTTATAATTCAGTTATTACATCAGCGTTTAAAAAAGAAAAGTCGTAGTAACCAAGGCTACTTGTTCACCTCCTCCCATGTTTCCCTAGAAGCTCCTCCTCATCTCTCCCACCTGCACACATGTCTTGAAAAGTGAGAACAGTTTTCCTCCTCGGGCGCTCACTTCCAACACATGGAGCGATTCAAGAGGCTGCTATTTCATCTGCTTCCTTTGTGTCATTGAACTTAAATGCTCGGCGTCCAATTCTGACAAATAAAGGATACTAAGCGTCAGCACACAGCTGAGGGAGAGCAGCTCTCCTCCCCCCCTGCTGAGCGAATGAAAGCAGCCAGGAGAGAAAGGAGTCTGCATTGATGATACGGCCCGAGTAACAAAGACACTTTGTGGGAATACATGACTGTCATTTCTTTAAAGCGGAAAAAAAGGCTGAGCGTGGGATCACAGCAAATGGTATCAGCAGGTCACCTGAGAATATAATTGACATTTCAAATGTGTGTCACATGATGTGTCGCATGATTTTGTCAATGGGTGAGTGGTATGGAGGACCTAACGGGGAATAGTGGTGTATTTCTGTAGCAACGTAATGATTATTTTATTCATAAAATGATTAGTATATACCAGTGGGGGCTGGTGCAAGCACGCTGAGTGCTGATCACTGTTACCCAGTCAGAATACCGTATTTTCCGCACTATAAGGTACACTTAAAAGCCTTTAATTTTCTCAAAAAACGACAGTGCGCCCTATTATCTAGAGCATCTTATATATGAACATTAACTGGTGGGTGACTTGTTTAGAAACACTTTCATGACTGAGCCGACACGCCGTGGGCGGGATTACGTCGTTACGTCACAAGCTGTGATTAATGATGCACGTCACATCATGGCAGACGACTATGGAGTAAGATTACTGTCACCGGTTGGAGCGAGTGTGTCTTGGTTGCCCAAAATCACTCATCATTTGATCATCGTTACCATGGGAGTGAACGGAGTTGTCAGAACGCTTAGTAAAATTTGACTAAATATGACTGTTTTGTTGACAGTCCCTTTAGCACAGCTTTATCTAGCTTTATGCATAACGCAACCACAGTCAAACGTCTGACTGTATCTTTTATTCTATGCGCCTTATAATCTGGTGCGCCCTATTTATGAAAACAGTTCTAATATAGGCCATTCATTGAAGGTGCGCCTTATGATCCGGTGCGCCTTATAGAACGGAAAATTAAAAATAATAATAATAATAATAACCTTTCTGTGCACTAGGACATAAGAGATAATTTCTACCAATTAATCATTATCACACACAAAGACAATACAAAAAATAAATTAAATTAAAAAAAAGAAAATTGTCAGGAGCAGGGATCGAACCCATGTCCTTGAGCTAATCGATCTGTTGAAATACTATGATACGAGCGTTATGTATTTCGACAACAGGGGTCACTTTTTCAAGCACTCAAAATCATACTTTTGGATGACACTTCTCCGTCACTTTTTCCGGGAAGTGTGATTGGCTGAGCTACATAAACGTGATGTCACTTATGGGCTATTGTCAAAGTGACCCCACACACCCCAGATAGACAGGATATAAAAAACGACGGTACAAACCAAGATTATTAGCAGAACGTGAATCAACGCAAATATAGTTTATCAGTGTAAAGAGTTCTACAAACATAGACTTATCACTGTTGATAATTAACTTTATACCTACTACTGGAATATACATATTAAGTGGAAGTTGAGCATCCCTGGATCAACCGCGGTGCGTTCAAGGCCTTCAGAAGTGTTTGATATCGGATACATACCCAGGATACATTAGAACTATTTGGTGATTCAGGAGTCGAGGCACACTTCCTCTGTGTCATTCTAAAATAGGTCCTTGACTTGTGTCTTCAGACAGGACATGTATTATGTCATCACTGCGTGACAATTGCGAGACCAAATGGTGGCAATAAGAGCAAGGGCGGCAAACTACCTGTTCCCCAAGGCCGTAATTTGGAGGAGTAATTGAAGGCTTATGTTTCCTCACTGGATCTTCAGGAGACGAATAAAGAGACTCGGGATCTCCTCGAGCTCTCCGGCTTGTTATGGTGATTCCCTTAATTACTGAGTCCAGAGCGGGGAATGATTTTAGAATCACAGGTTAAAAGAGGGTTGTTAGAAGATGGACGCGAGCAGCTGATACAGAAGGAGGTGCCACCTTTACTTCCGCCCTCTTCCTTCCGAGGCCGGCAATTTTCACTCCAATCTCACTGAGTGGAAGGACGAGAAAAATCATTGACTGCCAGGAAGAAGAGACGACAGACAAACTGTAAATGCAATAATATCAGAAAATAATTCAGTAAATGTTAATAATAGTAATGATTTTATGTAATTCTAAAATCTTTTGTTTTAAATACTTTATTGTCTCTTTATCATGCTTGAGTGGACTATAAAGAGGGCTAGTGGCTTTTTTCGGGTCATCGCGGTAGATTCCGAAAAATTTGGCTAATTCTGCTAAAGGCTAAAAGAAGGATTAAAAAGTTGAAGGAGTCGCGACTTTTAAAAGGCCGTAACTAATGCTATTCATAAGGAAAAGTAAGCCCACAAATGTCTTTACTCCTGACCATTATTTGGCTTTTTGTGAAATGAATAATGCCGAGGACGAAAAATCAGGCTTAGTCCAGACCCCGGATCAGTTCATGGCGATCATCTTGTGGCTAATAAGAGTCAGGTAGGACCCCTGTAGCACTGGTGAGGGGGTCACCAAGCTGACTAAAGTGCCCTTTATACATATAACTCACACCAAAAAAGATTTTTACATTTACTTTGACATTCTATCATTTGATTTGTTGGGTCATAAAAAGCTTTTGCGACATTTTACACGTTCTATTTGATAGTGAAATAAGCGACCCAGATATGCGGGAGAAGGACGAGACGAGAATTAAATATGTTTTGTGTTTTTTTTACACTTTCTGGTCAAATAATACGGTTTATAATGAAGACATTGTCCTGCTTAAAATCTTCTAAAGTGACACACTGTTGACCTTCATGGTGTCAAATGTAATAAGTACTATTTAAATTTACATAAAAAAAAGAAGAGAAAGTTGGAATCTTCAAGTATTCTCTGTACTTTGGGATGGAAATGAGTGCAACCGCCATCCCAACTCACAACCCTTAAAGCAGTTTGTTGGTCACATGGGTAGAAACCATTTATACAATGAGCGAACATGACAGCAATGAGAGACGTATCCACAAATATTTTGTATTCGGTTTGTACACAGAACGATTTTGGTATCAAGGCCTTGTTAGCTTCAACCTCTTTTCGATGAGCTGAAGCTTTTCTGGTGACCTCTGTCTTCCTACTTCACCTTGTTGGCTGCAAACAATATTTATTTCTTCTGAAAGTCTTAAGGTTGTGAGAAGAGTTCAACTTGATGTTTAAGGAAAAAGTTGGTTGAACGAGGGAAGTTTACAAACATTTGTGATTCACAGTCTAACTAGGTGTTAAGTAATATTTACAAATATCCACATGTTTTCTACTGTCACATGTTCTGTTCCTTCTCACCTGCACTACATCACAGAGCCCAAAACAAAGTAATCAGTTCAGCCTTCGGTCATTGTTCCACATCTGTTGTTCGCCCCGAACAAAAAGCCTCATTTATTATACATTGACCTTATTTGTCGCTTTAAAAAAGAGCTGTTTTGACATTTTTGCTGCTTCATTGTCGCAGAAATCTTTTCTTTGTTGCTGTATTTCTTCTGAATGCGAGCAGATTGTGCGCCACTGGCACAGATGTGCAACAGTACCTGTCCTCCGCATCGGATGTTATCGCTGGTTGTTGTCATGGTGAGCACAGATTAGCGACGCTGCCGCGGAGGCGGAGTTGGACACGAAAACAATTGAGATTTCATTGAGCAGCAACCGGTTGAATGTGCGGTGATGATGGGTTTTTGTGAATGAAGAGTGTATTGAAAACATGTTTGCTAATCGAAGGCTCGAGGTCACTTTAAGCTAATTTGTGTCATGACGCTTCTTTCTTTTTCTGTTCATTTTTTAATTAAACCATGTTTAAAAACAAAAATATATTACATTTTCTTACAGAAAATTGATCTTAGGGTTTTTTGAAATTAGTTTTTAAACAATTATTTTGAAATCTCTCCTTTTCTATTTCTATCTTCCTGTACTCTTCTTTAAATAGCTGCAACTAACTACTGTCCTTTTTATTTTAAATATTTTTCTATCTATATGAAATGATTCAAATGCACTGTACCATGTTCACTCTTGGTATTTTTAACAGCCCAACGTTTATCCTGAGAGTCTTGGGAAAAAAAAAAGTTTAAAATAAAGAAAATTAAATGTAAAAATGAAACACTTTCTTCATCTTAAATTCATAGTATCATGTCATTGTTACACTTGATTTTGATTGTCCCTTTAAATATTTTGAAAGAATATAAGAAACAAAAAGTACCTTCATCTCATATTCTAAAGTAGATAAATACTATTTCTAGCTTACTTAACTTTATTTTATAAGGACATAGTTGCACTTTAATCAATCATTTTTGTTTTATTTTCGTCATCCTCTTTTTCTTTCTCAACCATGACAGCAACAGTCGCAGTATATATTGTTGCCAATAATCAGATTTAATGGCTCACCCCTGGTGTAGAGCATGTTTTACTATAGTGCCGATTGAGATCAGGGCCTTTTCCATGTCATTCCCTGAGCAAATATAGTTGTGTTTATGATCATATTTCCAATTTTGAAATGGACATATATTTAACAGATCGTAAAAGAGCTTTATATTTACTCATGTTGTGACCTTATGGCTTTTATTGTCTCTCCTCGTAGCCTCCATTTTTTTTATCCATTTCTCAAAACATTATTTGCCACTTCAGGCTTTCCTGTAAAGGTAGTTTTCTGAAAAAAATAAAATCCCAGTGACATATTGCAAATAAATATGAGGATAAGTTAAGACTAAAGATACAATTTGATTTGTTTTTATTTTTAAAGTTATTTTTTATAATAATATCATAAATAATGTTAAAAAAAAATAATTATAATAATATAATGCAGCCAAAGCTATCACTTTTAATAATGAATATCTTGGAGATATTTTAAATAATATGAATGAAGTAATTATGACATAAAGCAGTCAAAACTTTCACTTTTTTTATATAAATGTTTTAAAGACCTTTTAAATCATATTTATAATAATATAAGTCAGCCAAACATTTTCTTGTTTTTTTATAATAAATATCTTAGAGACATTAAACAAATATTAAATAATGATTTATAATAATAGAATAAAGCCAAACATTTTCTTATTTTTTTATAATAAATATTTATATAGACATTTTAAATAATGTTAAATAATTATATATAATGATGTGAAAATCTTAGTTTTAAAATAACTGTAGGTCAAAATTAAAAATATATATATATAGAGGTTTTTTTTTCGACCCTTTTAAATTGTATTTGTATTATTATTATATTAAATGTTGATATATAATAGAAAGGATTCAATTCAGTGGTGGTTGATCCAACAGAAGGAAGCTCAAATATAAGCAATATTCTCATGAGGAAAACGTTATCAAGAATACAATGTGGAGATGTTTGCTGCAGCTGTAGAATGAGTTAATTCCTGAAAATGTTGAGCAATAATCTGTGATGCTGTAAAGTCCGGAGGCGAGAGGATGCAGCTTTAAGCCTGGATATGTTAGTAGTGACTTCACACAGCTGCATTTCTGGGACCCATCAGCTCCACCAATCCGGTTAAAACCGGCTCTTCTTTTCTTTGATATGTTTTGAAGTTGAAATAAAACTATATAGTTGTATGTTTGATGTTTGATGGACTGTAATCAATTATGTTCTTTCATAACACGCTGCCTTTAAGTCCAGCAGTTTTGATTTCATCTGGAGCAGAACGTTTTAATGTTGTATCAAACACTGACTCATATGAGATGGCTTCATCTTTATCTGTCTTTTAAACTCACAAGTGTTTCAATTTTGCATTCATTTCAGTATGATTCTATGTGTAAACCACCTCAGCTACAAGTAGTGATGGTCATCAAGCTTCATGAAGCAGTGTCATTATTGTCAGAGTCCACTAGATGGCAGTCTCTGCACTATATTTCTTTGTGAACAACTGTTCTAATGAAACATTACATTACATTTTTAAACTGATGGCGCCCCCTACTGACCTCTAAACAACATGACACTGCTTCACAAAGCCTAACATTAGTTCACTTCTTGCACTTTTTTAAAGTGTGTGACTCGCTGTTGCCCCCAGCTGTAGCGGTTGATGCACTGCACAAAGAAGCATTTCCTTTTTAAAGGGAGGTCAACGCAGAAGAAGCATTTCACGGCATTTTTTAGTAGTTTTGAGCAGCGAAAACCGGCATTATCTCACAACCAAGTTGATGAATCTAAACTTCAGCGCAAATTTCCGGCTAATTATCTAATCAGAGCCCAGATGCCTTTTGACCCAAACTGTCTTTTCGAAAGAGAAATAACTTTGTCAGGAGGCAAGTCCGTGAAAAATTGGTGATCCTGGGGATTTTGCTATATTATGTGTAAGTAATTAAGTCATTTTTATACTTCTATAGCGCTTTTCCAGACCAGGGTCACAAAGCGCTTAAACAATCAAAACAATATTCAATAAAGTATAAACTTTAAAGGTCAAGATAAAACTGAGAACCCAACAGGAGTTCCAGAAAATCAAGGAAAAGCCAGTAATGGTTATTAGGCCTTTCTAGACCAGGGTCACGAAGCGCTTTAACAATCACAAACAATGCACAGTTAAAATATATACTTTAAAAGGCCAAGACACATAAGACCAGGAGTCTCAGAAAATCAGGGAAAAGCCTGCACAAATAAAAATGTCTTAAGATGTTTCTTGAAATGCAGAGGGAGAGGAAGATCTGGAGGAGCAACCTGAAAGGATTTCTCTCCTCTGGTCCAGAAGCGTGTTCAGGAACCATCAGTAGATTCTGATCCACAGACCTAAGAGCCCGAGCTGGGGTGTAAGGCTGGATCAGATCACTGTTGTAAGGAGGAGCCTGACCATGAATAGATCTGAAAGTAAGAACCAGAATTTTAAAATTGATCCTGAAAGAAACTGGCAGCCAGTGAAGAATTTGAAAGGATCGGGGAAATGTGAGTTCTTCTACTAGAGCTCATATGCTAACTAGAATCAAGATGTTTTGTAAATTTAAAAAACAGTCTCCTGGACAATTACTAAAAAAAAGACTTTGACGCAGGACCAAATAGAAAAGATGAATATAACACCAACGAACACTGGGGGGCTTTTGTGGACCATGTGTTGAATAGCCTTGCGTGATATTTTTGCATTTTTCTTTCTCATTTAATTAAATGTTTTTAAGATACATTTAGGCAATTATCCAAATGCTTGGTGCATTTATTTTCAACACAGACGTCCCATGTGTCCATACGTACTATCAACTCCATCACAGTGACATAAGAACCTCTTCATTCTCCCTCCTCATCATCACATGTGTAAGTGATGCAATGTTGTTATGAGTGTCCTGGTGTGTGGATCTGAAGAACATGTGTGGATGACTCGTTGTGCATGTGACTATAGTTCAAACCACCTCAGCTACGAGCTGTGTTACACACAAAAAAAACCCTGATGCGAGCTGAGGGACAAGACTTGAACAAAGCTCAAACAGAAGTTCTCAGGGAAAAAAACATTTAGAGAGTCATTAGGAGTAAAAAGAAGATGCACATGATTGAACTGCATCTCTGCTGCTCCAGCCTGCTATTGTCGAGGTTGTCTCTCCATTCATCTTCCCTCCTGTGCATCTGTCAATCTCACCATGTGCATCAGCCCTGGATTTGGACAGAAGCTGTCGACTGCTCTCCACGCAGGTTTTTTTGTGTTTGCCTCTGCTCCGGCGCAGAAGCCATTCCTTCTGTCTGAACGGCGGCTCTGTGAGGCCCAATTAAAGCCAAGACTTGTGAAATCAGCTAAACACGCGGCACTAGGTGAAGCAAATCGAATTCCTGACGCTCTGCCGCACAGAGATCTGATCTCCAGTCAGTCATTTAGTCGTCTGCGTGCACATTTTCATTTGTGCATTTAATAATTCAGTCATCTGGCTACTCAACGGGGCCTCGTCTGGAAGAAATTGCTTCGCCATTCAGGATTTCTGTTCCGTTGCAGAAAATTAACTGGCACAAGAACGCCAGCCAAAAGTTCGCAAAACAGGTTTTACTTTTGTGATACTTTTAATTTGTGGATCGTATCTTTTTAAATATTCTGGGCACTCCTACAGTCTAAAAACATATGATTCCATATTGACTGTAGTAAAGTAAAGTAAAGGTTATTTGTAAAGATTTTTCTAGACCAGGGTCACAATGCGCTTTAACAATCAAAAACAATACACAGTTAAAATAAATACTTTAAAAGCAGCCAGTGAAAAGTTTTAAGGATCGGGGAAATGTGAGTTCTTCTACTAGAGCAGGTCAGAATTCTCGCTGCAGAGTTTTGTATTTACTGCAGGCGATACAGATCCTTCTTGTTAAGACACGTCAATAAACTGTTACAATAGTATAAACAAAAGATACAAACGCATGGAAACATTAGTGGTGAGTATCAATATGAGTACTCTGATGGACCTTTCCAGGTTGTCTTCTGACTCTTAGAATATATAGTTAGAAAAAGCTCTTCTTGAGGGGGAATAACCAAAAGAAGAAAAAAGGGATCATAGTAGTAATCATCATAGTTTGGTTTAAAGTATTTTATTTTACAAAAACATACATATATTTTAAGAGCATTGAGAATTCAAATATGGTACGTCACAAACTAAAGTTTGTGATTTCAGGGTGTTTTAATTGCCACATATTTAAGAATTTAAGAAAAAAAGTGGAGACGATAATTATCAACATTTATGTAGATATTATTTTATTTTTTTTGCATGGTTGCCAGGGTGATAAAACATGCTGTAGCATGTATGTAGGATTTATAATTAAGCAATAAACCAGTGTAATTGAGAGGATCTGCATCTGTGGTTAATGGTTTATGACACGCTTACTAATATCTAATATGGATTGTTGCTCATAAGCACGTTGACAATTGGTTTGTATCGTGAAATGTTATGCTTCTATCACGTGTCTGCTCCATTGTAAGATATGTAGAAGCTAGAAAATTAGTTTTTGTTCATCTTTTTGTGATGTCTGACCTTTTTTAATTGCGGGCTTTTCCAGGATTTCTCTCATTTAAGCTCTTTGAATAAGGTGAAAAAGTTAATCAGTGAATTTTGTTCTTTGCTTCATAACAAAACCCTATTCAAAGTCGGTGTTTAATGAATACAATGACACATTAAATGAAATCCCCTCAAAATGGCCAAAGATTTATGTTAGCCAGCCTTTAGTCACATTGAAGTTTTCTTTCTATGATCACAATTGTATTTTTATTTTGTAGTTTGTTTTTTTTCTTTGATTTCACTGTTTCTAATTTTTTGTTTCATTTTATGTTTTTTTTCCAATTTTTCCACTACATGATCAAATATATATACTTTATATATGCATTGTAACACCAGTCTGGAGAGTCCTTTGCACCACGGACAGGTTTTGTACAAAGTCCGCGAGTCGGGCACTCGTAAAAAGACACAGAATATCATCTCCAAGGCCCCAAATATAACTTTAAAATAAAAAGAAACCGCTAAAACTACAAAAGTTACAACATAAAAATTGAACAAAAAAGCTCAACAGGGAGATAAAACACAATATAGGAAATCCAAGGATACGTGAATGGCTGACACTCATCATAGTAGCTTGACAAGTGTGCAGGAACCAGAAACGTCACGATGAAACAGGAAATGATCAACACGAAAGAGACAAGTGCGGGTCTGGAGGCCCGATCGTTGGCACTACATCAATTATGAATCACTCTGGATGATGAGGCATCATCTTATATGTGCTGCGTTAACTGCCACTATCTTGTTCCTAAAAAAAAAAAGTTGGCTTGTGGCACCACTTTCCCTAAAAGCATCCCCAAATTAAGGCTGACATTTAGCAACATAATAAAATAAGCTGCGTCATTTATTCCGAGATCTATGACCATCGTCCGGAGAGGACTGTGACTCAGTGTTTGTTCTATAAGGCTTATTTTGTCATCTCTCAGTGATAAGCATCTCTTCTCGGCGTTGCTAAAGCTACAGAATCAAAGTCTGATCGTAGGAAGAGGCGGCGCGGCGGGGAAGCAGTCGCTCACGTCGTTGTGTTAAATCGTCCAGTCTGTGGTGAGACCTTCACAAGAGCAGAAATGTAAGAGAGGATGGATCTTAATTTTGGTTTTCAGCAAGCTCCGTGACCAACTCCCAGCCATGGGGAGGATGTCAATCACTCAGATTACACGGATTTGTTCCACACCCACGCTTGTGTGAAGAAGAAAAAAAAAAAAGCAGCGACGCACACAGATCTGCTCCAACAGACACAAAATCTTGCTTCGATGCCTTTCAGGAGTCTCAGTCGATATTTTCCTCATCACATCTCGTCAGATCTTGTTATGGCAGGTTTACCTGTGAAAACAACAATGACATGCCTTTTCTCTCTCTAAACAACTTGTCTGTGAACTGTTGTGTTTCCAGCTGTAGCCATGAGCGCTGTCATTATTGAAGAAAAACAAAAACAGATTAAAGATCCAAGTAGCATGTGGGTCTTTAGGAATAGACGAGGAGGGTGGTCCAGGCTTTTAAGGCTGTCTAATGGTCTAACTCTGCAAGTAGACGCTGGCTTGTGAGGTCTATCTTTTATCAGATGGAGGTCATTCCTCCGTCCATTTAAGTAGCGTGTGTTGGATCAAACCCGGGGCCAACTCACCGAACTCACCAGAGAGACATTCATCCTAACAGGTGTGACCTCCACTGGCTTCTCAGCGGGTTTTTTTTTTAGCTCTCCTGGATGTTGGAGGTCTGTCGGATCACAGACCAGATTCACCTGCATATGCTCCAAGAGTAAAACAAACGGCGTCTTGCAACAAGAACTTCTAACAATAAGGTCTGGGAGAGCCATGTGGGCTCACAAATGATTTTAGATTTTAACAAGTTCAGGGAATACATGTTTGTTATTGCAACAAGGATTTAGCTGGTGTTGGGGTGGAGTGAAGACCATTATTGCATCATAATGGACTCAGCTCTCGTAACCTCTCTTTCGCTGAGATTTCAAAAGGAGGAGAACTTTATAAAGTAATAACTTTAAAACATGGTCGTGATGAGGGAAATACTGCATCTTGGAGAGAAAGACTTCAATATTTGTGAGTCAAGACAGACAAAATAAACACTCCATCCTTGCCTCACTCATGACAAGACCCTAAGATACTCCACCTCCAACATGTTTAATGTACATTTGTGGCGAGTGATGAACCTCACGTAAGCAGAGAATCCAACTCTTTCCCGTGATGACTGTATATCTTCACACAATGTAACACTATCACTGGTCCTCTGTTACTAATTTCATTCCTTGTATATCATTTGTGTATACAAGTGTGCATGAGCTTCCTCTCGGTGGTCGATACAAACCATGTAGTGATGAAAGCAGTGTGAAGTAGAATGTGATGGGAACAGAAATCAATGTGAGGAAAATGAGGACAGATAACAAACGTAGATGAGAAGATAGATAGCAGCAAAGGATGGAAGGGGCTTAAGGCACGGATTGAACTTTCTTATAGTGAAAAGAATATTAGATAACGAGACATTTCGGTGGACAGTATATGTACATTTTGACTAACTTATGTACGGCCTTATTCCTTTGTTTGTGGAAGGTGAGAGTTGGAAACATCTCCTTTACATTTGACATAACATTTTGCCACATTAAATATCAAGACACTACCGAGATCAGAGAGTCTTGAGACCTCGATCACAGGACAAGCCGCATCAATGGTGTTTTCCTGACCAGACTGACACCCAAAAATCGAAAAAAACAAGTCGATTTTCAACAAAATTCATAGCTTTCAATTGAACTTTGTGGATAGGACTGTGAGAAGAATTGTTAACATTCATGTAATGCGTACCAGACTGATCTCAAGGTACAGGTATTTAAATTAATGCCAATATAAGGCAAAATGGTTTTCTGTTCTCCTTGGAACCAATTTCGAATTAATGGAAAGCCGTCTGAGTGATCACCATCTAATCAAACTCTATCCGCTGTTGATAAACTACATGATTGATCTAAAAATCTTTACTGTTAGTAAGAAGACAGACATACAGCTATGATGTATTCAGAGAAGAAGTTGCTCCGTGTTACGGTTGAGACAAGCGTGTGATGCACTCAAACATTTAATGGTGGCCACAATTCTTCCCTCAGTATACTTTAGGATTAGAACATTTTTTTTACTGCACAATCTGTAGAGCAGCTCCTTCAACAGGTCTGACTTAAATATAAAGAACATGCTTTATTGTATTTTAACGGTTGAGTCAGTGTTTTTAAGTCCTTAGAAAATCAAACTAGTAGTTTGATGATGTTCTATCTGATGTAGAAATGATAATTTAGTGAATTAAAATGAATACATACCTTTTATATTAAGTCCTTTTAAAAAACCCTAAAGAGACTCAGGAAAACAAACAAAATACTGCATCCCTTAAAGAGTTTGTTTTTTATCAGTGTCTTATTATACATTCGAGTGTAGAGCTGGTGCGTGTGTTGTTTCCATTTCCTTAGCTCCATCAAGGTTGACTTAAATGATCAATGCATTTGTTTAGATAACATTTCTCTTGGATCTGTCCTCAGCCTTTGACACAGTTGATCACCAGATCCTGCTGAGAAGACTGAGGGATGAAGTGGGACTGTCTGGGTCTGTGTTAGAATGGTTCTCATCTTACCTTTCTGGGCGCAGTTTTAGTGTATCTGCCAATCAAATGAGGTCTGAATCGGCAGATCTGTTGTGTGGAGTCCCTCAAGGTTCTGTTCTGGGTCCTTGCTGATGACATCCAGCTTAACTGCTCTTTTGATCCAACTGAGCCCCAGAGGCTGAACAGCTTAGTCAATTGTTTGCTAGAAATCAAACAATGGCTGAGTGAAAACACTCTACAGCTAAATGTGGACAAAACTGAAACACTGGTGATTGCTCCTGATGATAAGATTCCAGGGTTGAGTCAGTACTTGGGTGACTTAGGTCAGTCTGTCAAACTGAGCCTGAGAAACCTGGGTGTTGTATTTGATAAAGACATGTCTCTTGTTCGACATTGCAGAAAACTGACCAGAAACTGTTTCCTTCAACTGAGAAAAATCTCTAAACTTAGGAAAATGTTGTCGGAACATGATCTGGAGCTTATAATCCATGCGTTTGTTTCTTCTCGTCTGGACTATTGCAACAGTTTGTTTTAATGTCTTAACAAGAAGGATCTGTCTCGTCTGCAGTTGATTCAGAACTCTGCAGCGAGAATTCTGACCCGCTCAAGTAGAAGAACTCACATCTCTCCGGTCCTTAAAACTCTTCACTGGCTTCCAGTTTCTTTCAGGATCAACTTTAAAATTCTGGTTCTTACTTTCAGATCTATTCATGGTCAGGCTCCTCCTTACATCACTGATCTGATCCAGCCTTACACCCCAGCTCGGGCTCTGAGGTCTGTGGATCAAAATCTACTTATGGTTCCACGCACACGGCTCAGGACCAGAGGAGAGAAATCTTTTCAGGCTGTTGCTCCTAAGCTTTGGAACGATCTTCCTCTCTCTTTGCGCTTGATGGAGTCTACTGACTCCTTTAAGAAACATCTTAAGACGTTTCTATTTGTTCAGGCTTTTCCTTGAATTTCTCGAACTCCTGTTGTGTTCTCAGTATTATCTTGATCTTTAAAGTATGTACTTTTTTGAGTATGGTTTTGATTGTTTAAGCGCTTTGTGACCCTGGTCTCGAAAAGCGCTATATAAATAAATATTACTTACTTACTTACTTACTTACATGTGTGCTAACCTTCGCTTTGACTGGAGTTGATATAAAAGGTTTTATTTCCGAGTGAATAGAGTTATCCAGCCTTTACTACTTCGGGATGAGTCAGATATCTGGTGCCTTTCTTCAAATGCTACCTTGGGAAAGAGGCTATATTACCCCCAACCCGCTTTATACCATCTTCCTGTACACTTTGGGGTCCATTTAAAACTGTTATTTGCCTCTTATTGTCCCAGAGGCCTTCAGCGTATCAGCCCTGCACACCCTCAACGTCCCTTAGATCAGCTGCTTTTTGTTCTCCCTGCTTCTCTCTCTGCTGTGGTTTCTAAGCATTCAACTCTTCCCTTCCTGTTTTTAAACTGTCTTTCAAAACCCATCTTTAGAAAAACATTTGAAAAAACAAGATAAATTGAAAACAAATATCATGAAAAATGTTGTCTGCTAAATCCCATTAACCTTGAGGCTTTTGTGAGGAGGTTTTTGTCAGATTTAAAACCTTCTTTAAACAATGAAAGATACATTTTAATTGCAATTACAAGAGAAAGGACCAGCAGAGTTTCCAGTTCTGTGTCCCAATCCTTTCTGAAACAATGATGTGTTCACACCATTTTTTTAATCATTATTTCGGGGGTTTTGCATTCTTGCATTTAATGTTTTGCTAAAACTGGAGAGAAAATGAAAAAAGGATGTACTGTATGTTCACATTACTTACAAAAATATCCTCTTAAATGATTGCTTCTTCAGAAATAAAATAAATGAAATTAAAGGAGTAAAATATGTCTATTTTTGTGTTGGTTGTCTTTAGTTAATAGCCTCTATCTTCTCCCTCAGTCCAATGTACAGGTTGTTATTATCAAGGTCTTTCTGCTAGATTGTGTAGCACTTATATGTCGCTAGACCACGTTGTGATGCTTCTCAAAGATCACTTGAAAGCTGTAAACGCATGTTTTCTTCTCCGACAACAACGGAACTCTGGTCCTGAGCCTAATGGTCCGGCTTCATTGTGTTTCCATAGAGACGGAATGTTGTTAGCGCAGCACTCGGATAAGTGGCGGAAGGTGTTGGACGAAGATGGATGTGAGAGTGTCGCAAGTGTCTCCGAGATCGGTGATTCCATCTCCACGCCACCTTGTTACGCATTTCATTTTAAGTATGTGTTCATTTCCTTAGTTTTATTTTCACAGGCAGGAGTGGTCGCTGCAGCAAGTCGCCTTTGTGGAGCCGCGTGTGCACAAATATCACACTGAGAGTGGCTGTTGAACTTTGGAAATGTCATGCTCGGCTCTTCACAGACATCACTGTGGGTTCACTCCTGCTTACAACACCCCAGCAAGCCTCCCCTTCTCCCGCCTATCTTTCCACTTTGGTGTCGGGAACGAGGAGACGTCATCTTTCAGAGCGCTTCAGCTGTGTTGAGTGGAACAATCTGGGAAGTCCTCTTTGGATTTAGTGATCAAAGGATGAGACTGTCGGAAGACGTTCTTGATCCTCTTTGATATGTGCTTATGATGCTGTGAATTATAGCTTCTGTTGCTACAGCGGAGTTACATAAGGGCTACTGTTGGCACAAAGACGACCGATCAAAATGTGCAATTTGGGATCATCAAGTACCCTAAATCTGTTTTTGTAAGGCAGGATGAGGACGACAGGAGCACAGAGCTCCCGCACATGGAAACACTTTAGATGGATTTGAATGCATTGCTGAGGGAAATGTCAGAACATACTGTGGATAACTTCTTTATGTGCATGTGAAAATAAAGTAAACTGGATCCAGTCAACATAGAGAAAAGTTTAAGTACAGACAGAGCTCATAGATGATACTATGAATAATGGGTGGATTATAAGTATGGATCATGATAGAATTATGGATGGAATGATGGAATGGACACAAGAACTTACAGAAGTGTTTCGCTGAAGAACCAGAGTCCAAATCTTACCTATAGTTGGCTCAAAACTCATTCAAATTCAACACTGAATCAGGATAGCTCGGAAAACAGGAAGAACAATGGAAATAAATTCGAAGAAAGGAAGAAAACTGCTGGATATTTGATCTGAACCTATTGTCTTCTACTGTTTGTGATAGCGTTTTTGATGAAATATACGTTTTAGTTTTGAATTTGATTATGCTTAATGTGCCTTCATCAGTTCTTTGACCTTTCATTGTTCATTGTTTGTGTTTAAAATGTTGAAACTTCTGCTTCACAAAGATTGTTTAAAGCATTAGTTCCAAGTACATACGTTTTCTTATCACAAAATAAAGCTTTGTGGTCTAAATCCTACATCTAAAAACTGTGTTTCAATACCTGGCTTAATACTTAAACATCAGATATGTAGATGTTGTTTTTAAAATGTACTTTTAAGAACAGTGTTTCACCAGATAAACCGGAACTTTATCAGAAGAATGCAACCCTGACAGGGTTAATGTAGCTGTGTACTGCCCTCCTGTGTTCATAGTTTGATCTGATTTTCTTTTTCAACTCTGTTAACAAGAGACCCGAGAAGCTGCTTCATTTATCATCCCTGCACTGTAAATTAGTCATGATAAGGAATATAAATACTTGTAAATAAAGTAGTCATATGAATGAGATAATTTGATTCTATTTTAGTGTTAAAAGGTGGAAGGTTAGGGTTGAAGGTATGCAATGTGTGAAATGATGAAATATAGCCGTTAAATTTGGCAATACATTCAAGTCGGTTTATCTCTTAACAGATACAATATGAGGAAACTATTGCGTTCACTTCTCAATAAAGACTATGGAAACAAGATTATCCCGAACTGAACCGACCTGACGACATCCTCTCCTCTCTGCCACGCACAGGTACGGCCCTGAACCTGACCTGCCGAGCCTTCTTCGGCTACAGCGGCGACGTCAGCCCGCTGGTCTACTGGATGAAGGGGGAGAAGTTCATCGAGGACCTGGACGAGGAGAGGGTCCAAGAGAGCGAGATCAAGTAAGGCACACACAGCTGGAGTTTGGCCGCAGCAGCCGGGAGGGGAAGTCAGAGCAGATGTCGTAAAAGTCGCTGGAAGAATCAGATGGCATTGTAGGTTTTAGCTCATTAACTCTGAATAACGTCCATTAAACCATTTTCCAGTGATTTGTGTTTCCTTCCGAAGCAGCAGCAACTTGTTTATGCTGCAGTGTAATACAGAGAAGTGGATATTTGTTTCCATCGTCGCAGTTTGGATTCCATTTTCACTGTTAAATATCAAACGCTTATTACAAACTAAAGGATTAGCAGAGAAGTATTGACTTTGTTTGAGAATCATCTTGGCGATGAGAGTGAGTAGTGGGTTTTATATCTGTTGGGTTTTTCATTTTCAACACTCTAGTTTATGCTGCTACAGTTATAAATAGTCTGGGTTTGCTTACTTCTTCAAAACGAGACAGTTATTCCACATTTCTGTGAGTTTTACTGCTGATAAAAGTAGATAAGAAGATTTTAAAGACACATCTCAATTATTCAACCTGATGCCAATGATTTTAAAATTACATGTATAAACAAACTGAGATTTAATAATTTTTTGCATATTTAAGTTCACAACCAAGTGTTTTAAGCTGCTGTATTAGAACTTTCTTAACCAAATCTGACAGTAATATCAGTTCATACATTATTTTCTTTGAAATTCTGACTCGAAAGATAAGAGGAGTCACTGACCAACTGACCTTCTTCTAATAAAATCACCAAAATATTTGACTGTTAAAATCTGTTTCACATCTTACCGATTCTTCAATGTTATTGCACTGAGAATCCTGTGCATTAGATCAACCTTCAAGGAATTACTGTAATATGAAATACACATGCGCGATCTGCAGTATTGTTGCTAGGTTACAATTATTTCCTGCTAATTTCTATAGTTGAATGTACAATGTTCTTAAATAACATCTTTTGTTGAGCAGTATTTAAGTCTCCTGTAGCTAAATGATTTGTATTGCTTTGCCTGGTGGGTCACTTAGATAAATGCTAACACCTGGTGACATAATGGGAAATACTCATGCTCCTTTTCTTACGCTAAATAAAGAGGATATATTTTAATGTTCATGGTTAGATATGGAAGATAATGACCCATAATATTTTAATATTTGTTGGTTACCTACCTGTGTACAAACTGAGACATGTTTGACGCAGTTGTCTCCTTCGGTTTTACAAACAGTACACACGAAATATTGTCTGTCACCTTCAGAAGTGTCCACTGAAATATTTAAACCGACCACATCTAAACAAGTCCATTCCCCGGACCTCTACATGTTTCCTATTAGGGCTGTTTGAAGACGCGGGCGCTCCGGGGACACAACCCTGTCAGATGGTTAACAGCCACCATTTCTCACACCGCCACTAATGCTATCTCCCTCCATGCACACCACCTTATAGCTGGGTGCAGATGGGCCATAGGGACGAGTAGGAGGCAGAAGACAGAGACAAGAAAGTCTTGTACATATGTGATTAACACCAAACTGCTAACAAACGGTGCCTTATATATACAGGAAACGTTGCAATCTTTTCTTGTGACAGAAGTAATTTCATTCTTACAGGTTGGTTTCTAAGGCTCTTCATTATACATAAAAATATTGTTGGTTGAGTTTCCATTTTTACTCCAAGAAAAAACACTTGTTCACATGTTGTTTTAATAATCTGTATTGGTAAATGGATGAATGAACAGATGGGTGAATGGAGGGATGGATGGATGACGGACTGGTAGATGGGTGGATTGACAAATTGATGGGTTGATGGATGTATATACAGTTTGATGGATAAATGGGTAGGCGGGTAAGCAGGTGGGCAGGCAGGTAGTTGGGTAGTTAGATATGCAGGCAGGTAGGTAGGTAGGTAGGTAGGTTGGCAGGCAGGTAGGTAGGTAAGTATGCAGGCAGGTAGTTAGGTAGGTATATATGCAGGCAGATAAGTAGGTAGGTAGGTAGGTAGTTAGGAATGCAGGCAGGTAGTGAGGTAGGCAGGCAGGCATGTAGGTAGGTAGGTATGCATGTAGGTAGGTAGGTAAGCAGGCAGGTAGGTAGGTAGGTAGGTAGGTATGTTGGAAGGCAGGCAGGCAGGCAGGCAGGTAGGTAGGTAGGTAGGTAGGTATGCAGGTAGGTAGGTAGTTAGGTTTACAGGCAGGTAGGTAGGAAGGTAGGTAGGTATGTAGGTAGGTAGGCAGGTAGGTATGCAGGCAGGCAGGTAGGTAGGTAGGTATGTGGGAAGGCAGGCAGGTAGGCAGGCAGGTAGGTAGGTATGCAGGTAGGTAGGTAGGTAGTTAGGTTTGCAGGCAGGTAGGTAGGTAGTTAGGTAGGTAGGTAGGTAGGTAGGTAGGTAGGTATGTGGGAAGGCAGGCAGGCAGGTAGGTAGGTAGTTGGGTTTGCAGGCAGGTAGTTAGGTATGCAGGCAGGTAGTTATGTAGGTATGCGGGAAGGCAGGCAGGCAGGTAGGTAGGTAGGTAGGTAGGTTCACTGAACACTGTATTAAGTATCGTTTTCAAACATATGTGAAGACCAATTTTAAATGTGCTCTTCACAATCCACACTCATCACGAGTCACTCTATAATTTAAGTATCACATTGTGTTCATATGTATTACTGTCAGAGGCAGACACATTAAGTTAAGTGGCGGCAGAATCTAACTCATTTTTCCACTTTTTTCGTTCAAGGATTTTGTTTCTCACTGGCAGATGGATTATCATAATTTTTCTTGCAGTCGATCAATAATGTATGTAGTTGATCGTTCACTCTGTCGCTGCCTGAGGCCTTTTGCACATAGTCGATGCATTATAAGTATTAGCATAAAGCTATAAAAAGTAGGAGTCAGGAGTTACATGGAGGTTTGCAGAACACCAGCAAAATGTGTCTCTAACATGGAGCAAGCCAAGTTCTCTTGTCCCTTCTTCTTTCAGGCTGGCACCCACACACTTTTGGCCTCATTCCGATGCAGCCACAGTCAAATGCCAGCCTATAGCGGGGCAGTGGTGCCGTGGCCTCTGAAAATTATCTGGCATTTGTTTTTCCAACTCTGAAACTATTGATTTGGGAACTCATTTCTATGGCAACCCCTGCACATAAATTTTCATTTGCCAAACCTGGACAGGAGCTATTGTTGTTATCGTTGCACGGATGACTGGACATTAGCATAGACCGCAGAGATGAATAAATTAGCCAAACAAAACTCGTTCAGCATAATCAGGGCAGCGATCAATACGCTATTGAACAAATTCACTGGTTGTTTTCGCAGGTGTGTGTGGGATTGAGCATTCAGACAATTGTTGTTAAATGAATGAGAGAAAAGACAAGTAAAGCAAATATTTTGGACCATAATCATAGATGTCTTGCCCAAAATACATGGATTGGGTTAATGGGGGCGTTGCTTTAACAGACCGATCTTTAGATTAAAACGGCAACAAAAAAAACCTCAAAATAACGCTGAATCAGTGTAAGTCTTCGGCTGTTTTTTTCCTTTACAAAATGGTTTTCTCTAGTTTACAGTTGTATTAATTTAGTAAACCTGACAAGCATCTTTTCTAAAGAGACTGGCTGATGTTTCGATTTTTCAGGATCTGTGACCCGGTATAAAATGCCTTTACAGACCTATACTGGGTATTGGGGACCACTCTTCTATAGGGCTATTTAGTGAGATGTTGCTGGTCATGTGATCCTATGCAGTTGATAAAGCTCTAGTTTCCACCCCTCCAGGTATACCAGGGTTTTAGGGGCCCTTCATACAGCAGATGTACTGACAACCTCAACAGTTTAACCTTTAAACTGTCAAAAATCGTGCTGGAAAACCAACCAACGCACTATTAGCTTGACTTAGTTCCAACTGGAGATACACTAAAGTCGTGTTGAATACAATAAAAAAATATGCGCAATGCTTCTACATGTATCTGTAAGCACAGACTATGCAATAAATACAAATTTCTGTATGTAAATCATAAAAATGTTCAATATTGGCGTAAAGTTAAGAAATGAGAATAAACAAAAATAAAATACATTAATTTTGAAACTAATATTATTCAATTTTCCATAGGTTTACTACATATGAGTCCATATATTACTAAACAATACATTTTGATTTTGAGAACCAGAAACTACTCAGGACCCAAACACAGGCAAATCTGGTAGAAAACATAGACAAAAGTAGAATTAGAAAATACAAAGGATGCGAAGGAAGAAATTTAGGTAATATGACAAAAGAAGAAGAGGGATACTGACATGAGGCAGGGTCCATATTTTTAGAGCCCACTAGGTCAGCGGTCCATAACCTTTATTGCACAGCAGACCAGTTTAATGTCCACCTTTACACAAAAACCGTGCGTAAGAAAATCAGTGGGGGCTGTTGGCTGGTTTCTTCAAAACAAAATTGTCTGATATGGAGTTTGTGTTTTATTTATTTTTATATTTTTCAAATGCATATTTTTTAACCAAAACAGCCATCTTGACAAATCCAGAGTCACAAGCTGACCTCATTATTTTCTTCAAAATTAAACTCTGGGAGAGTAATAATTAATGCAACTATAAAAAGATAATACTCGAAAAATAAATGGTTTCCTCTCTCTATGCAGTCTGGTAATAAATGCCTCACGGACTGGTTCCCGTGACAGGACAACTGCTATGAATGACACTGGACTGAGCTTCATTGTTTCATGAAGCTTCACCAGCATGTCCCGCTTAAGAAAATAAACTCCCATCCAAATTCCAAGCATCCTTATTCATCCTTGCTTGTTGAACCTGACAATAAATACGTCCCGCAGAGAGTAAAGCACTTTAATAATCGTGTTAGTTAGAGTGGGGAACATATTCTGGCTATTTTCTGAACTAGTTTTCAGCAACTCTGCTCTTTTAATAGGCATAAACATGTACACAGCGTTGATTTATTGTTGTTTAACATAGCGAATGCTATACATAACATGACTGAAGGTCATGGCTTGAATCTTCTCCCTGCACAAAACTCCTGAAGGCAAATGCAAAGTGTGCAGCAACGCCCAGTGTTTTGCAGAGTTTATGATTCTTATCCATCAGGTGCCGCGGTTATGAGTGTGAAACTGGAGGCTTCAAAGTATCTGCCTCGTCCCCCGAGAGACATGAATTATTCCAGCAGCTCGTATCTCACAGGACTCCATCCCACAAACGATGCGCAACAAAATCAGCTTCAACTCCAAATACCATCCACCGTCCCTGTGCAGAGAGTGTGCTGCACTTTCAATTACCAAGGCCATTTTCAAGCGACTCCTTGGCAGCTTGAAGGTGAGATCGGAGGGAGAGTAATTATGCCCATCGCTCCAACTTCTCCATCTTTTACATACGCCACATCCCAAACACAGCCGCAAAGTGCATTTAATCTGAGGACATGAGAAAAGTGGGCTAAGTAGTGCCAGTCTATAGTGTGAGAGAGCATTACCTCTCTATTGCCTCCTCCAGCAGGCTCCACCAGGGCCACTCATTTACTTTACGGAATATTACTTGCTCTCCGCTCTCCGTTACCATGGCAGCCACTATAAAAAGATTTCCTTCTCATCGCTGTTATTTGATTTCCCCCTCCTGCACAATGCGAAGAAGGGTCCTTATTGATTTTCATTTCTCGTGTGTTTTGGATGCAGTGAAAGAAATTAACATACTATGGCGGATTCACAGTCAACACGTTGGGCTGCAATATGTTGTTTGATTGATGTGCTTCACTTGAGTCTTACCTCGACTTCGCTGCTTAATATCTTTATATTAATTATTTCCTTCTTTCCAGGTTGGTCAGGGAACATCTGGGGGAGCAGGAGGTGGCCATTTCCCTCACCATCGACTCTCTGGAAGAAGAAGACCTGGGGAATTACTCCTGTTACGTGGAGAATGGTATCGGTCGTCGCCAAGCTACTATCCAGCTGAACCGGAAAGGTGAGAATTCATAAAGATGTAAAATGACATTATTAGGAAATTATGCAGGTGAGGAGTGACACAAAAAAGGTTGTCCCCTAAGTAAGGTTCTGGACCGGTTTAATATTTCCTAACAGTTCATTTGTGTGTGTTATGGTTGAGTCTATCGTACTTGTATGTTCCTGCGATATCTGTCCAACGTCCAGGAACTGGAATTGGAAGCCGAGACACGTCGTAGTGAAAGTTTTAATAACACACATATATTAAAAGACAAATCGTTTCTGAGACAGGAGGAACAAAAGGTGAAATACACAAACTAAATAAAGGGAAAAACCTGTAAAAGACCAAAACAAGCATCATTCACGGATTGAAAACAAGGTTGTGAATCATAGAAAACAAACCATAAATACCGCAGAGGTCGACACATATGAAAAGAAACAGCACAAACACTCATGGAAAGATCGAGAAAAGCACCAGGGAAATGAGAACAAACACTAAGGATGATCGCGTTACCAGCATAGGAACATCCTGACACTACGGACTGTAACCAGGAAGCTTAAGAAGAGCAAGCAGTATAAGAAATTGAATATTTATATTTGCACCAGAACGCGCTGATATTAAGCCACATATTTTTTCTGTTTTTGTTTAAATGCAATGTATGCCTGACTTATCTCAATGCACCTTTTTTACTTTCTTTTATCTGTTTTATTGTGAAATGTAACATGGGGCGTGGTCGACAATGAACATTTTGGTTTTAATTTAACAGAGTCAGTCTAATTGTGTTTGTATTGTACGTATTTTTTGTCACTCTGCAAAAAAATAAATAAAAAAAAAAGTTTTTAAAAATAAAAAAAAAAATAAAAAAACAGGTTGAAGAACGGATAATTGGTTCAAATATATCGATTTAAACGTTTTAAGTAATTAAAGTAAAATTGATTACAATGAGCATAATGTAAAACCAGGTGGCAGTAACATATAAGTATAAGTAGTATAAGTATAAGCGAAGAAGACATTTCTCAACAGTGGGATTCTTCAGAAGATGAGTGGATCCAGATCGTAGTCTACAACGTCAAAGTTAAACATCAATACTGCCTGCTTGTGTAGGGATTTTACAAAAAGAGAACTATAATGTGATACACTGGTGGTATCTTATTAAAATGCAAGGAAAGGCAGCGTGGGAATCGCTCTCCATTTCACCCCCCCGCTGACTGAACCCGCCGTAGCAAGCAGGTAAATGCTGCCTCTGTACAGGACATAAGTCCGTGCAGCAGCTTGCTCAGATGGAGAGGCGATAATAGAGACAAGGGATGAATGAAGAGGCGCAGACAGAGCAGCAGGAGATGGACACAGTGATGGGGAGGGAGATGAAACTGTGGCATCTTGTTTGGAAAATGCCTTCGTCCTTTTGTAACATTTTCACAAGTTTCATCACGAAAGCAGCCAAACTGCAGAGGCTCGTGTCACTAGAGCGAATAACATTCTCATTATCTTCTCTTTTCTTTCCCTCCATCTGATTTGATTCAGAACCAACAAGGCTATTCAACCTTAATCATCCGCGCCGCACATTGAGACCAGACGCATCCTAAATCTCAAACGTCTGATTGTATATGCATTTTCAAGCTTTGTTTTTGTCGAACATATTCATATTTCTGGCCGTGTGTGTGTGTGTGTGTCTTCAGCAGAGCTCATGTACACGGTTGAGCTGGCAGGAGGACTCGGAGCGATCCTGCTGCTTCTCATCTTCCTCATCTCCCTCTATAAATGCTACCGGATCGAGCTGATGCTTTTCTACAGGAGGAATTTCGGCAGCGAGGATGTGGATGGAGGTAAAATGAATCACACTGTCTGACCGAAGCCCCTTTAACCTCCGATGTTCAACTCCAAACTCCGCTCTGATTGAAAATTTAACAGTGAGAAAGTGGGATTTTTTTTTCCGATTGTTTAAAGGGAGGTGAATGATTCGTTTCTATTTACTGAGCGGGTGTGTGTGTGTGTCCGTGCATGTGTGTATCGGAGCATCTCATCGTGACACGACTCTAGAATCGGCGACAGAAGCCCATTTCCTCTCTGTGTGTACACTCTCGTCTCTGTTGCATAGAAAAGAAAAGGGACTGGTTTTCAATTTGTTTCCCATTTAAAAAAAGCTCTGTTTCCATATGTCAGGGCGTGATGGCCACTCGCCGCTGTCAAAGGTCAGATAAGAGGATGAAGGGCTGCGCAGGATCAAAGCTGCTTTTGATAACCCAGAGCAGCCAAACACATCCTCAGAGAGGAGATTGGTGATATAACATATTGATGGACAGTGATCGGAGTCGCTTTTAATATAGTGAAGGAGTTTTTTTAATAAAGTAAAAATCCAATGTTTAATAAAAAATGACTTATTTCTCTACCAAAAGCTGTGTTTACATGGATTTATAAAGCACAGTATATGTCAAATAAATAAAACAACTTTCAGGATTCAAGTAAACAAAATCAGGATAGTTGATCTAACACTACACTACCAACGTTTTTTTCAATCCCATCTGGTACTTTACTTTACAGATTTTAGTACTTTTGTAAGTTTCTTTCAATAGTTCAGTTACAGTACGAAACATACACTTTCTTTTCGTTTTGTATACACAATACTGCGGAATTTTCAACTAAAATCAAGCAATTATCAACTGAAATCCAACAATACATTGTAAATGTTTTAAAGTTGTTACAATTCTAACCGTCTATCAGCAAAGCTAAACTAAAAGTTTAATTCAGAGATTCAAATGTATGTCAGGGGTGCACGGTGGGGCAGTGGTTAGCAAGAGGGTTGCTAATTTCGCTTCCAGGCCAAGCCAACTTGTGACCTTTCTGTGGCACTCTGGTTTCCTCCCACAGTCCAAAAACATACAGAGGTTGATTGAGAACTTGGGGAAATTGTCCGTAATTATGAGTGTGTGTGTGAATGGTTGTCTGTCTTTGTGTGCCCTGCAACAGACTGGCATCCTTTCCATGGTGTCCCCTGCCTCTTGCCCTATGAAACTGGGATAGGCTCCAGTCTCGCGAGCTCCAGAGGAAATTATTCCAATTCCAACAAAGCTACAAATTTAAGACTCAACAGTACAACAGGGGAATCTCACCAACAAGCAAACAGGAATTATTTGTTAAGGATCCATTGTTGTGATGAGGAATCTTTTTTTCTGCTGAAGAAAAACAATTTGATTTTTTAGGAAATCCCAGATTAAAAAGCAATCACGGAAAACTGGCACGGAGGACTTTGTCTCTTTTGCCAAACAAAATCAATCTTGTTTTTAGCTGCAGTTGTAGTTTAGTTTAGTTTGTTTTTTTAGAATCTAAACTATTGGTCCCTGAGCATCAGATCAGGGCCTGGTACTGTGAGGAATTTGTTACCGGTAATGTTTTAATTATAGATTTATTGATTATAAATGTCCAACTATTGACATGACAAATCAAGATGTTTGTTCACTTGAAAATTAGTAAAACAAAATCATCATCTTGAGTCCTGCTGATACAGAATCATACTATTTTATTTTTGCTTTTTTTTCCAACTGTCAGGTAAATGAAAATAAAGCAGACATTAAATTGGTCTATAGTGCATAAAATGTAGTGGCCGCCTGACCTCAACGTCACAATATCTTGTCAAATCCATCTTGAAAACCTGAGTACAACTCTGTTATCTTTGCGGAACAGAAGTTAACTTCTGCTCGACTTCAGAATTTGTGTTTCTCTTCTCGTTTTAAATAATTAATCCGAGTGTTGCAAAACCTTCAGCGGAGAATGACCTCATTTCTTTTTGGAGAAAGGATAATTTGACTGTTTCTCCAAGTCCATTAATTATCTATTACACTGTGTTTTGTGGGCCCAAACTTTATCATGTTTAAGTCATTCCATTAGGGAGCACAGATACAAAATTGTTTTGATTTCCCGAGGTTGCTAGGTGGCTTATTTGCAAGGTTGGTTAGTAATTTGAGAGTGTTGTTTGATGTTCAGATCCGACGGAGCTCAGTCGTGGCCATGCTAGTGCATTTCAAAGATGTTTGCGATAAAGCCCCTTTTTCCCATTTTGGCTGGCCCATATTCCTGTCTCTGCAGAGAATAATGACTAGGACTTACAGAACATGTCACCAGTCTTACTCATCATCTATTTTCTGCTGTCTCAGTTCTTCCCTCTGTCTTGTGGGAAATCTCTCCAAGGTGTTGCTTGATTTGACGAGTTTTTGGTGTCTTCCCCAATTACACGCTGGCAGACTTTGTTACCTAAGGACATCTGAAAGTTTGTTCTTGGCTCTGACTTATTCCACGAGAAGTGCCACTTTGTTTGGATCCATTAACGTGTTTTACTATAGAACTTCAATAACAAAAAGTCCAATCGATCACACAGAAGGTCATAATAATGAATCTAATTTAGAGGTCTTTAGTTAGAGCTCCGCATGGTGGATTAAAAAGAAAAATATTCACCAAATGCTTTTTGCTTAACTTTCAGAAAAGGTTTATAAAATATCTCAGAAGTCCAGAAGCTATGTTGGGAATGTCAAAAATGCTAAACGTTATTGCTAATTCCAAAATAATTGTACTGTAAATACTGTTTTTCTTCTGTCTGTTTGTAAAGAAGTTCTCAATTTTGTGATGAAACAGTTAGCTTGTATTTTGAACTTCTGGATAGTATGATTACGTTAGTGATATTTGGCCCCCACTTCGTGGTCACGTCACGAACAAAACGAAAATAGTTTTAGAAAAGATGTAAAAATGTTAGAAAAATGTTAATAAAAATAATTAAGATCAAATTAACAGCGTTGATTTATTGTTGTAACCCCATCCTTGTCACCACGGTTTTTCACCCCAAATTCATCACTTCACAATGGAAGAACAGTAGAGTAGTGCTCCCTCTTTTATAGGCCTATGGAATCTGTGCTATAAAGTGTATTACACTGCCACATACAGGTTTGGCATGTGAACTACATAATTTTCAGTGATTTTACACAGATTTTTTCATGAAACTTTAAATTAAACCGTTGTGTTATATCAGGGTCAAAGTGACCCGAATGCCCGGTTAGGTTGTTCACCTTGACCCAGAGACAACACAAGGGATACCACAAACACATTTGTTTTCCAGGCCTTTGGGTCACCTTGACCATGAGATAAAACAACGGTTACAGAATGAAGATTTTGTTTAGTTGTGGTGACTAACTTTGTCTTCTCTTGATGTTTGTCTTGCAGAGAACAAAGACTACGATGCGTACTTGTCCTACACCAAGGTGGATCCTGACCAGTGGAGTCAGGAGACACGGGAAGAAGAACGCTTCGCTCTGGAGATCCTTCCAGACGTCCTGGAGAAGCACTACGGCTACAAACTCTTTATTCCCGACCGGGATCTCATCCCAACAGGAAGTGAGTCAGATTTCTGCGTGACCATCTTCGATGTTGTCCATCGTCTTGTCTTGTGTCTATTCATCGTCTTGTCGTGTGTTGTGAGTGACGATGAGTCTTATAATGCACTTAATGAAGCCAGAAGGCATAAAAGAAAATCATGAATCGCTCTTTTCCAAAACATGACAATAAATCACCGTCAGCTCCGTGTTTTCCTGGTATTAGCCGCCATTTATTTAAGGCTTGATGCACAAGGCATTCTGGGATACCCCTTTTTACCAAGGGAGGTCCCAAAGAATCTCAAAACTGAAGGTACAACCTTTACATTGTTCCTTATTCGTCAAGTTTTAGTATTTTTGTCAGCCCTCGTTGCCGTGGGATTGCAGATTTGGAGCATGAGGAACCAGTATGAGGATTAAGGAGATTAAATGGCATGTCCTGGGTCTTCCTCATAGCCTCCTACTGTTGGGCAGTCCTAATCAGAAGCCCAAGTCAGTTCATCTCAGAGCCTGAAGGAGTAGTGGCTCTACACGGAGCCTCTCCCAGATGACCATGCTCGATAAGGGAGCGCCAAACCACCCTGCAGAGAATACTCTTTTCAGACTTTTCATTTAGATGACCCTGTTCTTTTGGTCACTGCCCAAAGTTTGTGACCATAGCTGAGGTTTTGCCTTTTGGGCTATCTTCTCAACAAATGTCCACATCAATGCACCCATGGCACCCCCCTCTCTGTGGGCTCACCCCCTGTGGGAGGGGCCAAAGGGGTCAGGTGTAGTGGGTCCCTGGCAATCATTTGGACATGGAATGTCTCTGGCAATTGCGGTTGTTGAAAAAAACAACCGGTAAAACTTTGTATCATAGAGAAACCCCTCAATGCTTTTTTAAATTTGGCAAAGCTGAACTCAGAGCAAAGGTAGACGTCATATTATTGGATACAAAACAAAAATATTACTTTAACGTCAACATTATACGTCAGAATCAACAGCGGTATATAGAACTTAAACAAGCAGCTAACGCTAACGTGTGGAACAAGATGACGAGTGAGTTCAATAATAATGTGACCGTTATCATGTTTTGGAAATAAGCCCTTCATATATAGAATGTTATATATGTGTTGAAATTATCATTTCTTGCAAATATAAAGTAACTAATTACTTTATAAGTGATAGTATCGATGTCAGTTTGTGTCGAGACTTTGGTACTTTGGTAGACAGCAGTGAGTTCAGTTCAGTTTATTATGAATGTCAAATTCTGGCTGAAGTTGGCGATGAATTAAAGTCTTTCAGAATTATGAAGCCACAAAAAACTTTTCGCCTCCATTCTACTTTCTCCATTTTACTGTTTGTCTTAAATTTAAAAGTTTCTAAAGTAAATGTTTTTCTAGTTTTCTAGGAAAAGTCTCATAGTCACCCGACAACTCTACTAGAGCCGATGTTTGGCCGGCATATGAAACCTAAAAAAATCTGAATACGAGATACAATAGTGGTGTATTCATATTCATTATAGCTCTGCTATTTCATCTATGCTTTTATAAGTCCAAAAATATTCTATCAGAAAAAGTCCTCAAGTGTGCTCGCCGTGCTTAGTAGTCTGTCTGAGCCGTCGTACACAGCCTGCTCTAGTTAGCAGTGATGCTCTGTGTTTGTACTGTAGGCTTTCTGTGGAACAGATAAAACGCAAACACATCCCGGTTGAAACACAGAGAATTAAACATCAGTGGGAAGTGTGCGCGAGAGCTCTGAGCCTTGCTGACTCGGCCGCCTCTTGCCTTTAATCAAAAAGAAAATTGCCGCAAGCTCTGGCGGCGAGCTAAATCATCGCAGATGAATGTCCAATCAGGGAAATAGTGTTTGTGATTAATCGTTTGTGAAACAAGAGATGAAGTGGCGGAGATGAGTTTTTGCAACTGTCTATGTTTATGTCTGTCTTTTGTCTTCTTCCTGTGACCTGAATGTTGCCATGTCTATGTTTAGGTTTCACCAATGAGCATTACCCGGATGACACACGACTCTTCGGAGGTATTCCACTTCAGTCTTCTCCTCGTATTTCCTTTTCGCCGGCTCGTTGTCGTCCTTCCCAAGCATCGGGCTGTTTAATAGACAGCAACACGTCCCATAATTGAACAGATCCCACAGCTTTATCAATCATCTGACACCGTTTAGTGCAGCGCTCAGCTCACGACTGTAGCATCCGTCCGCTCCGGTATTGATCTCGACGCTCAGATACTTTGTCACACTGGTCAAAAGCAAACAATCAAATGAACACACTCTGCAAATTTTAACTCGGGGATGGATTTACTTATGGATTTAGAGCAACAAGAAGAGAACGCTGGATCAGTATTAGACCGTGAAAGACGGTATTAGACGATTTGTTGCGGCTCTTAAGGAAAACAATACCTACACCAGGGGGGGCCCCCAACTCCCTGGATTATATAGGGGACAATATGTGAGGCTGAAAAGCTGTTCCAGGTTATGAAGTGATAGATGTGTCTTAATTAAGAAAGTAAAAAATAATAATTATTATAATGTCCACTAAGGATGTTGATGGAGAGTTGATGAACAGATTTATATCAATTTAATGGGGGGTTTTTTATCGCTACTGAATCGATATTCAATCACTAATAACATAATTTACAATTAACGTAAAAAAGATATGTTCATTTTGGTGTTGCAATTAAACCTCCCAACACTAGACGGCAGCAGCCATTAAGTCCTCTGCAGCTAAAGATTCTTGGAAATCCTGCAAGATCCCAACGGTGACTGAGGACAAGAGGATACAGTGTAGAAATCACAAAAATTTAATAAAAGCGTTGTGAAAATAATGCGTAAGTGTGTAAAATATAACACGTTTAATTGTATCGTGAAATTAGCGTACCGCTACATCCCCAATATCCACACATATACGTTACATTTACTAATTTATGTAAATGTCTACGTATTTATTTCCAAATGATGGCGCTCCAATCCGTCCATACAAGACATACTAAGAAGCATGAAAATCGTGAGTTTAAATGGAACAAAGATAAATTCTGAATTCACCATCCCATTGTCTTGTGTGTCTGTCTATTGCTTGTTTATGTGACAATGGTTCCGATGTAAGCATGGACTGCACCAACTAATTTTATTACACAATCAAACAATCAAAAGCATGAATTATTACATCAGGCTAAATGTGTTGTTGTTCAAAAGTAACATTTCATTTAACGTCAGCGGAGCTTTAAAAGGATCCATTGAATGTGTAATATACAGGCTGCGCTCCTTTGTTGTAGCCTGAGCCCTTGTGGTGACGTAATTTAATTAAATGAATGAGGACAACTACATTATTGCACTGCATTTTAGGATTCTTAACTTAGCAAGTTGACTCAGCAGATTCCCCCCGCCAGGTGAAGAATGTCATTAGAATAATCAATTAACTGTATTAGATGCAGCATATAATGCTGACTCAACAAGAAAAACAAAAGGATCACACATTCAAACAAGCGTTACTTCAATAAGAGACAAATCCTGCAACAAAGGAAACTTGATCTTGCAGCAGCGATCAATAACAAGGCAGACGAAGTTTAGAAAAAAAGATTTTTCTGTAAATACACAATTAGGACCTAATGTAAATTAATGTGGGTCATTTGAAATTGTTTCCAATTTCACTGTATCATATATTATCATTTTATCCTGAGCTAAGGGTCTTTTTTTTACCACAAACGTAAGAATGACTGCAGATAGTAATTGAATTACTTCACTTTCGATTTTCTTAATACTGTCCTGAACCGTTGTCATTGAGTCATTGCAGCCCTTTCAATGTATCAAGCTGAATTGGCTAAATACAGTTAATAATGACATTTTATTACATAGTATAAGGATTTTTAAATAATCAATATATATGAAATGAAGTGAAATTATAATGAGAGCCATTTTTTTCAATCCTTATTTTGGTTACGGTATTGAATGTGACCCCTTAGAAAATTTAATTTCTCACCCTTAAGTTAAAGCAAGGGTGAGAAATGTATTTCCCTCAGGGGCCACATTACGTACTGTAACTGTTATAAGGGGCCGTCAAGCCAAAAGAAAAAGAGGACACTTTCATATAGCTTTCATATGTTGGAAATAACATCTTAAAATAATGATCTTTGTTTGATTTTTTTTTAATTTTAAGAAAGAAAATTTGACATAACATATATATTCATGTAAAATAAAATACATTGAATTCCAAAAATGTGTAATTTGCCATAAAATTAAATAATAATGAATTTCATTTACAAATATGATATGAAAACAAACTTTCTTGTACATTTTTTTTTATTAAACAGACAAATGAACAGTATAAAGGAGGAGAAAACATTTATTTAAACATAGACCTTTAAAAAGTTGTATGTAGAGTTCAACTGATACCAGAGAAAAACATTTCTAAATATATTTACAGTATTATTTTGACCTCATGGATAGAGTCAGGTCTGAGTTAAAGGGTGATTCAGTTCATCTTAACGACCTCTATCGAACTACCAAAACAGTTAATAAATCATGTTAAATAAATCATTTTAATCTATATATATTGTATAGAGAGTTCCAGATATGGATCTAGAAGAAATGTTTTGACACAAAAGCTTTAAAAACAACAACACTGCCCCCTGTCTGCCCCCCAGAGCACTGACACCTCATGTTCTCTCCTCCAGCCTACATCGAAGACGTGGCGCGATGCGTCGACCAGAGCAAGCGCCTCATCATCGTCATGACCCCCAACTACGTGGTCCGCCGGGGCTGGAGCATCTTCGAGCTGGAGACCCGTCTGCGGAACATGCTGGTCACCGGCGAGATCAAGGTCATCCTGATCGAGTGCGCCGAGCTGCGGGGCATCATGAACTACCAGGAGGTGGAGGCCCTCAAGCACACCATCAAGACCCTCACCGTCATCAAGTGGCGCGGCACCAAGAGCAACAAGCTCAGCTCCAAGTTCTGGAAGCAGCTGCAGTACGAGATGCCCTTCCGACGCACGGAGCCCATGCTGACCCACGAGCCGGCGCTGGATGTCAGCGAGCAGGGGCCCTTCGGAGAACTGCAGACCGTCTCCGCCATCTCCATGGCCGCCGCCACCTCCACCGCGATGGCCACCGCTCACCCGGAGCTGCGCTCCTCCTTCCACAACACCTACCACACCTCCATGAGGCAGAAACACTACTACCGCAGCTACGAGTACGACATGCCGCCCGGAGGAACCCTGCCGCCTCTGTCTTCTCTGGGAAACCAGCACACCTACTGCAACATCCCGCTCACTCTGCTCAACGGACAGCGGCCGCCCGGCAAGAGCAGAGAGCTCAGTCTGGAGGAGGCGCACGCCAACAACGCCATGCTGCCACTGCTGCCCCGGGAAACCAGCATCTCCAGCGTCATCTGGTAACGATCGGATTCCACGAAAAGGAAGGGAATCTCTCGGAGTAGCTGGTGGCTCCGTGATCCGAGGAGAACGTGATCCAGGTCCAAGGTGTGGGGGGACGACGACGGCAGAAGAGGTCCAGAAGCTGCAGAAGCTTCTTCGAACAGTATCGTCTTCTCCAGGGGATTTTTTACTAAGACGCCTGGAGCTACAATAATAACACACTGTTTTGCCAACACGCGAGATGATGGACTCGCTAGAACTTCACACGATCACTGTTTCTCATTTCGTATTTGATCTGCAAAAAAAAGCTTTGTTGGCTTTAAGCAGATGTGGGCCTTAAGATGTGTGGTACCAGGAGGCAGCCATGACTGACAGTCGAAGAAAACCTCAAGAAGCTGCAGTAGTACAGTCTTGGCCAGTATTTCAGGAGCAACGAGGCCGTTCAACCAAACATCTTTTCGACTTATTTTAATCAAATTCCAACCACTTTTAACTCAATTTATTCTTATCGTCCAAACAGTGGCCATCACTCTTAGCCATCATAAAGTAGATGACATGACATGTTTATAGTCTTAGACACTGCTTTTATGCTCTGAAGTCTATATTTCAAGTTGTTCAATGGCAACTTCTTAGATCTCTCAACTATAGCCATGAGTTCTATAGAGCAGGAGTCCCAACGCAACGGTATTATGTCAGAAAAACAGTAAAATTAAATCATATAGAGTTTGTGTTTCAGTCATTTTTTCTTTAATATACTTGAATTAAACTTAAACTTAAAGCGACTTGACGTGTCATCAGCCACAAGCTAGTTTTACTACTAGAGATAATACCATCTTTTTGTAAAAATAAAACACATTTCAGACGGTAACGATTAAAAATAAAAGTTGGTATTCTTTCTGCACTGCTATCCAGGGTCCATTGATTTAAATGCTATGGCTTCCCAAATTATTTTCTCCCTGTTAATCACTACCAACTATTTTATAAAAAAAATAATTTACTTAAGTACTGCATGTCCACTTTTAAAGCTTGGTCATCACATGATGTCAGTATTCCTTTTTTAGATCATTTTAATACAAAGTGGCGTCAAACTAATCACTTAGTTGAGTCAAAACTGGACTCAAATAACCACTTAAACCTCAATAAACTTGATCAACTTAACTGTATCTAGCAACACAAAATAACTTTATATTCACTAAACCAAACTAACCATGCAGATAAATACATTTAAATCAGTACAGCCAGGGGTGTTCAAACTTCCAAAACAGTGACATACAAAGAGCTTTAAATCAAAAATTTAAAGTAAAACTTTTCTATATCATCATTTAGTTCAACGCAAGATGGAAAATCTGTTCACGGGAGGACAGAATTAGCATCAGTTAGCATCTTTAACTAGTTGTTTTTCATTCGACTCATGTTCAAATCATGTTTATGATTTTAAAATAGAGTATTTTACGTTCCCTCGTTGAACAATGTTGGGCCGAATTAAATCTGCTACGGCCCCCAGGTCTTATCAGTCTTATCAATGTAGCAATGGTAATCATATTTCCTTAAGAGCTATTGAAACAAAAATAATAGCATTTTGGTAACATTCAGAATAAGAACTAACTTAATGGTCGCAGTCACATGTACCTGTTAACCAATCAGTGAAGTCAGACTGAAGGCAACACGCAGGTGACTTGGCGGCCATTTTGTTAATGTAAATTTGACCTAATTTACCAGCTCTTGTAAACAACACAAACACAGCATCATAAAAATACAAATTAAATCGTTGGTCAGAAGCAGAAGTGATGCAAGTCAATACTCCCATCTACTGGTTAAATTATTGTATCACAATAAGAGCGATGCACAGGTTCAGTAGACCTTGGGGTTCAAATCAAAAATATTTGTAACAAATTTGAATAATAATAATTCACTGAAGTAGTACGTTACTGCACATCTTGTCGCAAAATATATTGCATTTTTAAAAGTATTTTTTTGGTAACTTCCCTTGTTAAGGATTACAACATGAACCCTGACGCAGTGGAAAACGATCCACATGTGTCTCACATCAGTTCATATTTAGGGAACAAATAAAGGTACTATACTGCTCCACTGGGCTTTAAGATCCATTTGAAAGCAAACCTCTGGCCTCGGTGAGAAATACCATCAGAACAGGTTTTTCTGCGAAATGACAAACAGTGAGCGTCTCTTGCAACCACACACAAAAGGAAAACAGGGTCTTGTATATATTTCAAATTATTGGTAGCATCATCGTTTTCCTGTTTATTTGTTGTTCATTTCAATAATATCTGTTGCCTTCTCTGAATTCTTTTTTATTTTAACACATTTCTAAGACAGTACTTATTTAGGATTGTATCACATACTTTTAATGTCTTTTTTTTTTGTTTTGTTTTTTTTGTTTTTTTGTGAATTATTGTTTTTTTTAACACTTTGAAACTTGCCTGGACTTTTCAGGAGCCGACAGGAGCGTTTGCTAACCTGTACAAGGTGTATCTAGTTTGAACAGACACTCTTTTCAGAATCATATAATATGCAAAACAACAGAAGAGCTGGCAAAAAAAAAAAAGAACCTGAACTTTTTTGGGGGGGGGGGGGAGAAAGAGGGCGAGAAGGAGGGCGAGTCAGCGGGGTTGGTGCGAGTCACCTCCAATCAGAGCGACTAACGTCTCCCTCCAAAGTATTTTCTATTGAGTCAAACAGCCTCGCTGTTCTAGAGTGATAGTGAAATGCCTCACCTAAAAAGAAATCTGTAGATTATTTTAAAAGAAGAATTCTATTTTTGTAACAGAAAAGAGTTTGCTTGAGAAGTCATACTTATTTGCATTTCATCCAACCACCGGAAGAGGATTTGTGTATATGTGCTCTGCTGGTTTTTGTACACTTGGGTTTGTTATGAGATATTAGGTGGCTTTTTCCAATCCCACGAGGGAAAAAAACGATTTTAATTCCAATGTTTTTCAAAGCATTCTATTACTTCCATCCAGACGATTCTGTTGGTCCATGTGGAATAGTTCATGTTTAAGGAAAGAACAATACATTTGTGTTTTGAAAGACTTTTTAAATATATTTGAAGGTGTGTTTTTTGAGTATGCATAGCAAATAGATATGTATTCTATATATAATATAGATATTTATATAAACATATAAACACGATTTTCACTGGAAAACAAATGTCTATCTTTATAGAAACACAATCATTATCGGTTGCCCCTACTTTTCTCACTGCACATTAAAAACATGGATTTCACACCTGGTGTTTTCTTTGTCACAAGCATGAATGAGTTCCAATTGTGTTTTGTCTTTTTGCATTTTATCATTCAAAGTGTTGCACGAGGCAAATGCAACTTTTTCATGTGTCAACACAGCTCTGATCAGATCACAGTGGAACTTTTAAACAGGGGTCTTCAGATTTTTTATCAATCAGACAATTGTTAGAATATAAAAATGACATTAAAGTGATAGTTCAACCAATATTCAAATTTCACTTATTTCTTCTCACCCTCATGTCGACTAAGGGTTGGAATTATTCTCAGAGAAATCTGTTCCTTTTTAGAATTATAGGCAAAAAAAGTTAGCAACTCATGGTCAATTGTCTTCATCTTCGTCCAAAGAAACCCTGTAAAAACATTGAAATACCTCTGTGGTGCTCGTCTGTAACGTCTATCTTCAAACCTTCGGCGAGAGGAATTGTTCAGCAAAAGACTTAAATAAATCTTTAATTCAAGTGCGTTTTTAGTGGAAGTTATCAGTCTCTCAGCTCCTGCTTGACATCTTTCCTCATTCAAACACATTGCAAGTGTCATTGAACATTTACTCTGATGGACTCTTGGCTTCTGCTAAAATACAATCTTGAAATATCGATCATTTTTTCCGGAACAATTTCTCTCGTTGAGGCTTCAATACAAGATGGACGCTACTGACGATCACCATGGAGATATTTCGATGTTTTTAAGTGTCTTTTTGAAGACGAAGACAACTGAGCATCAGTCGCTACTTAAAAATGAACAAACATTTTTGTCTATAACTCTAAAAAAGGAACAGATTACTCTGAAAATAAAAAATAATAACGCTGTATCAGCAGGAACAGGTCTGGTTTCTCTGCAACAAGGTGGTTTCATGTAGGGATTGTGTATTACTCCTTTTATGTAGTTGTCAAAACAACTGATACATTTATTTTAATTTTTTTGGAGGTTTCCATATAACAAACTGGTACATTGTTTTCAGGCCACTACTTAAAAAGTGTTTCTGACTGTCTTTAGTTTAATTTAATTTTCAATTCATTCCATGTTATTTCAAGTTTCAAATATAACAAAGTTATCTCAAGAAATTCACATTTAAAATAAAACTATGTAAGTAAAACGGTTCCAACAATGAGTGAATCACAGTGAAGACAAACTTTGTTTGTTTTCCATTCCATTATTTGTTTTCTTTTGTTCTTGAATTTTGTAAAAATGTTTTTAAACCTTACGTATCTGGAAATATTTACCACCCTGTAAGTCATTTAATACCACAAAGAAAGAAAAAAAAAGAATGTTATGTTAATATTTTTACGGTTTGGAAATGTTTTTGTTTTGAAAAAAGACCAGTTCGCCTCTGAAAAATGTTTAACATTGGACTCTAAACACAAGAAGCTTGTCTCAGTCACCATTAGTCAGAAAAACAAACCTGTTAACTAGAGTAAAATACTAAAAGAAAAACTGTATATGGAACCATCTTGTTGCAGAGAATCCCATCCAGGGCTCCTGCTGATTCAACGTTATAGACAGATGTATTTTGCATACATTTATTTTTGTTTTGTTATGTTATTCATATGAAGCTATTTTTATGCGGTGGCCTCTCCGTGAATCCCTACATAAAACCAGTTCGCGGGGCAAAAACCTGTTGCTATAAAGGTTACTTCTTGATTCTTTCCATTACTTTGGAAGACTAGATGATTGTATTGAATTTACCAAAGGAAAACAAATGTTTGAAAACAGTCAATTAATTGAAATCAAGCTCGATTTCATGATCTTCACCGACTTATTGGTTGAGAATTTTTTTACCACGTGACAAGTCTATAGTTAAACCGCTAGAGGACGCTGTGCATCAAGTATTGAAACACCATCATTCGATTATGATTTTTACAGATTTAAACTGAAATGAAAAGGTTATTATTCTGTATTTATATTGTTTTACCGCTAATATTTCGAAGGACGTGTCCAGTTAAAGAAGCTGTCACCGCAAAGAGTTAAAACTTTTAAAGAGGATATGTGTTTGGATGCACAAAGAAAAATTCTGCATTGAAGTTGCTGAGGGTTTTTTGGGTCTTTTTTACATCATTTAAAAATAGGAAACGTTCTTGAACACTGAAATATTGAGGAGAATTAAGGTAAGTCCTGTGACCTAGGAAGAGTTGTGATTTTATAAGTAGAAAATTTACATTTTTTATTTATTTTTGGCTGGTAATGACAATTATTTTACTCTTTAAATAAAATTGAATTAATACACCAGGAGGATTGGTAGGATAACATTTAAATCAAATTTAAATCCAAAGATAAACATTTAAAGCATGTTTTAGCAGCTTGTTGTTAAAGTTTTTTCCTGAAATTTTAAAGAAAAAATGTAAGTTACGGTACAAACACCTGCTGCCTGACTTTATGTTCTAAATATTATTTGTACAACTTTATTTCTAACACGGTATTTTGAGTCTCAATTTTGGCATCATGAATTTGACCTGTCAAAGTTTGGTTCGCCTTTAAATCTGCTCTCTGTAATAACCTTTTCAACAGCTGAGTTCTTTGAAATTGTCATCAAAGTTGAACTTTCTATCTTAGTTTAGATACTGATAAGAGGCATTTAAAGTGTGTCAGTAATGCAGCAACTGATAAAACACACTTTCACACAGACTGAAGTTTTGTTTTTTTTATTCATAAAAAAATAGTTTATATAAAAACAAATAAGTTATGAATTCCAGCAGCCACTTTTTTTTTTTTTTTTTTTTTTACAATCGGTTCCTCACTCATCCACACAAGTCTGTGGAGAAGATCCTCCAGTCCTCGTCAGTCAGTCTCTATCTGACCTACTTCCCGTAAAACATCTCCATGAGCACGTCCTCGATGTTGACGGCGCCTATGATGGGCTTGAAGAAGAGCTGCGTGACCACCAGCGGGCTGATGGACCTCAGCAGCGACAGAGCTATGAGCAGTTTGGCGAAACGCGTGGTGTCCTCGTGGTGGATCATTCGGATGTGCTCGTTCAGAGCCTGGTGTGCTTCTCGACGCAGCGCCTGGATGTAGTGTAGACACCGCAGACCCTCCAGCTCTGTGGGGACAACAATAGGATCTGATCATTCATGTTTCTTGAGTCAGATCCTGTTCAACATGAATCTGAAAGACCTTCCTTTATATTTAAGAGACCATAGATCAGAGTGTGAGGGGACACTCTGGTTCCTTTGAAAATAAAGCAAACTAAATTGTTTATCCATGATAAATACAGATTAATGGGAAGATAAACTTCACATATATTTAGTCAGACAGAAGATAAATCCCTATTAATTCTTAATAATCTAAATTACGTGCACAAATGGTTAATCGTTAAATCTGTGTGAATAAAATACATAAGAAAATCTTGTGCATTTCTGTGATTAAAAGTTGGCATATTCTGCTAAAATTGTCATTATAGTAACAAACTTGGTCAACACTTTATTTTAAGTTGGTGCCAGACTGTGACGTCATTGCAAAGTCATTTAATTTTGCAATTATTATTTAATAATTATTATTAAGATGGGGGTAAACTAAAGAACAAACATCTCGTATAGTGTAAATGTCTGAAATCTCACCTAAATCCGTATTAAGCGTATCAAAAGGTTGAGAATATTGAAAACAATAAAAATAAAAATTTGATTGATAAATAAAGTCATATTGTATTGTAATAAATATTTGAAAACACATTGGAATGTAGATTATTTTTTACTAACTTTATTTTATTATTTATTCTTGATTTGCATAACAGGTGTAAATTATTTCTGATGAACTACATTTTATTTCTGGAATATAGATGAATATCTCAAGTGTTAAAATGAATAAAGTTTGCCGCACACGTGCCAACTCTCACCCGGGTTAAAGAGCACGGCTCCCTTCAGATAGGCGTACTCCTTGGTGCTGATGTCGACGCTCCAGCACTTCTTCAGAAACCCTTTAATCGCCTCGATGTCCACCACCGACACCCCGACCGCCGCCGCCCGACTCTGCCCGACGGCGGGCTCGCTGTGCCGCTCGGGCCCCCCGGTGAGGATCCTCTGCAGCATGCTGGGCTCCACGGTCTCCGTGGTCTCGAAGTCCACCCGGTCCTGCGCCAGCCCGAGCACCAGCAGCGGAGCCCAGCCGCTGCGGATCAGCGTCAGCTGGTCGTCCTCCGGCAGCTCCCGGAAACAAGGGACGTTCTTGACGAAGCGCAGGGTCTTGACCAGGATCGCGGAGGCAGCCTTGCAGGTGACCTGCGGGGCGCGCAGGACCCCGCGGCGCCGGGTCGCGCCGCACGAGCACGCCTGCTGCCGGGGCTCCTGCGCGGCGGCGGCGCCGCCGGAGCTCCTGCGGATCAGGTGCTGCTGGTCCTCGACGGCGTCGCTTCTCAGAATGCTGTAGAGGATGCTGTTGCTGGCGGGGCTCCGGTGGCTGGAGCCTCGGCAGCGGCAGCCCGTCGGCGGGTCCATGCATGAGCCGCGCTGGAGGTCAGTAGCGCGTGTTTGTTTGGAGCCCCTGGTAGCCCTGATCTCAGGGGGGCCCGCGTTTATACTGGCTCCCGTCTGCCCATGTGTTTGGAGGTCCTTCTCGTGGCTCCTGCTGTAGGGACTCCTCCCTTGAGTCGGGGGCCCCTCCTTCCTCCACTGCCTCCACTCTTTCTCATGGAGCTAAAAGTCAGGGCTCAAATCTCGAGTGTTTTTTTTTCGTTTTTTTTATCTCTACGAAACCAGACTGTTCGGTCCATTTCATAAGAATTTCAAAGTGAATGGAATCAAACAAATAATGCAAAAAATGTATTGTTAGTATAAATCAACACTTTATGTCATTATTATCAATATTACGTTTTTTTAAATCCTTAAAATGCACAGGATTTTGTTGTGCAGCTGTACTTTATTTTGTATTTTGTTGATCATCAATTTATCTCAGGCAATCTAGCTTTGATTTCAAAATTCCGTTTTGAACCGGATATTTGGGATTGTAATGATAAGCGGTTATAATAGTGACCTTATTCTGTTGCAGCTGCAGTAGGAGACTCGCGCTGTTAGGGCTGACATCCTTTATTTATTTAAAGTGATAGTTCACCCGAACTTCATTCATTTTCTACTCACCCTCATGTCGACTAAGGGTTGGGATTCTTTTCAAAGTAATCTTTTCCTTTTTAGAGTTATAGGCAAAAAAAAGTATATTTCAATAAAACACTCTGTGGTATTAGTCTTTATCTTCGTCCAAAATTACACACTTAAAATCCTCCAAAAACGTACATACTGCTCGTCTGTTATGTCCATCTTGTATGGAAGCCTCGGAATGAGGAATTGTTCTGAAAAAAAAGCAAACTCTGCATATTTTAAGATTGTTTGTAGCTGAAGTTATCGGTCTCTCAGTTCCTGCCTGAAATCTGTCTTCATTGAAACACATTGTCAGTTTTAGTGCGCAAGAATTAAGCAGCTAGCCTAGCAGTTTTAGCTAAAAACAAGCTTAAAATATAAACTTTTTTTGAAACAATTCCTCATGTTGAGACTTCAATATAAGCAGGAGGTTTTTGGATGATTTTTAGTGTGACTTTTTGGACGAAGATGAAGACAACTGAGCATTTGTGTCTTCTCGTTTAGACTATTATAACAGATTATTTTCGTGTCTAAACAAGAAGCATCTGTCTCGCCTGCAGTTAATACTAAACTCTGCAGCAAGAATTCTGACCCGCTCTAGTAGAAGAACTAACATTTCCCCCGATCCTTAAAACTC